>NC_030387.2:23422304-23738832 GCF_001625215.2 Daucus carota subsp. sativus | reverse complement strand
AGCATTTTGATTTCCACCCTCGACATGATTTGCCATGGGTGAAGAATCTTCTTCTGATCCTTCAGGAACAGGTGATGGTGGATTAGCAAGAATATACACAACTCTCAATCTAAACTCCTCAACAACCTTCCCATCTGCCTTACTAAACTGCAAATTAAGTTGGCATCACAATTATGACCTAGATAGCAATAGAACTGCCAAAATCTTAATAAAACAGAGGTGCAGATAAACAACCAGTTCTGGGCTTGTATCTTTATTAGTGGCACCATTAGGCGCAATAACACTTTGGAGGAGAAACTTGTCCTTGCACTGCATACTTGGTGGTGCCTTTTCCGAGGCTTGCATTGTGACTACATGTAAATAGAACTGCAATTACCAATTTCTTTTTTCCAAGCCAAACTTACAAAGAAAAAAGGAAACAAGACAACTGATATATCTCAATTATCTCAGTTGTAACTTGTACCTATAAAGCAGGAAGATGACCCTGGCGAAATGATACCACTAACGGGACGGACACAATACTTCTTAGGGTTTGTTGTCTTAACCTGATCAGTTGTAATTCACTTTATCAAACACCAACCTATATAAGATTGATGGCCCAAAATAGCAAACCACAACACCTTAGTTCACACTACAAAATGCCTCTTTAAACAGTGACACACACATCTACGAGAAGGTGACCATTTCTTTTAATTACAAAAATTACTTCAAAACCCACAATCATATCATACATCAGATTATCAAGGCAAAGTTTACACTTGTTCAATGTTGGATGCATTAAATTATATAATTACGCAAAACCATGCATTTTCTCGAATAACCTACATAGAATGACTTACAAAACACACAATACACTTGTTAAAAACAAGTAAACCTTAAAAGCAACATAATCATTAGTCTTGTTGGTCAATTGCACAGTACAAGAACTCTGCTTCGTCAATTCAACTGTTTCAACACATAAACAAACAAACCCATTAATCAATTATTCAAGAAATTCAATCTTTTCCCTTAATTTTCTTGAAAATGATACAAATATTGCATATACATATAAACAAATAAATGTGTATTTAAGCACTAAATTAGGCTTACATGGGAATTTGAGCTCAGAAGGATGAACGCTGAGCAACTCGCCTGTGCTCATGGCTTCAAATCAAGCTAAACAAGTTTCCAAAATGGGGGAAGATCACAATGCACAAATTTATAGACTTCTGCAGGGCTCATTTGAAATCAGATTCTTTACTACTCACGCTTACGCCATTTCGAGGCTGTAGTTATAATTTCATAACAATTTTTTTAATTTTTATTTGAATAAAAATTTCATGTTTAAATTTTTATTTAAAATAAATAAATCAAAAATGTTGTAATACTATATTTTATCAGTGCTTGTTTGGTTGCATATCAGAATTAACTTGTTATGGGAACTGGGAAGTAGTAGTTTCCTAGTAATTAAAATTTGTGGGAAGTGAAAAAAATTGTTTGGTGTTACATAAAAATTTAAAATCACATGAATTCCAATGATAAGGGTGGAATGGGTTAGTAACTTCTTACAAATTATGAGTATTCATGAAGTTGCTCTTCCTACTTTTATCAACCAAACAACTTCATCTATAATTACTTCCCAGAAGTTAAATTCCGGTATATTAGAGAGGAAACCAAATGAGCACCAAAAATCTTAAAATGTATGCAAATAGTGAACGAAAATATTTACTTGGACGGAGAGAGTATCTCATATTGATCCATCCCCAGAATTCTTTTTCCAGTGTTCTACACACATTTTCTCTTTTTTTTTTGAAAAAACCCTGATCTTTATGAATACACAATCAAGCGATTCATTCAAATTGATATATTTACATATGTCGCCTTCACCAAAAAACTAGTTTGAGCTATCAATCGTAATTTCATATAAATCTTTAATACTTAAAAGCCAGCAACATTCCTCACATCAAAATACACCATACAACATACCAAGCTCTCACAAAGAGAACTTTCCTTTAGTCGAGATCATGAAGTCAAGTCCTTCTTCGCGCACAGCCAGACCAACAAAGCCTAAATAAATTAAGAACAAAACTCGCTCAAAAAAGATTTTATCCAAATACAATATTGAAAGATAGAAAAACGTATATGGGAAAGAGTATTATTGAAAAATAATTTATTTGAGGTTTTCTACCGATTTTCGGTTTGGGGCTTTCCAGTATTGATTTGGGGCTTTCCACCGGTTTTTGATTTGATGCTTTCCACCAGTGAAAATCGATAGAAGCCCCTCACAGCAGTTAGGAAAAAAGAGGTTGAGGGTGATTACAATTGAAGTTGCTATAAACAAGAACCAATTTTTGGATACATAATTTAAATTTTTCAGCAACAGACTATCATGTTTTTTTATGAGAACTCACACCATCGAATCCCTAAAAAGATAAAACTTCTTTTTCTTATGTACATTACTCCCCTCGACTACATGGATTGATAAGTAGAACAATAAGTAACAGTTGCATGCAAAATGTTTTTCAGTTCAAATTTGATCATGATGATAATCATATACAGAGAAGTCTGGATACAGCAAGGACTCGTTGGCATAGTGAAGCATGTAATAGCAAGTATCACAGAAATAGCAAGAATTCTCTTCAGCCCATTTGTCGTCCACTGTCACCAATTTGGCTCTAAATATCTGGCATACAGAACACTTTCGGATCCGTGGTTTAATTTGAAATGTTACAACTGGATAAGCAAATCGATCTTGTATGTCTTCGGGATGGATCAGCCTCATATCTCTGATAACAATAGTGTGCTTGCAGTCACCCTAGACAAAAAGACAAACCAGGAAAAACATGACGTCTTCTTAGTTTATTATTGAGGAAAAAAGGGCAATTGACAAGGAAAAAGAGAACACTAATCTTATAAAAACTTTATTGATTAGATGAAGAATTTTACAACGAAGAATGGAAGAATGCACTTAAATTTCATAAAATTGGCGGAGGGCAAGAAGTTAGATGAGATCAAACAAGGTCTAACAAAATGCAAGCAAATTCAGATCACAGAACACTTTCTTAATTACAAAATCTTCCCAAATTTAATCATAGCAAAAGATTTATCTTTTATACTAATATCTTGTACTTGCTAAACTTCGCAGACTTTAATACTTCATAGGGTTTATTTAAACGATGCAACAAAACATTTTGCACTTACACATGCAAAGACAATACTGCAGATATCCGCTAGATAGCAATGACATGCAAGAAAAAGTACCTCATAACCTAAAAGGCATCAAACAAAAGTATCAAAGAACCATACCTGATGACAATATAGATATCCAGCCCCGAGTCGGAAGTTTAATTCACAAAATTGCGTCTCTTGCATCCGGACAGCTTTAAACCCAGGCAAAATTTCTTTCTTTTTATTATTTACAAGGGCCTTCTGCCTTGGCTGTAATCTTCCAGATAAAATATATTCCCATTTTTCAAGTGCTTCCTTCTTTGAGTCTTTAAGCCAGTCCAGAATAGGTTTGCTATAGTCTATTGCAGAGGTATCTCTCAGATCGTTGCAAAAGACATTCTGCACAATGGAGAGGGGCGAAGGAACCATGTGATCCAATTGTTATATATGTACAGGTCAACAATTTCAGCATTTAAACAATTTTTAATCACAGCAATGCTGCAGAAGGCCAATTTCGTTAGGCCAGTGTGATATAATTAACTGTCACCTGATTGACCTATTAATAATTTCCTAGGCAACAGTTCTTAACTATTACTCAAACAGCATGACGGCATGAGACGCGGTAGAACTTCATTACAAATTTTAAAAAGAATACTAGAGACAATGTGGCTAAATTTCGCGACGTGATGAAAACATTTTGTGTTTGTTTTTTGAGATGCAAAACCCAATTCATGTCCTTATATCTGTGATCTTTTAAACTTTCACGTAGAGATGATATTTTAACAAGGAAAAGTGTTATAATAACATAGACAAAAAAAATAATTTCAAAACACAGTCAAGAGAGCCTGAGCAAAATTAACATTACTTTTCTGGTTATAGATAGCCCAGTTTATTTAATGATATCTAATAGAATATGGTATGGCAAAATAGTTGAATGGGGCCTTTAATATTTAAAGAAGAAATAAAATAGTTTATTGGACACTTGCTATTCTGAAAATGTGTACAAACTATAGAGCATAGCACAAAAACATGTACGCTCACTTGCGGAAATTATATAAATAATTGTGGAAAGATCACTCCAATATAAACTTAGGATCAAATTATAGACTCTGACAGTTTATAGACTGCAGGAATTTATACAGTTTCCGTGTGCACTCATTCGCTATATAAAAGTCTTTGTAGGATGATAAAATGCTAATTACTCTGTCTTTAGGATGATAGAATTTTAATTTACTCGTGTCATTTTCAAGTCGGTTGATTTTATTATGTACTCCTCTAAAATAGATGCAAGACAAATTCACCCAACATAACACACCCATATATATATATATATATATATATATATATATATATATATATATATATATATATATATATATATATGTGTGTATATGTATATGTATATGTATATATATATAGAGAGAGAGAGAAGATTAAAAGACTAACTTCAATAAGGAAATATCCAGAAGTGTCATGCTGCCCTGCTCTTTCCATGAGCTGATCTGTCAAGCAATATATCTTATCCCTCAACTCGGTCAAAAGCTGCCGCCCCAGAACTAAAAACTCTTGAGTCTACAGAGGATTTCACAAAATTGTTGATACTAATATGGGTGAAGAAAGGAGAAATTAATTCTGAGATGGATGAGAGCACTTTCTATTTCCTAATTACAAAAAAATAATTTCATGAATACTTTTTTACATGTAAGAAGCATTCATTACACTCCATATACCATTACCAAACAGAAATAGTACGATGGGTAAAATATGGTATATAGACTAGATGGAGAACAGAAATTAGCATGCAGCATCCAAACAAGTTTAATGTCACGCAGAAGACTCTGACAAATCATTCCCTGAAGCACCGGTGGGGAGGCATAGTTGCTTTTTAAGGACACAGTTTGCAAAACTGGGATCGGATTCTACAGCATACGTCACAAAAAGGTTCTTCCTTTCTTTGTACAGTACATAATTTGGATGATATATAATGTGTGTGTGTGTATTTGATGGTTATGATTTACTTATAAGTTGTTTTACATATTAATTTAATGTAATTTAGGATTATATACATACCAGCATCTATATAATTGTACAAACATTTTGGTGTATATATGTTATTCTGTTTTTATTGATCACTCTGTTTAGAGCCTGTTTGGCTGAGCTTATGAATTAACGTGACTTGTGACTTAACGTGACTTATGTGATAAAATGAGAGCTTAAAATGTCTCTTTGGGTAATTTTGACTTATTAATGACTTAAGAATTTATAAAAATATAATAACAAAAATAAAAGTGATTTATGTTTTATGGGTAATTTTTATCAAAAAACTGTTAAAAAAATTAAGTCACCAAAAAAAGTACCTCAAACTAACTTCTGGCTTTAAGTTAGTTTCTGGCTTGGTTCTAAGTTTTGGTTTTAAGTAAATTCCTGGCTTATTTCTAACTTTAAGCCGACTTCTGGCTTATACACAAAAACATTTTTCAGCTTAAAGTCGAAAATGGCAACAGCTCATATATAGGGGATGCTGGTGAGGAATAGAGAAGGCTGTCTAGCACTTGCGTATATTAAAAAACAAGCCACACTACAACAACTATTACCAGATGTCATCCTTTAATTGAAATATATTCAAGTTCCTATTTAGTAGAATATATACTTCTAAATAACTTCAACACTTTCTTATGAAGGTTTGTATTATGGTCTTCAACATATTAATTTGGAAATTAGGATATTGTCAGGAACTGCTTGTTCCCGAATGTATGTTTGTGAGTTTTTATGTATATTTTGGTCTTTTCAGAGATGATAAGTAAGAAAATACAGATGACAGTTAGATAGAGTGATACAGAACACTGAAGGCAGAAATAGAGAGATTGATAAGAGAATTCAGAGAAATAGTAGTAGAAATGTAGAGAGAGATCAAATCAATAGAGATAAGAGCAATAGAACAGGAGATACAGAGATAGATATGGATAACTTGGGGAGTAAATAGTAGTTTCTATAGAAAGAAACTTGGAGAGGAGGGAGAGAGGAAATGGTGGAACCAAGTCCCATTTCATATCATTCAGATCATAAAACTGAAATTTACATTTCTTAGCCCTATTTATAGACACTATCTCTTAACTGACTTTGAAACGACTCAGAAACCCTTACTATAGTACTACTACGACACAATCCTGACAGATACTGTACATGGTTTCAAATTCATGCATATATCAAATACTGTTAAAATCAAGATGCAAGATATGTCGCAGCTACAAGCCTGCTTAAAGGTCCAAAATATTAAAGAGTATTAAAAATTCACAAATGAATTCATTAAGAGGTCAAGAATTATTATTTACCTTTTGCCAAGTCCTTTTGTTATGGTAAACCTCCACACAGAGAATAACTTCTTTTCCTGGCTGGAGTACTTGCCCTTCTTGAATACTTGATATCCTTGCCTGTTAAGCATCCAAAAAATATAATGTGGTTAGCAATTTAAAAGATACGGTGAAAAAACATATACGAAGTAATATGACAATTTAATTCAAAATTTTAGGAATCCAAGACAAAACATGAGTTTAATTTCTGATGTTAGAGTTTTAGAGCACGTTTGGCTGAGCTTATGACTTAGGACTTAACGTGACTTTTGACTTAATGTGACTTATTTGATAAGCTAGGAGCTTAAAAATGTCTGTTTGGATAATTTTGACTTATTAATGATTTATGGGTTATTAAAAATATAATAATAAAAATAAAAATATTTTATGAGTAATTTATGACTTATGGTTAAGTTTTATTAAAAAAAATCAAATAAATTAAGTCATGAAAAAAAGTACCTCAAACTAACTTATGGCTTTAAGTCAGCTTCTGGCTTAATCCCGACTTTAAGCTGACTTCTGTCTTATTACACAAACAGACATTTTTCAGCTTAAAGTTAGAAACAGCTTTAAGCCCCAGCTTAAAGTTTAAACAAACAGGCTCTTAGTGTGATAACTCAAATTAGTTCATTCATGATTGCATCTTTTGAGTGTTTGGGATGTTCAAAATTAAACTACTAAATCAGATACTGACCCTTTTACTGAACTTGTTTCAGATGTGCACGGCAGCAGAAAACATAATTGTAGAATTCAGGGACTTGCCTAATGATAACAAATATGAAGACAACAAACAAGCTCATGCACTTAATGCAACAACACCAAAGCTTTTATCTAGTGTGCAATGTATGTGGCACTGCACTGTAAACAATGCAAGTCCAAATGCATCGACCAGATTTATATATCAGTATAAATACCTTTGCTGTGGAATTGTTACTTTTAAGAGATGTCTTTCTGTCAGGTTTCTCTGAAGAAGTCGTTGCATTGTCGTTAATCCTACCACTGCAAAGATGAAATTAAAGAAACAAAATTGAAAATTATTTTGGGCAACTCATATAATAATTAACATACTCAAAGATGTACAAGAGTTCCACCAACTATTAGTTAATAAATCAGTGTATACATACTTGAAAGAATGCAGCTTTACAGCTGCTTTGTCTTCAAGTTGTTTCTCCTTGATTCTTACAAGTTCTTTCACCTTTGCGATATAGCTTTCCTAATATACAATAGAAAGAACAACACCAAATTAAGAAACTAGCTAGTATAATAGTAAATTTATCAACATCAATGACCCATTAGGTAGCACAAACTTCCCCAATTCTCATCTATTAAATATGCCAGAAGAAGAAAAGCACAAGTACTGGAGGATATTTATCCTGAATTAACAACTTTTTCCTTGCTTGTAAGCTTGTGAATTACAACGGAAAAAAAGATAGAATGTCAACGTTCAAAATGGAAACTTAAAATTCTGTGCCAAAGAGACTCTCAGTCCAAATGGCCATGTTTTACTAAATATGATTAAGGGTGGGAATACCAACACAAGTAACTAACAGAACGCAGGGCATTTTAAGTGATCATAAATGATTGTAAGGAGTAACATACCTCAACAGTTAATTTTTTTTGTCTCTTTTTCCTCTTCTTATCTATGGTCTGATCGTCATCCCTCTTTCTCTTTTTCTTCTTATCATTGTTTTGTCTCTTTTTCCTTCCCTGTCTCTTGTTTGAGTTGTCGCACAATCTCTCATTAGAGTCACTTAAGCCAGTTTCATCTAAACATGCACCATCAGTTCCACTTTTCGAGCTTTCTGCAATAGCATTGTCTCGTGACCCTGATATTTTGCCAATATCGGTTCTGCTGACAAATAATACGGGAGATTGCAAGTATATCAGCTACTTTACATGAAACAATATTTACTTCTCTGAGAAAAAAATATCAGCCAAGAGCCAACCCATTGATAATAGAAGATATGAGATATCATTACAAATAACCATTGTCACTAGGCACTGAAATATTGGAAACCCTAACAGCAAATGTAAGTTATCTTTCGTCAATGCAACACGCTTGATAAGCTAAATATTCATCCAAAAGAACACGCTAAAAAAGAGATGAATGTTTAATTGAAAGCTAAAGAAAACTTCTACAGTTGAAACACAGATGAAAAATGACTAGTGTGTACAACTAGGCTTGTACAGATGATTACAAAGACATGCCATCGTAGCTTTAGTTTGTACAGAACATCAAAAATTAAATCAAATGCAGAGATATATACTAACCTTTCGCCCAAACTCTTCTCTGACACTTCTGAAACTGTTTCAGTTACTTCATCCTGCATGCATTTTAAGTAAAATGTCATTACATATAACACCTATGTTTCATTAATTATACGTGAAAAGTAAATAAGCAAGATGTTTCTATCAGAAAAGTAGCCATACTTTGAATGCGATGTCAAATGCCTTATCTACTAACTCTTCTTCTGTAACTATCTTAAGCTCATCCACCCTGTGGAAGACGTGAATATGATAACTCAATACATATTTGTGGAAGACATGAATATGAAAACTTAATACACATTAGAAAAACAGAATAGAGGCCTATTGCCTACTAGAAAAAAAAAGCACTGGATTACATATCCTGTAAATGACTATTAGCGCAGCACACAAGCAATAAGTATGTAGTTAAATTCAATCCTTTTATTACAGGTACAATGCAACTTAACTCATATATCTTTTGCAAGAGACAAAACCTGAGAAGATTGCATCTTACTTGGGGGAAAAGATAATTACGGCTAAATAAAGAGATAAAAATCTTGAAACCCATCTATCAATGATCAAAAGATCAAAGAATGATATTCACAGTTACGGCTAAATAAAGAGAGAAAAATCTAGAAACCCATCTATCAATGATCAAAAGATCAAAGAATGATATTCACAGTTAGTGGTATAAGAAAGAAATTAAGTGAGCTAAAGATTAGTATGTTTGCATATACAGATAATCGTGAAAGCCCCACTAATATTAAGAAGTACATACAGAAAAACCTGCAAACCAATGAAGTACTGTCATCAAGAAGGGAATAAATGATAGTGCGCCAGGGTATAGGCGTATAGTATAGCTTTGAACAGCGGGGAGGGGGTTGATTTAAGATATTGTTCCCCAGATTTGAAATTTTTCTAATTGTATAAAATCGGGAACTGAAGTCCGAAAGAGGAGAACGTATTCTAATAATATGCTAAACTCAAAATTCTAATGAAAGCTAGTCAAATCACCATGTAAGTAAAACCATTTGGCTCATCTCATGTGGATCTTTTGACCAGCTTAATCTCCTCATTCTAACTAAATTCATCATCATGATGGAAGGAACTAACAGCAGAAACAAAAAATAAGAGATAACAAAAAAAAATTGACTAGGAATTCCTTACGATAAATCATCTTCTTCACCAGTATCATTGAAATCTTGACCTAACTCTTCCCGAAGATCCTATTTCAGCAAAAACAAAACAGACAAAGACATAAATAAAAAATTAATCAAAAAATGCATTGGTGAAAAACTAAGGAAGCTCATAATCAAAAAGACTGGCATATCGATAATTAAATATTTTACAAACAAAAAATGTGTATTAATAAAAAAAACTACTGGTCCTCATGTTTGACGCCTGTATGTACCCCTAATGCCCAAAACTAATGTGGTGAAGTCCTAAAACCCTAACGATCAGTTCAGTCTGAAAGAATGCAAATACACAGTGAAGGAGTTATTGTCCAATTGTGTAGGTAATTATTGTAAATTTCATAGCCAATTATTTGCTTCGACATATACCAATATATAATGTGTCTCAATGTAAGCAGCCAATAGGTCATTCTTAAAAGCGCAAGTTAAGCGCGCTTTTGTCAAGATGAGTCATTTTTAAAGGACTTGCGTAAAAACAAAATCTACGGACCTTATACCAACTGACACTAATAATACAAACCAAATATACTTACACGAATGAGAGATATCGAACTGGGGAAAGAGATTAAACTCATCTTTTTATATGATTCTTGCATATAGATACATACATATATAAGATACACATATCTTGAGAACACTTATTTATTTATACATACAATTATTGTATATACACAGATGACTTGAGGATGATGAAGAAGACTTTCTTTAGGATGCTAATCATATTAGTGAAGATGATGATTTTGTGAATATTGATGACGAAGAAGAAGAAGAATGGATTAATTTTGGTGTTCTTTATTACTCTAACTTTAATTTGTTCTACCTTATATCTAAATGATGATAAACTTTGTTGCTTTATCGATTAAATGTCTTTGTATCTATAAATTAATAATATTCTTCTTCAATATGTATATTTATTTGTCTTCGATGAATCTGTGCATTCATTGCGCTTATGCTCAGGGGAGGCTTTGCGCTTTTGTGCGCATATCGCGTTTAATAACACTGAGCAGCCAATAGGTTACCATTAATTCATTCAATAAACATATGGGTTCATAATTTGGAAGTAAGATTAGTTAAATAGAACAATGTTGTTGTTCACTTGGCTAATCCACAAATGATGTCCTCTGAAGGGAGGAATATTTAGCCAATACCTAAAGGACACCTAGCGAGGGAGTTAACTACATATAAGAGGAATGGCAGAAATCTATTGTGTTTAATCTTTTCTCCGTGCTTTTCTTTTCCTGGATATCTATTTCAATTCAAATTAATTTTACTCGCATCTTTTAATTTCTATTTGGCATACTGTTGGTCCATCAATCTCTCTTTTAATTATATGGTTACTCTCAGCACAGAAATTGAGCATCAAAATCTCATTCCCCTATTCCCTCCCTCATCTTAAAAAATTCGAAGCCATTTAAATTTCTCCCTGTATTCCGCATATCAAAACATACCTAATACAGGATTTTCATAACACTACAAGATCCCATGTAATGACCAATACTCTGAACAATAAAGAATTGCATAACATACACACATCTATACAATACATGCTGATTGATAATAGATAGAAAAGTGAAAAATAGTACCTGGAGTTGAGAGAGAAGGTGATTTCTGAAGGATGGAGGGTTAGTGAGAGAGCCGACGAGATCAGAGAGATAGAGGGGCCCACCGCGTGGAATTGAATGGTACAACTCACTGCTACCATCACCGCCCACCTCCGCCATGATTGCCAGACCCTAATTTCTTGGTATCTGTGTATGTATGATGGTATTTTTTCAAATATTGTTCTTTCTGCAGTTCAGAATTGATTAAACGAATTTTTTATGGTGTGCCCATGGGCATACAATAGTCACCAACTCTCATAAAAATACTAACTTTTAATTGGTGGATGAATAATAAATGTTAATGGACCCCTGCATTCACACCAATTCCAGCAATCAAAATAAACCATTTTCATGAGAGTTGGTGCATTAGAAAGACCGTTGATTAAAATATCGTGAGAATCCTTCAGAATTGATTTCTACTGTTGGATAGTCCAAGAATTGGGTTTATTCTCTCTTATCCCTGACTTGGAAACTGTTTGGGATTGCTGTTGCAGACAGCAACAACAGCTTTTTGCTGAAGAGCTGGTGAAAAACTGTTTGGTAAATCTAAAAGCAGCTTTTCCGAACAGCAGCTTTTAGCTGAAAAGCTGCTTTTAGAAAAAGCAGGTCATCTCATGCTTTTGGAAAAAGCTGCTTTTCAGCTTTTGCTGAAAGTTGTTACAGATTTCATTATCAAACCTCACCAAAAACCTTATTTTTTTAATATCATAACTCAAAATAAGCAAATATCAGAAAATTCCAAACAGTTATCTGACATCTGTAACAGCACTTTTAACAGCACTCCCAAACAGAACCTTAAAGTTGTATATGTGGTTGCAATTTTGACCAAAAATAGTTGATTTTCAGAGTGCAAAAGTTACAATTGAGATTCCATATATAACAATAACATATTTTTGAAAAATAATAATTAAACACGGGTTTTCTCTGAAAGAACTCCTAAAATATACTCATGTCTCAAAAATGAATAAAATATACTCCTCTAGTCCTCCCATGTCTAGATTTAATATTTATTAAATTATGTTTATAAATAAAAAGTTTAAGATTTATATATTTGTTTAGAAAGAAATCAAACAATAACAATCAAAAATATTCTTATACATTTTAAATTATGCACAAAAAGTTAAAAGTCGCAGGCTGAAGAATCGCAGGGGGTGCACACAATGTGTAATTTCACATGATTTTAAACACAAAAGAGATCGGGTTTAGAGTTTTACCAATTGTAAAAGCCCCAACTGAAGAGAGATAGTTTGGAGCCCTAATTGAAGCCGCAATATATGAACGCCGACCACCTCTCTTCTTCTTTCCGGCGGCTCCTTCTGCCGGTAAGTCCAACTCTCCTGCTTCTCTACTGCTTTCTTTCCTTCTTTACTGCTTTTGTAGCTTTCACTGATTTCTTTGATGGTTTGATTTCACTGCTTGTTTGATGGTGCATCTGCTTTGCGTGGTGCATCTTTATACAGGGAGAGGGTGGTTTATGTATTGTATTGGGCCTGGGCCTTTTTCATAAATAAATAAGCCGCTTCTCTTTTAATTTTATTACTTTTTGTTTGCTGAGACTTCAGTATGATGAATTTATCAATTTGATGTCTATTTGAGTTTTTTTTTTTTTTTTAATAAAACAGAGCTTGCATTCCTTAAATCATATCAGCATTTAATACAGACTTAATAAAAGCAGGAGGGGTATCAAAATATTCTCCTCCGTCTAACATAGAATAAGCAGCATTTGCTAATTCATGCGCCACATTATTCGCAAACCTATACACAAATCTAACTAGCACCAGATTTATGTGTTTCAACAACCGAATACAATCTTTAACAATTGTACCAAAATAAGCTTCTCCCGGACCTCCCTCACACGCATCAACAAAGATAGGGGTGATCAGAAAACCGCCCAAACCGCATAAACCGCCCGCACCGCACCACAAAACGCGGTTTTTAATTTTCGTGATGCGGTTGCGGTTTGAATTTTTTACAAACCACGCGGTGCGGTGCGGGTTGCGGTTTGACATATTAGTTGTGCGGTTCAAACCGCACCGCACCGCGATATTATAATATATATATATATATATATATATATATATATATATATTAGTGATTGTCAAATAAAATTATATTATATACATATATATATTTTTTATAATTATGTATGTATATTTATTAAATCTCTTCAAATAATAGTTAACTATTATTTTATCAATCTCGCATTACTATTATACCAAATTTGATGAAATGATTATATTATTATAATATGTCTCTTTGTAGTTAGTACTCATATTTATTATCATATTTACACTTTTGTTTGTGTTTTTTAGTAGTTGTTGTAGTTTTGAAATGATAAATATCATATAAATTCATTACAAGAAAAGATTTTAATTATTATATATTTAAATTTTGTTTCGAACTTCAACTAAACATATTTATTCTTAAGCATACAAACCGCACAAACCGCACCGCACCACACCGCATTTTTGTGGTGCGGTTTGCCGGTTTACGTGGTTTTTATGCTGGCGTGGTGCGGTTGCGGTTTGAGTTTTATTTATTAAATCTCTTCAAATAATAGTTAACTATTATTTTATCAATCTCGCATTACTATTATACCAAATTTGATGAAATGATTATATTATTATAATATGTCTCTTTGTAGTTAGTACTCATATTTATTATCATATTTACACTTTTGTTTGTGTTTTTTAGTAGTTGTTGTAGTTTTGAAATGATAAATATCATATAAATTCATTACAAGAAAAGATTTTAATTATTATATATTTAAATTTTGTTTCGAACTTCAACTAAACATATTTATTCTTAAGCATACAAACCGCACAAACCGCACCGCACCACACCGCATTTTTGTGGTGCGGTTTGCCGGTTTACGTGGTTTTTATGCTGGCGTGGTGCGGTTGCGGTTTGAGTTTTATTTATTAAATCTCTTCAAATAATAGTTAACTATTATTTTATCAATCTCGCATTACTATTATACCAAATTT
This sequence comes from Daucus carota subsp. sativus, assembly GCF_001625215.2. Taxonomy (NCBI): domain Eukaryota; kingdom Viridiplantae; phylum Streptophyta; class Magnoliopsida; order Apiales; family Apiaceae; genus Daucus; species Daucus carota. Next base: position 23,724,307 of record NC_030387.2, on the reverse strand, counting down.
GATGAAATGATTATATTATTATAATATGTCTCTTTGTAGTTAGTACTCATATTTATTATCATATTTACACTTTTGTTTGTGTTTTTTAGTAGTTGTTGTAGTTTTGAAATGATAAATATCATATAAATTCATTACAAGAAAAGATTTTAATTATTATATATTTAAATTTTGTTTCGAACTTCAACTAAACATATTTATTCTTAAGCATACAAACCGCACAAACCGCACCGCACCACACCGCATTTTTGTGGTGCGGTTTGCCGGTTTACGTGGTTTTTATGCTGGCGTGGTGCGGTTGCGGTTTGAGTTTTATTTATTAAATCTCTTCAAATAATAGTTAACTATTATTTTATCAATCTCGCATTACTATTATACCAAATTTGATGAAATGATTATATTATTATAATATGTCTCTTTGTAGTTAGTACTCATATTTATTATCATATTTACACTTTTGTTTGTGTTTTTTAGTAGTTGTTGTAGTTTTGAAATGATAAATATCATATAAATTCATTACAAGAAAAGATTTTAATTATTATATATTTAAATTTTGTTTCGAACTTCAACTAAACATATTTATTCTTAAGCATACAAACCGCACAAACCGCACCACACCACACCGCATTTTTGTGGTGCGGTTTGCCGGTTTACGTGGTTTTTATGCTGGCGTGGTGCGGTTGCGGTTTGGTTCGCGATTTTAGCGAAAAACCGCACCGCCCACACCGCGATCACCCCTAAACAAAGATTTAAGAGTCAGTCTCAATAATACAATAATTCGGCCTTCGAGACAACACCCACAAGAGGGCTTCCTTTATTTTAACTGGAATGCTAATGATTAAATATTTGATAATTTTATTATTTTTATCAATTATTTTATATATATAATATATATAATATTTTATTTTATGTCCTTACAAAAAAATATTTTATTTAATGTCGTATATCTAGTGCCCGAATTTTCGTTTTTTAAAATTTATCTCGTATTCCCGTACCGATACCAAGCTTTCAGGTATACATCTTGACATCACCTGTTTAGGGTTGATTTAGCTCAGGTCTTTGGTTTGAAATGTGATTAATTGTATGCGCTGGTGTTGCTTGGAGTCTGCTTTATCCATCTGACCCTTCCCAGTGTTGGTCTTATGTGTTCTGGCCCGTCTGGGGCTGTTTGTCTTGTGCTATGTCGACCTTTTTAGTCCCAGCTGGTTAGCTAAAATCTTTTAAGGTTTTACAGGGTTTTATTGGACAGTCTCAGTTGTTTTTTCTGGTAGTGGTATATCAGAAACTTTCATCTTGCACAAGTCCTCAACCTAGTCTCAATGAATCTGCCCTTGCACAAGTCTATTGCAACATGCAGTACTTCTTAAATTTGAAACCACAATGTAGCCTCTAAGTAATGGAATATATCGCATTAATATCAAACCCAGTTGCTATTTTTTTTTTTTAAATGATTACATTACATGTACAACATCAACACACTAAGTACACAACATATAATTAGCGACCCATAATGTTGTCCTGTAAATCTAACCTTCTGAGCCACAGCATGCGTCACAGCAGTAAGAACAGCCTAGACAAGACAGTGCACCGCAAAGCTGTGTGAACACAATTGCGCATTGGTCATTTACCCGAGAACACATCTGAATGCAACACAAGCAGCAGCACTGGCCACAGCACTTGCCGCAACAGTTTGAGGCAGCCTTTGCAAACTTTTCTCCAGGTTCTTGGAATTTGGCTACATAAGATCCTGGAGGGATGTGTTCTATTGTTGCTGGCAAGTTTCCGAAACCAGGTTTAAAGTTATGAAGTACTGCTATCTTTTGACAATCAGGCTCAGTTGGAACCTGCTTTTGCTGTCATTTATTATAAAAACTAATCAGAATAAAGCATAAACAAACACACATACCCCTGGTCAGAGGGGAACCATGTCTCCTCACATTGCATTACTAAAATGTAAACCAATTTCCTTGTCAGGAAAAACAACCCTTATGCTGTACAATCGTACGAATATATATGAAGCTTTATGCATCTTTAAGTTTTGAGAATCAAACACTTATAACGACTAAGTGTTTGCTGATCTTACTGAAGATTCCAACATAAGACAAAATGTGCATGCTAGAATGCTGAACGTATGCTTATAACAATGTGCATATTATAAACTACATACCTCTTTCTTTTCAGATGAGTGTGATGTGCCTTTTCTTCCCTTGCCTTTCTCTACCGAGTCTGCCTTGCGTTTCGTACCCTTGTCTTTCTCAAGTAAGATCATACAGGTGTACTCAGAAATCACCGAGCTCTGCATGCTAACCTTGGCTATCTATCAGCAGAAAATAATAAAACATGTAATAAGAAAAAAAGCAACTTCCTACATAGAAATAAGACTATTTAGCTGAATAATAGTGCACATTAATCATGTAAATTTCTCTTGCAAATCATCTACTTACAAAGTTAGATGCCATAAACTGCTTTACATCAATTAATTGCCAAGTAAAGAGCTAATAAACATGATACTATTCTAAGACTTTAAGACGGTTATATATGTTGTAAACCAATACCTCTTCCTCTAGGGCTTTATCTTCTGAAAACCATGCTTGAGCTGTGCACAATTCAATTTGTTGTATCGCAAGTATCTGTCATATGTAGGGAGAGAGAGAGAGATCAGGTTTTAATGAGGTGAAGATCTTGCATTAAAGAAAACTTGTCTGAATTACTAAACTGAACAAGTGGTATAGATGCTGTTACTGCACACAGAATTTACATGTTGCAAAGTTGTACATGGAATTCACCTTGTCAAGAGGAATCTCCTTCACTTCTTGAACTTGTAAGTCTACTGAGAATTTGCTCATATCTGCAAGGAGGCCTTTAACTTGAACTGTACCCGGGAAATCTCCACTGTATCTTCCGGTAATTATCAATGGACGTTCTGATAGAAGGTCAGGTATACATGAAGGATACATCTACAATTATGATTAAAATTTGAGTCCAAATAAGATCATCCAGAATCAGTCTAAAACGAATGCAACTAGATGGTACTAAGATGCACAAAAAGAACACATTTGGTGCTCGGTTCACTACATGAACTCAAGTTACTTGACCTTTGGAGAAGGAAGACAAAAAAGAATGTGTGAAATACCCCTGAAATATACTGTACTTACAAGCAGGAGACAATATATGGACTGGATTATGTTATAAAGATCAAAATCAATCCCTTCTAATGTTATTTTCCAATTTGTAAGAATGCGGAACTATGAGCCTGTTTGTGTGTGGCCTTAAAGTAGAGCTTAAAGTTGTTTCTGACTAAAAGCTGGAAAATGTTTGTTTGTGTAAGAAGATATAAACTGACTTAAAAGTAGAAATAATCCAGAAACTAAAGCTATAAGTTAGTTTCAAGTATTCTTTTCAGTTTTCTGTGACTTAATTTTTTATACTTTTCTTTTATAAAAGTTACGCATAAGTTATAAGTTACTCATAAATCACTTTAATTTTTATTATTAGATTATAATAATCCATAAATCATTAATAAGTCAATATTACACAAACAAGCATTTCATGTTAAGTCATCATAAATCACAATTTTAAACTCAGTCAAACGGGCTTTACATAAATGCATCCCTAAAATGACCGTTTCACTTAACCGACGAGGATTCAGTAATGAACAAAATGCAACCATATAATAAGAATGACAACCCTATTAAGAATTGAACATGGATGAACCAACAAGTTGGTAAAATAGAATTTCAGTGGAGGAAACATACCTCAAGATCATCAAGATTTTCTAAACCATCGATGGTGATATTTTCAATAATGGTGGAGAAAGCCCTGTTAAAAAAACCTTTCATACGAACTTCAATCGAATCTGAAAAAACACCAAAAAAAACTGTCATTCTTAAATAACCTAGGTACTAGTACTTTGATCAAGTATCAACAGACTACAAGTTAAACAATTTAGAGAAAGAAACAAATAAAATTTCAAATCTCAGAAGGAACCTTCATCATAAGCAGCGTCATAATTTCCCCTGCCCATTGTTGCAAGCATTCGCAGAAAATAGTGGTTACAGAAGGAGCCTGAAATGGTTTGTGTTGTGAAATTTAAAAAATTACAAGTCAGCTGAAGGTTTTAGTTGAGCTTAATACAGGGACAACGGGAATGTGCTACTTAAATATATGTTTGTAATGTGCATTAGCAATAAATATGTACCTATTCCAAAAGTGTGAAGACGAGGGCTTGTTAATTTCTCATCTGTTAAATGATTCATTATAACATCACAGATGTGCCTCTCATCTTCGACAGTTCCATCAGTAATGAGGAAGATGAAGGGAGTGCAATTGTGGGTATCTGAGATCATCTTTAAAGCCTAGAGGCGCAGAAAAAACTTCGATTAGACTAAAACTTTGAAATGATGTCTGTATACATAAGCGGGAGTAGGAAACAAAAAGGTAAACAGTAAGCATATAATTCTATTATCAACTGAAAACAGAACAAAACCTGATTCATGGGAAGCAACATATTTGTACCACCCTGAGCAACTAAATTCTCACTAAGCCATGCAGTTACTTTCTCAAGATTTTTCTCAGTGGCCAATTCTAGAGATGATGAGAACAGGTGAATCTCATCATTAAACGCTATGACATTAAACGAGTCTCCTTTATCAAGCTTTAAGAGTGCTGCAACAAGAGCATTTTTTGTATCCTCAAGAGGCTTCCCTCGCATGCTTTCGCTTATGTCAACCAGAAATAGCACTTCCTTTCTAAAAACCTATCAAGTACAGAAGAATTAATATAGTTTAATTTGCTAGTCGCAGCACATACTGTGAACTGATAACTCACAGAAGATTCTGACTGGCAGAATTTATATATAAGATAAGAACATGATGCCGTCAAAATCATCAACATAACCAATCTACCATCAAGAGAACATCTTTGAAAATATAAAAGAAGTGAAGAACCCAACCTTTCTATTCTGTTCGTTTCCTGGGAAAAGAGAGAGGCAAAACATCTCCCTCTGGTCTGTGTCATTCATTGATGGTGATTGCAAGATTACACCACCAGAAGGACTAACTGATACCTGAAAAGAGATGCATGCATCAAAGGGTTAATCAAATGAAAAGCTACACTGTGTGAGATTGGACATGTAGGAGGACTATAAACATACACCATAAGTGATGACGAAATCACACGTTGACCATGAGAGGACATCTGCATCGTATAAAAAGCCCTGTTGTCCCCCTTGCCGTTTCAGTTCCTGAAACCATAATTCAAAACACTAATCTTCCGTCTACTCAGCAATTTTAATTTAAAAAAAAACTGCATACAAAAGAACCTTCAATGGATGGCTAATTGTCTTGCACGAAACTTGAGTACCAGGACCAGCGTTCACAGTGAGTTGTATTTTCTCTTTTTTGGGCATTTTTTTCCCAGCAGGCGTGACAAACTCTGGAAAACTATATGGTATAGTTAACGTATATTGGCCATCTTGATACAACAGTTTCTGAGACCATCTGACTTTTATAGATATATTGGAACCCCCGTCTATCTGTGACAAACATACAACAATGGAGAAAAAGGTACATGTTTACAACAAAGGCGACAAAGAAAGAACGACATTTGAAACATACCTCTGGTATTGTAAAAGTAAAAATATGGGGCTTGAGAAAGCCTCCATCTTCAATCTTGGGCACTTCCTCGACGTCCTTGTCATTCAAAGTAAGCAGCTTAGTAGAATACGATTTTCTTGGCGCCTCAACTTCAACACCTAGAATTGAACCCTGTTAGCCAAATAATAATAATGTATTACAACACGAGAAACAAAAGGCAAGAAGATTAATCACAAGGAAAATACTCAATGCACAAAATTGAGTACAAAATCATTCACAAAACGAGGAATGGGCCCCTGTATATAAATTAATAGCTCTAATTAAAACATTCCACCTCAATTGTCACACCTGCTGACCCATGGGAATAGCCACACGACAATGACAAGTCCGCGTCCCCATAACACAATGAACTCTCCAGGACCCCGAGACGGTAACAAAGGCCGTATCGAGAAGACATTGTGCTTCGATAGCAATTGCGTTCATCTGCAGCGGAATGAGCGCGGGAGGATCGCACCTGCCATGCACGTGCGGCTGATAACTCGGAATATCGGGATTATCAACAACGCCAGGATCAGGAATGACGGCGTAAACCATAGGAGCCGACGGCAGCAACGAATGCGAAGCCGATTTGTCCATGGCTGCCATAGGCTTGGGCGGCGCCACAGACCGGTCTTTGCCGAAATAAACGCGCTTGGAGAGCCTGACTCCATCTTCCACCGCTTTTACAAACTCCTCCGCCATGTGGAATGAATGTCAGGGTTTGTAAAATTGGAAGAGAGGGAGAGAGGGAGAGAGGAGGGGGAGAGAGAAATGGTTGTTGTTTGTTTGGTGGAGAAGGGCGTCATTGTGGCGTTGGGATTTGTCGTTACTATACATAGAGATTTTGTTCTTGTCGTTTTGGGATGGTTTGCTGGACGGACCATCTCTTTACGAGGTAAATTTAAATTTTCAGCTCTTGCGTTTGTCGTTGGACACGTATTCTGCCGGCTAGGCTAGCTTTTCCCAGCCTGGCTTCCTGCAACAAGTACAACTTTATACCGGGAATCGGAATCAGATCGAACTGCGCGTCGAAATTAATACTCCCTCCATCACATCCGACTGCAGGTATCTCAAGACTTCTAAGAATGATAGTTTCGTGACGTTTATTTAAATTATTTTTTTCTAAATAAAAATTTAGATATCAAATTTTTATTCAGAAAAAAATTAAAAAACATCATGGACCTATACTTTAAAAAAAACATTAAAAAGCGTGTCGAAAAGTAACGTATACAGTTGAATGAGACGGAGGGAGTAAAGTTTGTTTAAATTTGGACACAAAAAATGATATTTATTTAAATGGTTAGACAAATATTTTGATCATATGATAATACATATTGTTATTTTAATAGTATGTTTTTAACAAAAGTATTTAATTAAAAATTATAGAGAACTTTGTAATGATATCCATATTTTCAAATTTATTTTGAAAATACGATAAAAATTATAGCTGAAGTTGCAACATAACTGATTTTCGGTTACTAGCATTGTAAATGAGGTTACACCGTATTTTTGAAAATAAATAATTTGAATATTTAAAGAAAATTCAAAAAATTAATTTATCACAATTTTTTTTTAAATTGATCACGAAATCTACTAGTTTGCTGGTAATAGGTTTTAGTATATGTAGCGAGGTTGACGGGCTTGACGCTGCATATGATGAAGTTCTTGAACAGGGATATCGATCTTTGGTTATTTCGTAGCAATCTCCTGTTTTGTTTTGGGTGTTGCTAAATGCAGTAATATTTTACTTCGTGCAATAATCAGTAATTACTTTCTTATCCTTCTATTGTTTTAATTGTCATTAAATGTAAATCACCTAACTTTAAGTGCTGCGTGAATTTAATACACTCTCTTTAACTGGGTCTGTGCCCAATGTTAAAAGCTCCAATGCCCATGAATGAGAAAAAGTAAACTGGATCATTATTTTTCACGTTTATATTATTTATTTTATATTTTATAAAGTCTGGAAAAGCACACAAAAATCTCTGGACCACTGCACCTTTGGCTTTAAACCTTGTATATGCATTTCTTTGTTCTGTGCGTTGATTATAAATTTTATAAAAATTAATATTAAATAAAATGTTGAAATTAAAGTTTTAATTTATTATCTAATGCCTAATAATTTAATATCATATGGATACATAAAAGTATTTCATAATATTAGTTTGTATTATAAATTCTTGTTAAATAATTAAAATATTATATTATTCAAAATTTAATAACTCTGAAATTATATTCTTACAAAAATTTAGCCATCAAGATAATCGATTTTAAATTTGAAAAATGAACCACAATTATTCAGAATATTATTCATCCGGAATTCTCATTCATTCAAATATGATTCCAGTTTGACAAATAATTCATTAAATTTAAATCTCATACACATTTTAAAATTTTTAATTTTTGTGTTAGTTAAATTTTATATTCATATACTATTTCAATGCAACATAACGTAAAATTTCTTATACTCACACATAACAATTTCAATACAAAACTTCTTGGCATACTATTAAAACAAATATTTTATATATTATAATAATCAAATATATTTATAATTTAAATTCTGTTCATCAAAATATTTGTTTTTTTAATTAGAATATGAGATTTTCCTAATCAAAAATATGAAAATCGCTAAAAACAATACTAAACTTTTGTTCATGCAATAGTCTAAATTTTGATTTCAACCAACAATTTTTACAATTAACTCTATAATATTATTAAAACATATAAATAAATGTAAAAAAATTATTTTTTACTTTGAAATTATTAATTCAAAATTAAAAATAATAACAATAAAGATAGTTGTAGGTTTCATATTTTTTAATATACTTTTTTAACCGGCAAACTAGGTGAACCAAGCTAAACCGCACATAAGCGGCTCTGATTCACAGTAGGCATAATCACACATTCTCCTCTTTCTTGAGTCGAACATGTGATAAAAAGATACAAGTCTCATGAACCAATCCTAACAGGCTATATTTTTCAATATTACCTTCCAAGCAAATTAGAAACTTCTTTAAAAAAATTCGAAATTAAAAATAATAATTTCTTCCTATCCGTTATAATCATTTTACGACTAATTCGATGCTTATTTATTAATTTTTAATTATCTTATATTGAATTTAAATATTGCTATAGATTTGTTAAATATTTATTATAATCATTTTCATTATACTGAACGTAAATTCTTGACTTATCATTTATTGTCAAAAATAAAAATTATTAAAAGTAATTAAATAATTTTTTAAAGAATATATAAAATTAAAATCTTGAAAGTAAAAACAATACTGTGAAAGAATAAAAGTTGTGTAACTTAAAATTATGTTCATATAGAAAATTATTTCTACTATATCGCTTATTTTTATAATTTATAAGATATTCACATTATCTATAAAATACTCCTAAATTTAATAAACAAAATTTGATACTTTTAGTGTGAATAAAATGTAAATGAATGTTCAATTATGATTGCATAAAAGATTAGGTGACTTGCATGGGTTGACTCGCTGCACAAAAAATTAAGCATACGCAGAAAACAAAAAGAACGGATGAAGGACATAGTAGTAATTTCTGATTACTGCGTAAAGTAAAAATTTACTGCATTTAGCAATCATGTTTGTTTTCTTTGTTCTGTTTTGTTTTCGTAGTATGACATTAGTTTGTTTTAAACAGATGCGTCAAAGAACATATGACAACCGTCTATAAAAAAGAGTAATTTCCAATACCATGCTATAAATACATCAATGAAAATTCACAATTTTGATGTCACGTAGAAGTTGATATTTGATATAAGCTTATCCTTGGCCTATATATAATCAGACCGTCATTATTATATGGTTGGTTATGAGTGTTGGTCATTGAGAAAGGCTCAGGAACGTAGGCTAGAGACAGCGGAAATGCGTATGTTGCGTTGGATCTGTGGTAACACCATGACAGATCATATACCGAATGATACATTTCGACGTCTTTTAAGTGTTGAGTTTATCTCTAAGAAGATAAGGCACTACTAGAAAAAGTGGAATAGACATCGCACTTCAGACATCAGTTAGAATTGCCACTGATGTTAAAAATGCTTTTAACATCATTTTCACTTAAACTGATGTGTTAAAGTGCTTTAGACATCAGTTATTTATGCAACTGATGTGTAAGGTGCGTGTTTAAAAAAAAAATCCACCATTCTCACCCCCATTTTCCCCCTTATCAAAAATCTCCCTCCCTTATAAAATTTCAACTTCCCTCTCTTAAACAAATTTCATCTCCCTCCAATATTCATAACATAAAACTTACTGCATGTATGTTATATTTCCAGTGGGCTGCTAGGAGTCGCAAGACTTACTCTAAGTCGGACCTCGACATCGTTCGGCTCGAGACACTGGATTATATCCAATCAATTATGTAGTTTGTATTCTCATAATTAGATCATGTTATCGGATATTATAGGATCTGCACTTTAAATTTATGTTTGGATATATGGTGTATTGGTTGAATGGGTTATATTGGTTTATTAATGCAAATCAGATTTGGAGGTTGATTTTGATAGTTTTGCATTTGATTTTGGTAGTGTTGCAATTGGTTTTGGTAGTTTTGCAATTTATTTTGGTAGTTTTGCTTTTGATTTTGGTATGCTGCAATTGGTTTGGTATTTGGTAGTTTTGCAGATTTGGTTTTGTAAACAGGTTGGTTAGACATCATTTATACAGCAAAATGATGTCAAATTATATTAATGCATAACATCGGTTAGAAAAGATAACTGATGTTAATATACCATTATAACATCAGGCACTATAATTAGAACTAATGTTATTGATTGTTAAAACATCAGTTCATTTAAAGTTGAATCGATGTTAAAAGATATAGACATCAGTTAGTAGCTGATGTAACCAATAAACTCGAACGATGTCTTTGTGGGTGATGTTAAAGGCATAGAGCTTTTACATCGGTTAATAACCGATGTTAATGACAACAATAGACATCGTCTACCTTAACAGAAACCGTTGTTAATGATAACAAAGAAATCGGTTCCCCAATGTTTAGACATCGAATCTAGAAATAAACCGATGTAAAAAGAGCAATAGACATCGGTGTTTTTGAGCAATCGATGTAAAAGGTTACAACAACATCGTTTTTTGGGGAAAAACTAATAAATTGGCATGTCTAGAGTATGTTAGATTAGATTAGAATATCATATTATGATCATATTCAGAAGATAAAAGTGTGTTAAAATTGGAAAATTGATTTATTATATCGGTTTTTTAAGTGGAAATGATGTAATAAGTGGTCTTTTACATCAGTTACTAACTGATGTTAAAGACAGGGACCTTTAACATTGCCCACAGTAACATCAGTTGAACTTATACGGGACATCAGTTTTTAACTGATGTATATTAGCATAATTCTAGTAGTGAGGAGTGGACGTTTACGTTGGTATGGACATGTTCGGCGTAAATGTAACTCAGCACCGGTTCGGAGGGTAGAACACATATCGGTTCGGGGCAAGAGAAAGAGGGGTCGGTGTTATTTTACACCAACTATGAGAAAGATTGTAGAAGGGGGGGTTGAATACAATCTTTTACAAATTTAAAAGATTCAAGAATAATACACTAAGAACACAGTAAACAGAAAAACACCAAGTATTAAAAATACGGGTGGATTGAATGATCCACCCGTGAGATTTTATATAGAAGAATCTGTGGATTGTTTACAATTCGCACAGCTGCTGGTTCATCACTCAAACAAGTTCTAACTCTCAGATTTTTCTCTCAAGTAATTTGAACAAGTTCAACTGATGCTACTAACTTGGTTATATACTCCAAGTTTTACAAAGCATTTAGCTAGATTACAAAATGCACTCTAATCTAAAAACAATGCTGCACAACTTTGTCTTATGCATGCTTTCTGAGATGTCTTCATCTTTGACCATCACCTTGATTTGATCCAGATTGCACTGCATGAGATAAGTATGTTTCTGCTTCTTCTTTATTTTCCTAATTAGGCTTCCATGTCTATTTTAGTGTAATTCGATCCATGTGATTTGTCAGACTTAAGCTCTAGTCACTTTCAACTGCTCTTTGCTTCATCAGTTGAAAGTTCTGGTTGCTTTCAACTGCTTTTGACTTTATCAGTTGAATGCCTGGCTCATCAGTTGAATGAATTACAAACTCCATCAGTTGAATGCTGTTCCAGTCTCATCAGTTGAATTCCTCAGCATCATCCGTCGAACACTTTGTCTTCAGTTGGATGCTTGATTTTCATCAGTTGAACATCATCCAGTCTTCATCAGTTGAACAGTTACATCTCATCAGTTGAATATCCTTCACTTAGATAAAATTACATGGCATTGGATATTTACAATTAGCCATCCTATTCTACCCATCCGTTGATACTTCCCAAAGACAAGAAATGTAACAATTACAACTGAAATTTGATAAAGATTCTAAGTAAGACATGTTACAAAATGTTTATGTTATCATCAAAAATTATTGATTCCTAACAATCTCCCCCAATTTATGACTGGAGAAGATGCAGACATAAATTCTACACTTGATGATAACAAAACATTAATAAAATAAAATGCAGAATTTAAATACAAGAGTTATAAAAGATTACAGATGATTATGCTCCTCTAGACTGAGCAGTTACTTGTTTCTAGAAGATCTTCTTCTTCTGGACTTAAGTTTTTCTTCAAGAATATTAATCTGCTTCTGAAAGATCCTGTAGAACCATTCTTCATCACTATCTTGTCTGTTGAGCTTGGATTGGAGAGTCTTCAGAGTATTCATGCTAGCAACCTTGAGTTGATCTTTAGGTCTGAAAAATCTCCTAACACCTTGATTGTCCCTAAATTCCATGACTGGAGTAGGTTCATGATGAATTTTCTTTCCAGTGTAGGGAATTTTCAGCCTTCTTTGTAGACTAGCATCTGAGTTCCATCCCTTCCTGATCTCAAGGATTCTCTTTAGTACCATTTGCTTTGCAGGTGGTGTAAATCCTCCAGTCCTCTTCATAGATCCATATATTTTTGTTAGAGAACTGAATCCCTCAGAGTTCAGAACTCTGTGAAGAGGCCAGATGACATCACCCTTGTTTTTGTAAGAGAATACCAATCTTTCAGGTAACTTTGAAGTTGCTTCTATTCCTCTTACTTCTTGAAGATCATCCAGCTCCAGCCCCAACTCAGAAATTTCTTCAATGTTAGCAATGATCAGATAGTCATCAGGATTTTCAGGTTCTTTTGGAGGTTTAGGAGGGTTAGCCATCCTCTTAGCCACAGACTTGACTTTCTTCTTTGGCTTGGAAGATTCTTGAACAAGAAAAGCTGGAATTGGGATGTCTTCCAAGTCAATTGGCTCCTCCTTTGGCATTATTGGCTCATCATGGAAGTTGACATCTGGATGTACTACTGTGGTATCCTTGATTGGAGAAGAAGGCTTTGAGATAGGCTTTTCTGGCACTTCTTCTCTTCTCTTGGCTGCCTCAGGCATCTTAGTCTTAGATTTGACTCTCCTTTTCTTTGGAGAAGATTCAAGAGGCAATCCTTTCTCATTTAAAAGCTCAGCTGCCAACTCCTCTTCCAGCTCAATAGCATACCTTTCATCCACCTCTATTTGGTTCAAAGAGAGTTGGAATTCAAACTCCTCTTTTTCACATTCTCTGGCCACCTCTTCAGCTTTTGCAAATGAGTAGTGAAGATGGCCAGTTCCAATAAACAGCTTCTGGCCTTCTCTGTAGATGATGGCAAAATGAGCCTTTAAGGCCACATCTGCACAATCTTTATAACTTTTGATTTCTTGGCCCAAAAGTTTGTATTCATTTTTGTCAGGCCTGGCTAGTGGAAAGTAGATTGAGCTTGAGTCTTTTCCAGGCCTGGAGTAACCACAATTGTTTGGAAACAGAATTGGCTTGAACTCATTCAGAAATGATGGCTCACCCTTTTCTGTCTTGGAGGGAATAACAATCTCAGGTGTAATTACCCTGAGAATTGTGGTTGTGGTTGGAAAAGAGATTTGAGCTGTGGTGGCAGTAGAAGATGTAGATGATTTCTTGCCCAATTGAGCCACTCTCTTTGCAATGGAGTCCAATTCTTTCATCCTTGCAATCTTCTGCTTTTCCCTTTCAGTGTGGAAAGGGGGAGGAATTTGACTGATCAATTCTGCAGGAGTTGGTAATTCTTTCTCCCCCTTTTTGTTAGCAGCAAGTGTAGGGGATGGACTGGGAAGTGAAACACCAGAGGCAAGAAGAAGATGTTGAAGCAGTCCAGTCTGAATTCTTTGATGCTGCAACATCTCATCCATTCTAGAGTTTAAGGTGTAGACATTTCCTTCCAGAGCTTCCACTTGCTTCTCCAATTGTAGTTGTTTTTGCTCAGATGCACAAAGAGCTGATTTGACCTGAGCTGGAAGCTTTTCATCAATTTGCTTGGTCAGATCAGTCTTAACAGAGGCAATAAGAGAATTGAGATGCTCTATCTCATGCTGAAAATGAAGAGATTGAAACTTGTGAAGCTTGAGGTGTTCTAGAGCTTGACTGGCAATGGTGGCAGAGATGGCTGGAGAGGAGGATGAGCTTCCAGGTTGGGATTGAAGAATGGTGGAGGCTTGCCTTTCCAGCTCCATGCTAACAACAATTGCATTGGCAGACTGCATGGAGAGCCATGAAGGTAGAGAAGTTGTAGGTTGTTCAACAAGGGATTCCTCAAGAGCATCATTGAGGTCTTCATCACTATCATCATAATGAAAATCATCTCCAGCATTGGCAGGCAGAGCTGTTAATGCCTCCTTTGCTCTAAGCATTGAAGATGTAGTGTGAATCAGATTGAGGTGCCTCTCAGCTGCTTGATTGTCCAATCTGGCAAAGTCTTGAATGGAGGACATCCCATGAGTAAAAGTCTCAGGGTCTAGTGAAACACCATCCAATATGGATCTGTATTCAGCTTGAAACTCTTGTTCACTAAACCCTTCATTGACACCTGCATTTCTCTCAATTTCTCTCTGTTCTTGCATCAAGGGCTCCCCTTGGCTCACCACACCACTCACCTCTCCCTCACTTACCCTTACTAAAGGGTCACTCTTATCCTCTCCTTTTTCCTGGCTAGAAGAAAATGCCAGACTCTCCACACCCTCTCCTTTTGCCAGCTCACTAGGCTGCCTCTCCACTCCATAGCTCACTCCACTCAATCCTAGAAGTGTTTGTGCTACCATGTGATCAACTGCTGTAGAAAGAGGTAAATTAATTGAAGTAGCAGCAGTTGTCAACTGATGAGAGACATCAGTTGAGACATGAGTAGAATAGGCATTCAACTGATGAGAGCTGTTAAGCAGATCAGTTGAAGGAAAAACACTTGTCAACTGATGAGGGAGATCAGTTGAAGAAAATGAAGAAATAGGTTTAGAGGCTGTGACAGTTGAGTCTGTGGTGATTGATTTTAAAGGAAAATCCACAGAACACATTGTCACAGAAGAAGGAAATGGAAGAGAAAGATCCAACAAATCATCAAAATGATGATGATCAATCTCAGATGGGGGCTTCTCCATGAAATCCAAAGATGGAGAATTTACAAGTGTGGTGTGAATTAATTCCACATCCACAGAAGAGGTTGGGGATTGTGTTTGAGGAGTAGAAATGGTAAGATCACAAATATGGGTGATTTGTTGAGATGAAGAAGGGGGCTGTGACTCCACATTTATTGGAGTCACATCAATCTGACTTTGAGAAGTTAAAGGCATAAAATCCAGAATGGATGCCTGTGTGTGTGCAGAGTGCTTCAGTTTGTCACTTCTTAGCTTCTTTCTCCCATAGGCTTTTATTGGTGAAGAAGTGGTGTCCCTCCCCCTTTTTAACTGTGTCCCTGGTTGAGGACTATTTTCAATAGCAACATCCTTTTGGGAGGATGCTGCTAGGGATGAGTTTAATTCCATATTAACATCTACAGTCTTTTGGGAGACTGCAGAGTGGCCAGGCTGGTCAGCACACACCTTTCCTTCCTTATTCTTAGGGCTTCTTTTATGTTCACCCTTTCCCTCCCCCTCACAACCTCCAATCACACTCCCCTCAGGTTTGTGTTTCTTGGATTTTACAACAGATGTCTTTTGGGAGGCATCTGAGGTTGGTTTAGAAGACTTGTTTTTAGAAGGTTTTGCCACTTGTGTGGACTGTTGATGGGCCTCTTCAACAGCCCTGATGGCAGAGAGCAAAGAAGGTGAGGGTTGAGAAAGAGTAGTAGGAAAGCCATGTACCTCTTTGTGCTTTCCAGCCTCCATTGTTGGCAGGAACACCACCTCCAAGGAGGGGTATAAATTCATCCTAAAGAGGTCTTTAAAGACTCTCTTTTCCTGCACAAAACTGGGAAGCTTGGCTTCCTTGTTAGTAATAACTAACTTTTTGTTGAGATGATTAGCTAGCATCATAAGAAATCTGACATAATAAATATTCCTAGGTCTACCAGTTTTATCACCTAGTTTCTCCCCAATTTCTTGGATCATCAAACCACCAAAGTTGAAATATTCATTAGTCAGGTACATGTAAAGCATTTGTAGAATCTGGGAAGTGAGAGCATTGAAATTACTAATTTTACCAGAAAATGCCTTAATAAAAGCATCACATAAATAACTCCATTCTCTCCTAAGACCCCTTCTTTCTATTTTACCTAAGGCATCAGTTGGCAAAACATAATTCATGGCATAAAGTAAATTAACCAACTGATTATCACTGGGCAAAGATAAAACAGTATCTTCAGGAATCTTAAAACATGCTTTCATAACATCAGCATTGACAGAATGAATTTCATTATTAACAGAGAAGGTTAGAGTTTCATGCTCACTATTAAACTCTGCAGAGGTCCACATTTCCTCCACTATTTCATGGAAGATGGTAGGAGCTTCAGTCATAGCATAAGAGAGCTGGCTTGACTTGATGAACTCCATCATCCTGTGATACTCCTTCTCCTCCACAGCCTTGGTATCCACAAATGACGCGAAGTTGTTCTTCTCATAAATAAACCCACTTGGTGCAGTATACTTCTTCATTGGTGCCATTGTAGTTACAGAGAAAGCTTGAGGAAAAATTAGAGTTTGCTTTTGCACAGAGAGAGAAGAGAACTTGAAGAATTCGAAAGAGTGAGATGAAAGGAAGTGAAAATAAATTAAAACACTTAAATACTTTCTCAGAAAATTGCTGTGATTGGCTGAGAAATTACCGTTGAGAAGAAATTACTCTTATTGAACTCTACAAAAATTACACACACGATCGTGTGTATAAAGTAGGTGAGAGACAAAAGAAATTTCAACGGCTCAGATCTGATAATACTTTCAACGGATGAAATAAGCGCCTCTTTAAACTTCCTATTCAACTGATGAAGATCAGTTGAAGGCGTCTTCAACTGGTGTCATCAGTTGAATGAAAAACAACGCAAGAGGATATTGTTTCAAGCATCAGTTGAAACAATTTCACTAGTTCATCAGTTGAAATATTATAGACTTCATCCAGAATTATAATTAATTCAATTTTGATAAATCAAAATTAATCAAATTCTGGCTGCCAAATTACAGAAAAATTCACTCTAAATTAGGAGAAATTTAACATACCTAATTTACTTACCAACCTTGTGAATGTGGATTCATCAAGAGGCTTTGTAAAAATATCTGCAATCTGTTCTTCACTTGGAACAAAATGCATTTCAACAGTACCAGCCATCACATGTTCCCTTATGAAGTGGTATTTGATGTCAATGTGCTTGGTTCTTGAGTGTTGTACTGGATTTTCAGTTATAGCAATAGCACTGGTGTTGTCACAAAATATTGGGATTTTTGAGAGATTTAATCCATAATCAAGTAATTGATTTCTCATCCACAATAATTGTGCACAACAGCTTCCAGCTGCAATGTACTCAGCCTCAGCTGTAGAGGTTGATACAGAATTTTGCTTTTTGCTAAACCAAGAAATCAATCTGTCACCAAGAAATTGACAGGTGCCTGTTGTACTTTTTCTATCAATTTTGCATCCTGCAAAATCAGCATCTGAATATCCAATTAGATCAAATCCAGAGTCTTTAGGGTACCAAATACCAAGATTTGGTGTTCCCTTAAGATATCTGAATATTCTTTTTATAGCAATAAGATGTGATTCTTTAGGATCAGATTGAAATCTAGCACAGAGGCATGTAGAAAACATAATATCTGGTCTACTAGCTGTCAAATATAAAAGAGAACCAACCATGCCTCTATAATTAGAGATGTCCACAGATTTCTCATTAGGACTTAATTCTAATTTAGTGGCTGTTGGCATGGGAGTCTTAGCTTCTTTGCAATCCAATAAATCAAACTTTTTAAGTAGATCATAAATGTACTTAGTTTGATTTATGAATATACCTTCCTTTACTTGTTTAACTTGTAAACCAAGAAAGTAGGTGAGCTCTCCCATCATGCTCATCTCATACTGACTTTTCATAAGATTAGCAAACTTTTTGCAAAGTTTCTCATCTGTAGAACCAAAAATTATATCATCTACATAAATTTGAACCAGAATAAAGGCACCATTTACATTTCTGTAAAATAGTGTTTTATCCACAGTTCCTCTGGAAAAATGATTATCTAACAAGAATTGAGACAGAGTGTCATACCATGCCCTAGGTGCTTGCTTTAGTCCATAGAGAGCTTTTAATAAAAAGTAAACATACTCTGGAAATTCTGGATCTTCAAAACCAGGAGGCTGACTGACATATACCTCCTCTTCCAGTTCACCATTTAGAAAAGCACTCTTGACATCCATTTGATAAACTTTAAAGTTTGCATGAGCAGCATAGGCCAGGAAGATTCTTATTGCTTCCAGTCTTGCAACTGGTGCAAAGGTCTCATCAAAATCAATTCCTTCAGATTGAGAGTATCCTTTAGCAACAAGCCTTGCCTTGTTTCTGGTGACAACTCCATTCTCATCCACCTTGTTTCTGAATACCCACCTTGTTCCTACAATTGTTCTGTTTTTAGGTTTGGGTACCAGCTTCCATACATTGTTTCTCTCAAATTGATTTAATTCTTCTTGCATAGCAAGAACCCAATCAGCATCTTTGAGAGCATCTTCTATGACTTTAGGTTCATCCTGTGAAAGGAATGCACTATACAAACACTCATCTTGAGTTGCTCTTCTTGTTTGTACAGATGCATTTGCATCTCCAATAATTAGCTCAAAAGGATGATCCCTTGTCCACTTTCTTTGTGGTGGAAGTGATTGTCTTGATGATGTGGCTTCATTATTGAAGTTCAGGTTTCCATGTTGGAAAGCTCCCCCTAAATTTGACATCTCATTATTTCTAGACTGATTGAAACTTTGAGACATTCTTTCAACTGATGATCCCTGAGATGTTTCAACTGATCCTTCCAATGTAGTTTCAACTGATGCTTCAGTTGAATTTCCAATTGCAGTTGTTTCTTGCACCTGAGAGTCATCAGTTGGAATATTAATTCCAGGATTAATTCCAACATTTTGAATAATGTCATCATCATCATCACTGTCATACAGATCACCTTCACCTTCATTTTCAAATCTGAGATTATCATGAAATCCTTCATCTGAGAATCCTTGAATCTTCTTATCATCAAAAACCACATGGATTGATTCCATAACAATGTTGGTTCTCAGATTATATACTCTAAATGATTTTCCATCAGAGTATCCAACAAAAATAGCTTCATCTGCCTTGGCCTCAAATTTTCCAAGATTTTCACCTTGATTTCTTAGAACATAACACTTGCATCCAAATACATGAAGAAAGCTAATTGTTGGCTTCTTTCCTTTGAAGAGTTGAAAGGGAGTTAGATTATGAGGTTTGGTAATTAGTGAAATGTTTTGAGTGAAGCAAGCAGTGTTCACAGCTTCAGCCCAAAAATAGGTTGGAAGTTGAGCTTCATTAATCATGGTTCTTGCAGCCTCAATGAGAGTTCTATTCTTCCTTTCAACAACACCATTTTGTTGTGGAGTTCTTGGTGCAGAGAACTCATGAATAATTCCCTCTTCTTCACAAAATTCTTTCATCACAGAGTTCTTGAATTCTGTTCCATTGTCACTTCTTATCCTTCCAACTTTGACATCTGGATTGTTGTTTAATGCCTTGATATGATTGATGATGATTTTCCCAGCTTCATCCTTAGAATGTAGGAAGAAAGTCCAAGTAAATTTTGAAAAATCATCAACAATCACTAAGCAATATTTCTTCTTTGAAATGGACATTATGTTGACTGGTCCAAATAAATCCATATGCAAGAGCTGAAGGGGCTTCACAATTGATGAAAGAGTCTTGCTTTTGCAAGAGCTTCTCTTTTGCTTTCCTAGCTGACAGGCTCCACAAAGTCCATCTTTTGAGAATTCCAGCTTTGGTAGACCTCTTACCAAGTCCTTCTTTACTAACTCATTCAAGGTTTTGAAATTTAGATGAGACAATCTCTTATGCCATAGCCAACTGTCATCTGAGCTTGCTTTGCTGAGAAGGCAAGTGATAGATTCAGACTTGACAGAATTGAAGTCAGCTACATACACATTTCCTTTTCTTTGTCCAATCAGAACCACATTGTTGTCATCTCCTTTGGTGACAACACAGGCTGCAGGAGTGAAATTGACTTTGTAACCTTTGTCACAGAGCTGACTGATGCTAAGCAAGTTGTGCTTAAGACCAGACACCAATGCAACTTCATCAATGATGACATTCTCTTTTGCAATCAAGCCATATCCCATAGTATATCCTTTGCTGTCATCTCCAAAGGCAATGCTAGGGCCAGCTTTCTCCACAAACTTTGTGAGCAGGGAGGAATCACCAGTCATGTGCCTGGAGCATCCACTATCCAAGTACCACAAATTCTTCTTGTGGTTTCCCTGCACACATTTTACAAACAGATCAAGTTGATTTTGGTACCCAAATTGCTTTGGGTCCAGATTTGTTAGTCTTAGCAGCCTTTTCCACTTTCTCAACCTTTTCCTTGGATTGGATTGGTTCAATCTTTGGTTTTGGTTGAGAAATTGGAACATCAACTCTGTTTTCAAACACAGGCCTTTGAGACATGCATAAATTGTTCATTCCATGCAAGTTTGAATGAAATTGAGGCATGTTAAAGGCATTGAAATAAGGATTGAACATATATGACATGTTAGGATGAGAATAAGGATTGTGAGGCAATAAACCAGGCATCATATTCATAGCAGATAAATTCATGTGAGGAACAGATGTCATAGGAATAGGCAAAGACAAATTAGGAGCAATCACAGTTTTACAATTAGCAGATAAATGATTTACACTACCACACTTACTGCAGGTTTTCCTAAGAGCACTAGCATTGGGAGTGTAATTGGTGTGCTTGTTAACTCCTATTTTGCCATTTCTATTTCCTTTCTTCTTTTTAGTCTCCTCAGATTTATGCTCACTAGTATCCAACTTCTTCTTGTTCTTGTTACTGGAATTAAGAGTGTTATTAACACTATCACTGGTCTCAGAAGAACTATTCTCACCTTTAACAAAATTCTTTTTAACAGGACCATATTTCTTGTTAAGCTTCTTGAGAACACTCTTGTCAACTGATGAGTTTTTGTTCAACTGATGACTCTCATCAGTTGAGACTTTGCCTTTCAACTGATGATCATCATCAGTATTCTCATCACCTGAACTGTTCTCAGATATCTCAAGCACTTTCTTATTCCTCTTCCATTCATTCTCTACAAAGGTCTCTCTACCTTGCATGTTGATGATATTGGTGGAAACATCCCTACCAGATTTCCATTTGGCAATAATCTCTTGTTCCTTATCAAGCTGCTTTCTTATGATCTCTTCTCTTTTCAGAACAACCAAGAGATCATCCTTGGCTGTCTGACACTCAATTTTCAGCTTCTCAAACTCAATAAATTGAGCTTCTAAAACACTGTTTCTATCACTAAGAAAGGTGTTAGTTTCCTTAATTCTACTATTCTCCTTAGTGAGGGATTTTAAAGAAACATGCAAATGATACAATTCTGTAGACATTTCATTAATGGTAGCATTGCATTCATCTTTAGTTAACTCAACTAGGTTTGTAGTGAATACCTGACTACTGCTTCCAGTGTTTTCCTCTTGATCTGTGGAGTTGGCCATTAGAGCTAGATTGACAAACTCCTCCTCTTCATCAGAATCATCTCCAGCTGCCCAATCATCCTTTGTGATGAATGCTCTTTCCTTTTGTTTGAGAAGTTCATAATATTTCTTTTTGTAGTCAATGTTTTCACTTGACTTTTTCTCAACTTTAGGCTTTCTGCACTCATTTGCAAAGTGACCTGCATTCCCACAGTTGAAGCACTTGAATTTTGATCTGTCTACCATGCTTCTATCAGACTTGGGATTGCCTTTAAAAGATTTTGCAGAATTAAAATTCTTTTTGAATTTCAGTTTGGAGAATCTTCTTGACAGGAAGGCTAGATGTTCATCAATTCCATCACTTTCTTCACCAGAATCAGCTACTTCTTTCTCCTTTCTTCTTCCTTTGCTTGACTCTGAGCTCTCCTCTTTGACCAACTTCTCAGTTTCTTCAACTTGAGACTTTCCCTTGTCCTTGACAGTATCCTCCAGAGATGCAACTAGAGCCACAGATGAATGCCCTTTCTTTTGGCTTTTCTCAATTTCTTCATCTTGCTCCATTTCAAGCTCATAAGTTTTTAAGGTTCCATACAGTCTCTCTAGAGTGTAGTCTTTAAACTCTTGTGTATTTCTGAGAGAGACTGTCATGGGCTTCCATTCTTTAGGAAGAGCTCTTAAGAATTTCAAGTTTGAATCCTTAACTTGATATACTCTTCCAAAGAGCTTTAGACCATTTAACAGCTTTTGAAATCTGTTAAATGTATCACTCAAACTTTCACCAGCCTTGAAATGGAATGACTCATATTGTTGAATCAGAAGCTGCATCTTGTTCTCTCTCACTTGCTCATTCCCTTCACAGATGGTCCTGATGGTGTCCCAAACTTCTTTGGCACTTGTGCAGCTAATAACACTATCAATCATTTCTTGATCCAAACCATTGAACAGAAGATTCATGGTTTTCTTGTCCTTGTGCACTTCTTCAGTATCTTCTTGAGAATATTCATGGATAGGTTTTGGAATCATCTTACCTACCATGTCTTCACCATCAGCTCCCATACTTGTGCAGACCTTCATGGGGACATGAGGTCCTTTTTCAATACAGTTCACATAGCTTTCATCAATGGACAACAGATGCAGATGCATTCTCACTTTCCAGTGAAAATAGTTGTCTTTGTCAAGAACAGGAATCTTCACTCCAGCATCCTTCTTTCCCATCTTTCTCTAGCAGTGTTGATCTTTTTCCCTGTTTGTTGGGAACCTGGCTCTGATACCAATTGTTATTTTACACCAACTATGAGAAAGATTGTAGAAGGGGGGGTTGAATACAATCTTTTACAAATTTAAAAGATTCAAGAATAATACACTAAGAACACAGTAAACAGAAAAACACCAAGTATTAAAAATACGGGTGGATTGAATGATCCACCCGTGAGATTTTATATAGAAGAATCTGTGGATTGTTTACAATTCGCACAGCTGCTGGTTCATCACTCAAACAAGTTCTAACTCTCAGATTTTTCTCTCAAGTAATTTGAACAAGTTCAACTGATGCTACTAACTTGGTTATATACTCCAAGTTTTACAAAGCATTTAGCTAGATTACAAAATGCACTCTAATCTAAAAACAATGCTGCACAACTTTGTCTTATGCATGCTTTCTGAGATGTCTTCATCTTTGACCATCACCTTGATTTGATCCAGATTGCACTGCATGAGATAAGTATGTTTCTGCTTCTTCTTTATTTTCCTAATTAGGCTTCCATGTCTATTTTAGTGTAATTCGATCCATGTGATTTGTCAGACTTAAGCTCTAGTCACTTTCAACTGCTCTTTGCTTCATCAGTTGAAAGTTCTGGTTGCTTTCAACTGCTTTTGACTTTATCAGTTGAATGCCTGGCTCATCAGTTGAATGAATTACAAACTCCATCAGTTGAATGCTGTTCCAGTCTCATCAGTTGAATTCCTCAGCATCATCCGTCGAACACTTTGTCTTCAGTTGGATGCTTGATTTTCATCAGTTGAACATCATCCAGTCTTCATCAGTTGAACAGTTACATCTCATCAGTTGAATATCCTTCACTTAGATAAAATTACATGGCATTGGATATTTACAATTAGCCATCCTATTCTACCCATCCGTTGATACTTCCCAAAGACAAGAAATGTAACAATTACAACTGAAATTTGATAAAGATTCTAAGTAAGACATGTTACAAAATGTTTATGTTATCATCAAAAATTATTGATTCCTAACAGTCGGCCTCGTCGGACATGGACTGATCAATTAAGTTTGGACATGAGAGCCTTAAATCTCACGGGTGATATAACATTAGATAAGAATGATTGGAGAAGGCGTATTAGAGTAGTTGAGACTAGGTCTCGTGGCTCACAGAGAGTATGAGGGTTATGATGTTATGTTTTAAGGGAAGGGTTCAGCTCAGTCATTATTGGATGCATTCGTGCCAATCAAAACTGTTTGGGTAAGTCCCATGTGAAGAAGGCCATGGGCTAAGGTATTATATTCTTATTATAGCACACACTGTTTTATTTGTTGTGCACTAAGCCGGGGGTCTTCACGGAAACAGCCTCTCTATTTTAAGGGTGGGGGCATGGCTGCGTACATCTTACCCTCCTCAAACCCTGCTCTAAGCGGGATATACTGAGTATGTTTGGTTTGGTTTGGTTTTATCCTTGGCCTATTATCAAAATCACAAGCCTTATTTTAATATATATCATAGGGCTAGTCTATATAGTTGACTCAAGGAATGTCCACATGACCTGGATCGGGTCAGCCCATCTAATATCATGCTCCTCGAAGGAGGTTGGGCTTCAACAGCCCATATTTGCTTGATCTATGGCGGTGGTCCATCACTGGAATTAAAGAAAGAGAAACCTATTGTGATTAGGTTACTCGTTCCCAAAAACTACATCTGGTTTTGATCCCTATAAATAGGGTACAGAGACACATTATTTGCGGATAAGACACAACCCTTATAATAGCGAATACTCCTTCGTGTTATGAGAAAACCCTAATTCCCCCAAAAAAATCTAAGTCAAATCCAAAGTCACCAGCCTATGCCATCGTAAACCGTCATCAACCGCTACTAATTTCAGCAAACCTTCCTGAATCTTGTTATCACCATATTCCTCTCTTAACATATTGCAAAAAGTTTTCCATGATGTGTTGTTGATATATTGTAGCGGATACTAAAATAAGAATTAGTTACAGCCTCCATCCCAATTTAGATGATCATTTTACTCATTTTACACATATTAAGAAGTATTAAAGATTGTTTATTGTGTCCTGACAAAAAAAGATTGTTTATTGTGTTGACTTTCCTTCGCTACCCATATTTATTGTGTTGACTTTTTATATTTGCTACTTCCTCCGTACGTTTTTAGTTGTCACATTTGGTTTTGTGCCGGTAAAATTGACCAAAGTTTGGCTGAAATTTATTAATATTTGATCATTTGAAAAAACAGAAAAAATTATGTCACTGGAAATAAATTTTAATCTACTCTAAGATGTAATTTTCAGTTTATTAAAATAATGAAGGAGTTACTTATAATCTTTGCTCAAAACTTAGTCAATTTAACCAACAAAAATAGAAATATGTAGATGATACATTGAAATTTATAAATAAGAAAGGGTAATAATGAAAACTTGTTAATAAATGTGTATTAAAAAAAGAGAGGACAGTTGATACCCTAGCAACAGTTAATACCCTGGCAGAGGTAGATAACCGAATAAGAAGGACTAACAATTTTGGGACAAATGTTTTACCTCAAAAAGGTAATCTAAATTGGGATGGAGGGAGTATCATGTTTAGTTAATGCCACACTTCTTAGTTGTATACTCCTCCTGCTGTGATATATTTGTTATGTTAGTGTTTTTGTTTTTTGCCAGAAAAGAAAAGCACTTTTATTGGTCAAAATAAAATACAATTGGATACACCCTCAACTGTCAATACAATCATGTTGGAAAACAAATAACATATTAAAAACAATTAGTTGTTTTGTTACGTGATCGTTTAACACATAGAATTTTAAAATTCTTAAAGATAAAAATGAAATCAAAGATATTTCAAGCGATCCAAATTACACCATCCCGCAAAGCAAGTGTAATTAATTGAGTCATTAATTTGACAATATAATTTGATTAATTGTTAAATTTAATATAAATTTAGGATATTTTGACTTTATATCAGATTCATATTTCAATTTTATCTTCAAACTACTCGTATTCTTATTTTATTTAAACTTTAGTTGATTGATTTTGTAGATGATGATCTTATTTTCTTTTTAGAATTTTTGTAATAAACAAATATATTTAGAATTTTAATAAAAAAACCTCGATTGGGTATTAGTAAGAGAATTATTAAATTAGGTTAGTTGTATTATTACACAAAACTAGCACTGTAGCCTGTGCGAGGCACGGGCCTGTGCCTATATGCGTGATGATTTTTATTGTTCCGACATTGGAGCTGTATGGACGCGTTTCCTGTTCAAAGTAATGCATTATCAATAACTAATTTATGTATTTTTCGTAATTATCATTTCAAATTAAAACTTAAAATCACCACTGTGTGCCTTGTGGAGAAGTTTTGGCATCCAGTCCAAACTTATTTTGTTTTATTGAAATTTTTTAGCGTAGTTGTGACGGTCCGAGAATCCGGGGGCCTGGATTCTGACGTCACCACACAAAAACCATTTTTAAAACACCTTAAAAAAAACCTGCAATATTTTTTTTTATAAAGATAATGAAAATCCAAAAGAATTTTAAAACTTGAAATTCAAAACTTGAAAGCCATCATAAAATATTTGAAAGAGCACATTTCAACCCCCTAAAACAACAGGATCGCATCCAGGTTACAGTATTGAAATTAGAATCCACCACTAATATTACACAGCATTTCTTACCAAATCAGATCATCTTCGATAAGAGGAATCACTGTCAACTATTCCAGCTATGACTTACACTTGAAACCCTATAGCACAGCTCTAGCTTGCACCAACCTCATCAACTTTCCTGAACACTCCTCAACCACTGGATCCTCAACTCTGTCTCCTCGCCTAGCATTAGCCTTATCCACAATCTCAATCAATCATCTCAACTTTAAGCCTTTCTGAAATGGTTAGAAAGGAATAGCAAGGGTGAGCAACAATGCTCAGCAAGTAATAATAACAATGATAATTCTGAAATGATATAACAGAAGTTCACGAGTTCAAGATATAAAAGGATTCAACCTGAGTTCACGAGTTTAGGTATTGTATAAGAATATCACAATACCTTGTAGCAATTGAACACTGAGGAATTCAATCTTTCCAAAAGAATTATTGAATTGGACTATCACATTTTAATTAAAACCAAGGTTAGGATGCTGATCAGACATACCTAACCCCGAGCAGGCCCCGCCATGCTCTATCACTGGATCCAAGGCACTCATTGGCCTAACATGACCACGAATCTGGTCCACAGGTTTATATAAAAACAATAATCCAATTCTCTAATTCAATTCAAGAAGCCAATGTAAATCAACAGAACATCATCATAAATATCATCAACAACAGAATAATTCCAAATCAAACTTTGATAATAATCTATTCATAAATTATGATCCGTCATTTCATAAATCATAGTTCAGGAAATCCTTAACTATTCAGTATCCTCCATTATCGGCTAAGCAACTGAATTTAGCCTGCTAAACCAGCATGACAATGGCGGGTTGAATAATCAAGAAGATCCCAATTCATTCAAAGCTCTAACTATCACTGAGCAACACATGCTTCAATGACAATCTGAACTTCGAATTAATTTGTAAAACGGAAATTCTTTAGAAACTTGAAGATTAGAAAGAATAGGTCAGAATACTCGCACTTTCGAACATTGAAAAGAAAGGTATGAATACTTGAAACATATACCAAAGGAATGGATCAGAATATTTGCAATATATCCAAGAGAAAGGTTTAGGATACTTGCCTTAAATCTGACTCCAGTTTCATAGCTCAACCTCATCTTTCAACTTTCACAATCTATGCATCTCGTAATCTCTAGACCATCTCTAGCTATACTCTATTCGCCACTTCGCTTCGCTTACTCAATCATCCCTTATTCGCTTTGCAATACCATTCCGACTTTCTGACGTCTTCGAGCGTACACGTCTCGTCCAAATCCTTTACGAGAATAAGATAATGCTATAGTCACTAAGCAATATATCGCATATACATATCACGTATATCGATACCCACTTATATACCCCTTTAAACCTATCACATACCACGTAACACATAAGCATGCTTTGACTCTTACATATAGTCAATCATATTCCACATAACATATCACCAATCAATTATCATATGAATCCTATCGAAAATCCGACATCGTCTCGTCTATTTATTAGACTATCCACCTGTTATCCTATCTCAATCAACAATCAACCAACAAGATCCAATCACTATAATCCATATATTCTTATCCAATATCAATCAACTCACGACACTATGTCATCCAAATCATTTATCACACGCATATACTATCATGAATAAACATGTATATCACGTAGTCATTAGTTAATAGCAACCAAATAACATATAATCACATTTTGCACATTTAACAAAAATTATTCAGATTCTCGACTCCATCATAATATTATGTCATATTAAACTAGACTTTATAAGCTTCTGTCTCTCTTTCGTTTCACTTGATTCCGACTTACGGATCAAAAGTTATGATCAAAACCGTTTTCTAACTCCTCTATCGGCACATAACACATCAAACAGATAGCAGACAACACATTACACATAAGGTTTCCCACCCCAATTGATATCAAATCAACTCTTGGGTTAAAAATGATTTTTCGGGAATTTTCTGGAATTTTTTAAACATTTTTCGAAATTAAAATCGATAAAAGAATCACTTTTTGAATAAATAATCAAGTCCCAAATACTTGAAATTGGACTTGAAATCATTCATAAACAATTATCGAGCCTTGAAAATAATTTGGAAAAATATTTTAAAGCTCGAAACTATTTTTCAGAATTTTTAAATCAAAAAGGATAATTAAATCCAAATAATTAATCAATTAAAATCAATTAATAATTAATTAAATTAATTAATCAATTAATATTTAAATTAATTGACCAATTAAAATAATTAATTACTAATTAAAATTAATTAATAAACTAATTTAGATTTATTTTTGAATAAAGAAATAATTAAAAACTATTTTTGAAAATTAAAAACATTTTTAAAATGAAAAGGTTTTTATTGTAAAGTTTGAAAACTTTTGTATGCTGGTGTAAACTGCAAAATTTCAAAGTTTCAGGGGCTGAAACGCAAACTTTGAAACCACAGTACTGAGACTTCACCACCTTCATAACTTTGGGTACTAAACTGTAAATATCACCGCCGGCCACCTCTGACTTGCCGGAAACGGTGCTACGGTGGTCGGGAAGCCACCAAACTCTCCAGATTCATAGCACACACAACCAGGAACTCGTTTCAACAATTATAATCATCAAACAACGCGAGGATAGGCCGGATTTCGGATAAGAAACTCGCCGGCGACGGCGAGCTTCAACCTTTCGATCCGGCCACTTCCGTGCTTCTCCACACTCAAAAATCACCCCTACAGATTCCTCTCCCCATACTCTACACAACTACATCATCTGATTATACCCAGATTCATCAGATCAATTTGCCGGCGAAAAAAACTCAAATATTCCGGCGAACTCCTCAAGAACACCAAGAACATGAATTCCGAAACTTAAACCTCCTTTTCAACATGTTATTGAACTCAGTTTTTGACATATAATATACCAAAACGACGAGAAAAACATGCTCTGCATCATAGAATCATCAAAACAATTAAACAATCACGTTTACGAAAATTCATCATTTAAATCATATAAATTCGAATTTTGAAAAATAAATATAAAATCACCTGACAAATCTGCACATAAACGGATGATTGTACTAGATTCTACGCGTCGAGAGCTTCGTTTTGACTATTCATACGCCTCCATCGGATTCCAATAACACCTCCAAATCCTCGTTTGATTACGAAGAACACGAAGAACACACTTCGGTTTCTCTCAGTATTCGTGCAGAGAAACTGGTGAAATGATTTTTACGGTAAAAATAAGCTCTAGAAAGGTCTATTTATATTTACGAATAATTGGTACCCCTTTGGATCGTTTATGACATGAAAATACGTATTTAATAGCTTTATATTAATAAAGCAGGGTCCAATCGGTACTGGTTTTCAAGATAATCATCAAAACGGGGCTTTTTAATCAGTCATTAGTATGCGGGTCCCACTGCAATTATTACAAGATAAGGATGAATCAAAATATCTAGTTTCACGTTTATCGAGACAACCAGATAATTATCAACAATTAAAATACCCGAAAAACTCCGCCGGACCGACTACGGGGAAAACCGTACTCCGGATCGAAAAAGTCAAAACACGAAAAATGTCCGGAATATTGAAATTAGGCTAAAGGTGAGTTTTCTCGAAACTTCCGGAAATAAAATCGTTGCTCCGTCACGAGTGGACGGTTTCCAAAAAGATCAAATAATTAATAAATAAATACAAATATACGCAATTAAATCTGTAAATCGATTATAAAATCATCTAACATTCCATAAATCGATACAAAATATCCAAATAAACTACATTTTATCCTGATCATATAGAAATTGAAATATCTCACATCCGAGCACATATGAGCAGTCAATTAAATAAACCAGATAGTACAATATTCACAAAAATTCATGTATTAATCATATAATATCCGTTATTAACCACAATTAATTAACAATCAATTCCACCAACACCACTTAATCACATAACACGTATATTCACAGAATATTCATACAGAATTTTCAAAACAATATTTGAAAATAAGTTTTGAAAATACCATTATTTATAAATAACACAATAACCCGGGTTTAAATATAAAACTTTGAAAACTCATTAAACTGGAATAAAATATTAAATCGTATTCCCTTCTTTGAAGAAAATCACTTTTAATACTAATAAAAATATTTTTAAAAATCCGGGTCATTACAGTAGTTCCATTCCAACTATTTGTTACTGTTCGAAGGTACAAATATGATGATTTCAAACACGTAAGCTAAACAACCAATAATATCATAATTATCTTGTACATATCACTGCCAACCAAATTATTTTAACCAATAATTTTGATCCCACTTCAACTATACCCCCTTTCTAACTGATGGTTTGAAATTGCGCCTGGGCATTATTCATCCTGTTTGTAAAGCATAATGTAACCTGTAAATGTAATTACGATAACTCAACACAACAAAAGGACAGGAAACAATACGTAAGTATAATACATGAATTTACAGGTTGGAGATCCGATACGAACAGACAAAGACAATCAAGATATCTGAGACGAACATCCGTCCACTGGAAGAAGTTCATTTATATGTTCAAGCCTCAGTGATGAATAAAACTCAATCAATTTCTGCTATCAAAGATTGGCTGACGATCAAGTTTCAAAGACCAGAAGATTCCAGTATATCCATTTTGATTATTCATAATCACATTTATCGAAGCAACATCAAACCCGGAATGACTGATCAAGTATATTATCAAGCAAAAGGATTCAAGGAATTATTTCAGTTCGAGTCGTTCGTGAACCAGACCAGTGCATAGGACGTCAGGACGTACGAAATTACTCAGTGGATTCAATCAACGAATTACTGATCAAGACAATCGAGATGTTCCAGAAAGCGTCTTCATAGAATTGGAATTAAATATATATATATATATATATATATATATATTTATATGTGTTATTAATTGATAATTACTTGAATAGAAATTAATTCAAGTAATTAATAAATCAATTAACAACACATATACATATACATATATACTACTGGCGCAAGTTTGGGTGACTTAGGATGTTTTCTAAGTCATGAACATAGATCCAATGCTCACTGTGGCGCAAGTTAAAGTCAAGCGCAACCTTTGACTATTCATACTTGTCGGTATATAGGTACCTTCTTATTAAATATTCATATTTTAGTCATATAATGTGTTTTTGAACATTATTAAAAATTTATATTTTGACTGTAAATTAATTATTCAATTGTAAATGTTTGATGATATAATTAATTAAATAGCCATTAATAATCAACATATTATTTAGAAATCTGGGTCATGTTCAGATTATGACCCTTAGCCAAAAAACTCTTGGAACCCTTGACCTTATTTCTAGTATTATTAGGGTTCTGCAGCGGAACTGCACATGCAAAAACGTCGTGTTTATGTATTATATTTTGAAATTATTTTTGAGCACACAACGATGCAAAAAAACATATATTCAGATTAAGGTTCTGAAAATTTATTTAAAATTTAGGGTTCTGCAACAGAATTTTAATGGTTCTAAGGTTCTATTGGTTCTCTGTTGAGCGCGACTCTAATATATTATTCCCTCTGTTTTTTATTATTTGACGCTTTGACTTTTGACACACACTTTTAAATCCTTTGACCAGGTAATTAAAACTATTATTTTTATTTTATTTTTTCTGATTAAAAATCTTTAATCAAAATTTTAATTAACAAAAAAAATCAGTCAAAGATAATATTTTTAACTACCCAGTCAAAATACTTTGTATGAGTTAAAAGTCAAAGCGTCAAATAAACAAAAAAGAGAGAGCAGATATAATTATATATACTAATCATAAGCTATTAATTATATGTGTTAAGTATATATATTAATAATGCATATTAATTAAATCATTAAGTGCAAGCTATTAAATATTTGTTTTAATGAAATAGAGGGTTAAGGAGTAATTTCATATGAGGATTAAAATGTTGATGGGCTATTATATATAAAATAAATTGATTATCGGCCCCCTTTTATATATTCGGTTAAAATTGAATAATATTATAATTTGCTCAGAGTATAGAATCAAAAATAGAAATAATAATAATTTTCACCCCACCAAAAAATCAAAATTGTGAGGTCGTTAATGTAAATTTATTTGGAAAAATTAAATTTTGAGTAAAGTGATAATTAAATATATGTTTTTGTTTAAGGAATACCATAAGTTACTCCCTGCGTCCCAGCCAATTCTTTACGTTTGGTTTGGGCAATTTTTAATGAATAAAAGAGAGATAGTGGAGTAAAAGTAGTGTGAAAAGGGAGTAAAAGTAGTGTGAAAAGGGATGAAAAGTTGGGAAGTGATGGGACCCATTGACTATTTTTGGTAAGTTTTGGAATGTAAAGAATTGGATGAAACATCCAAAAAGGAAACTGTAAAGAACCTGGTGGGACGGAGGGAGTATTTGTCAGAAGAAAAATTATGATGAGACCGGATAAAGATGGGACTCGGAATAAGAATAAAGAAAAAGCAAAAAGAAAAGAGGCAACACGGCGGCGCGTAACAATTACGTGTTGTCGGCGACGAGACCCAATAGCACTCGATTCTATCCCTCCGCGCGTAGATAAATTGTAGTGTGTTCTCAATCCGAAATACTAGAAACGAAAATGGAAGCAGAATCCTCCAATTCTCTGCAGTCTATTCGTTACAAACGTGGGCGTCTTCAGTTACTTGATCAGGTAAGTCTTGTTACTCTCTGTTCTGTTGTGCTTGTGCATGTATGTGTTTTGCTCCTCTTGCTTTCTCTAACATTCTGTATGTATCTCATCTCTTTCTTATTTACCAGAGAAGACTTCCACTTGAAACTCTTTATTTGGATATTCATGGTGCCACTGATGGATGGTAATTTTTCAATAAGCTTTGTCACTTGTGCTTATACTTTTTAAATTTGCAGTCTTATTACACTATAATGGAAACATCCCACAAAGCACGAGCAAATAACTAATGTATACCGATTTGCTACCACTTTTGGGCGTGGCTTGTTGAGTCCGGTATGCTTGTTGAGTCCGGTATGCATCTAGTTGTGGCCTGTGGGTTTGGGATGTTATAATAATCATATGTTTGTTCTTTAATGGACAATTTGTATTTTGTACAATATTTAATATTCTGTATTAAATCAGGGAAGCAATAAGAGATATGGTGGTTCGTGGAGCACCTGCAATTGCTATTGCTGCTGCCCTATCTTTAGCAGTAGAAGTATCTGCTTTGGATTCTTTTAATGGCTCTGCTGCTGATGCAGCATCTTTTCTGTCTAACAAGCTGGACTATCTGGTCTCGAGGTAATAAACTTGGACACGCATTATCGTTTAGCCCATAGGTAGCGGGTTTTAGTTCTAGTGAAGCATTCTAGTCTGTAGACAATGGTGCAGAGATAGAGTTTTTCGGACTAGACCTGAAATTTAACGTGTTTTTTTTAGCCGACCAACAGCAGTGAATCTATCAGATGCAGCGACTAAGCTTAAAGAGATCGTAATGAAGGCTGCTTCCTCTGCTTCAGAAGCCAAAGCCGTTTTTCAGGTATTTCTTCTTCTGATGAATGTTATGAAATATAAATAATCTACTTTATTCTTTATACATATAGTTTAAGGTCTACTGAGAGATTGGATAAGAATAAGATCCTGTTTCTCTCAAATACAAACTTCTGTCTGCATAGGCGTACATTGAAGCTTCTGAGGTTATGCTGGAGGATGATGTTGCTTCCAATAAAGCAATTGGATCATATGGAGCTAGTTTTATTGTTCAGCACCTCAAAGATTCTAAGAAGGTCTCTGTTCTTACTCATTGCAACACTGGAAGGTATCCCTCCTCTATCTCTCTTCATCATGTATCGCAGTCATCTATATCATGATAACTTATATTTTAGATAGCCAATGTGCAGGAATTATTTTACAGGGTTTAAGCATCTAGTATTTATCTATTCTAATTGCTAATTGCGTTTACAGTCTTGCAACAGCTGGCTATGGGACTGCCTTAGGCGTGATTCGATCACTTCATGCAGATGGATTATTAGAAAGTGCATATTGTACAGAAACCCGCCCCTTTAATCAAGTAAGTCCAGAGCACGTATAAACTTGATCATCTGCATTGTGGAGGAATAATGTGGAAATCCATTTCCCCACTCGACTATGTTACTCCAACTCTTTTGTTTTAGTTTCCGTACCCGTGTCAGACACTTGGACATCCGGACACAACACTTATTCTCATGTCGGATCCTTTGACTGAAATGTGTACACTTTGTCCAACTTTTAAAAATAGATATGACTTAAATTAATGATTCAAAATATAAATATGAGAAGAAAAGAAGAAGAATGTGATATAAGTAGACAAGATGCCTCATTTGCATAGCACTTTACAGAACGATGTTTAATCTTAGTTCTAATGTTTTTTTGTTAAGATGTATTATTCACCATACTTGTTTATTAGTATATTGCATCGTATCCCCATATCCGTGTCCAAAAATTGGACAGCGTCCCTGTGCCCCCAAATTTAAGATTTTTTGAGTCTGACACCCGGATGTGTGTTGTGTTTGATACTCTGTACCCAAGTCATGTACCCAAGTCAGAGTAACACACTCTTACTGTTAGTCGTTAGAATATTCTATGTAATTATTTTATTCTGGTGTTGCTATTCCAGAACTTATCCCTTATGCAAATTGGTATACATGTGCAACCTCTTTTCTCCTTTTAAAATTTCTTCTTGAATATTAGAGAACATTCTGTGTAAGTTTTTATCATTATCACAATCTAAGCAGCTGCATGGTTCAGTTAAGCATATAAACGACGTCTCCCTGCTCCTAGTTATCTGATAGCAGCAATGAGATACCAGTTATAATAACTTAAGAGTGCCAGTGCAACTGAAAATATAAGCCTTTTCATAAAAATGCTTGCTTCTTTTATAATTAGTTCCGTGTGAATTCAGAATGTGTATATTCTGTTATATTATTATCACATTCCTAGCAGCTGTATTGACTAAGCAAATGTGTGTCAAGTGTCTCCCCTTCATTTTTCATTTTATAAGAGAAATCGTGTATCATTATGCATGAGAAAGAAATGAACAGTAACATTATCATCAAGTTATAATATGTGCGAAAAGTAAAACGATAATATCTCGAGAGATAAATAAATATATCCAACCATCACGATAGTATGCAGTAACAATACATCAAAATGAGCTAAAGTATTATCAAGTGGGTACATAATCATCATCATCCTACTATAATCATATCTAGTGAAATCAACATATCTAGAGTCAAATAAGCTCGAGATCGCAACAAAATAAAGTAAAATATGCAATCTCATTGGTCGTCACGTAGTCATCTCCCACTATACATACGTCAGTGACGGTGCAGTCAAATATACTCCCAAAAGATAGAGATGCGCAGTCGTGGATATATGCCATCTCTCAGAAGCAAAAGTACCATGCACAGTCTGTCGATCAATGTGGACGGAACATCTCATCCACCCGGCTCATAAACTGTAGTCTAGTCTGCTCAACCAAAGTGGCAACAACTCCCTGATCTACAGTCCCAGTACTGCTCGAAGGTAACTCGGCAATGGCAGTGTGTAATCCTATAATCACGGAGGTAGTGGTCTAACGTACCACCTCAATAATCTCACTCCCTCCTCAGAAATAGTAGCAACAGGCCTAGAGTTCACAATTATCCTCAGCAATGTATCCCGAGTCTCAAAGATCTCTCTATATCTAGCATATAGCTCATCATACATTAACCTCGGCTCCTCAAACAGAAAAGCGAGTATAGTGGCAATCGGGTCCTCCATCTGTCCCATTGTAGTCACAGGGAAGGGTGCGAACAATTCTCCCAAATCGGAGGTAGCAAAAGATACCGGTATAGTGGGGACTGGCGGAGCGGTGTCACATACAGGGGTCTCAGTACCCGATGACCCTAACATGGGTGAGATGGCAGCTAAAGGTACATGGGTCTCTGGCTCAATGGTGGCATAGATGGGTGATGGCATCTGCTCAGTGGTGGCCCCTATCACAGCAGGAGTCAATGTCTTGTAGTCTGTCAAGGCAACATTTGACACACTAGGGATCAAGGCAGTGATCTTAGGTAATGTAGGGTGGAAGTGCCTATCTAAATCAACCATAATATAGTCATCCTCTCTCACAGTAGTATGTACCGGCAAAGGAGTAGTCAAAGGTGCCGAAAGTGTGGGCACTTGGGTCAGCTCAGGAAGGGTAGCATATACTGAAGTCACGGGCTCCTCCATACCCAAAGTAGTGTCAACAGGATCCACAGCCTCAGTCCTAACTCGAGATGGAACAGTCAAATCAATCATAACAGGTGGTGATCAATGCGGTGGTGGAAGAACCTGGATGGACGAGTCCTCTCCATGTACTCCTCAGTATGATCAGTGTCAGAATTAGAATCCACGACCTCCCAAGGATGGTGTGTAGTGGATCGGTCTCGTGTAGAGTTGGTTACAGAACCAGGTTATTATTACTAGGAACGAAAGCCCTAGGAATATAACCTGGCTCTGATACCAACTCTACACGAGACCGATCCCCTACACCCTATCCTCGGGAGGTCGTGGATTTTAGTTCTAACACTGATCCTACTGAGGAGTACATGGAGAGTAAGGACTCTTCAATCCAGGTTCTTCCACCACCGCCTAGATCACCACCAGTTATGATTGATTTGATTGTTTCATCTCCAGTTAGGACTAAGACTGTGGACCCTGTTGACACTACTTTGGTTATGGAGGAGCCCGTGACTTCAGTATATGATACCCTTCCTGAGCTGACCCAGGTGCCCACACCTTCGGCACCGTTGACTACTCCTATGCCGAAACTTACTACTGTGGGAGAGGATGACTATATTATGATTGATTTGGATAGGCACTTCCACCCTACATTACCTGAGATCACTGCCTTGATCCCTAGTGTGCCAGATTTTGCCTTGCTAGAGTACGAGACAGTGACTCCTGCTGTGATAGGGGCCACCATTGAGCAGATGCCATCACCTATCCATGCCACCATTGTGCCAGAGAACCATGTACCTTTGGCTGCCATCTCATCCATGTTGGGGTCATCGGGTACTGAGACCCCTATATGTGACACGCTCCGTCAGTGCCCACTATACCGGTATCTTTTGCTACCTCGGGTTTGGGAGAATTGTTCGCACCCTTTCCTGTGACTACAATGGGATAGATGGAGGACCCGATTGCCACTATATCTGCTTTTCTGTTCCAGGAGCCGAGGTTGATGTATCATGGGCTATATGCTAGATAAAGAGAGATCTTTGAGACCCGGGATGCATTGCTGAGGATGATTGTGACCTCGAGGCCTGTTGCTACCGTTTCTGAGGAGGGTCTTGTTAGGAGGAGTGATATTATTGAGGTGGTGTATCAGACCGCTACCTTCGTGATTACAGACTGCTATTGTCGAGTTACCTTCGAGCAGCAGCGGGGCTGTAGATCAGGGAGCTGTTGCTACTTTGGTTGAGCAGACCAGACTACAGTTTATGAGCCGGGTGGATGAGATGTTTCGTCCACATTGATCGACAGACTGTAGATAGTACTTTTGCTTTTGAGAGATGGCATATATCCACGACTGCGCATCTCTATCTTTTGGGAGTATATATGACTGCATCGTGATTGAGTATGTATAGTGGGGGATGACTACGTGACGACCGATGAGATTGCATATTTTACTTTTTTTTGTTGCGATCTCGAGCTTATTTGACTCTAGATAGGTTGATTTCACTAGATATGATTGTAGTAGTATGATTATGTACCCACTTGATAATACTTTGGGTCATTTTGATGTATTCGTGATGGTTGGATATATTTTTCAGTAATATATATATATATATATATATGTATGTATATCTGTACTTACGGTGACACTAAAGTAATGATTTCCGACCATAAAAGAGTTTTAGAAACGTTTATATATATATATATATATATATATATTTCCAGAAAAGAGTATGTATCTTCTATTATATATATTATATACTTATATATAATAAGCGTAAGGAGAATAATTTGGTTGTATGGTAGTGTTACTATCAAAAGCTTTTATCTGTTGGATCATATACATGACAAATAAGTACCGTTAGATTAAAAAAAATAGTTCTTTTCCTGTAAGGCAACTGATATCTGCTTGCAAATTAATAATTCTTTTTCTTAGTCTAAAACAAATTCTTGTTTTTACATGTTTATGATTTCTTTTATAATTCAAAATAAATTTATTACTACCAATTTTAATTTTAAAACATATAAATCCCACAGTTACAAAATCACTTTTATCTAATTTTTTTCCTAAACAAAATAATATTTTGTACAATAATAAATTTAATAAACCGGATTTAATCCCCACATAACAAATAGTTAATATCATAAATCTTTTTAATTCAAAAAATTCGAAAATAAAATAATAAATAGTTAATATCACAAAATTATTTTAATAAAAAAATTTCTAAACATAATCAAATTTGGTAAAAAAAAATTATTACTTGACTGACACATATGGGAAAATGCCTAGCTTGGCTAAGCTGGAAAATATAAAAGGATATTGACCTTAAAGATGGAAGTTCGGATTAACAAATGTAATAACGGATGTGGGATACGAACACAACCACTTTTTCTTAGTCTAGAACAAATTTTGTATTTTGCTTGCATGTTTACGATTCATTTTCTCAATACAAACAAATTATGAATAGCAATTTTATTTTTAAAACCATATAAACTTTTTGAAAATAAATAAATTAAATTAAATATCATAGTTCTAATTTAAAACTCATTCATAAATATAATCTATTTGGAATTGATGTCACAAATATAGAACCATGCCATACAAATACATACCAACAAAAAACATTAAGAGAAAGAAGTGAAAATACCGTAACTAGAGTTGATACTATATATACTAAATTATCTCATACAAATACAAATCAACCAATCAACCAAAAATATTATATAGCAAAATTTTCAACATCTATTGCTAGACCAAAATCTTCCAAACATAAAACTGACCAACATCTTGAACATAAATCACTCGACATCAGGCTCACCAACTTTCCTCCTCATCTTTGTAAAAATCATTATGTAGAATTTTGTTAATATCAAAATATGAATGTGTCAAAGAGATAAAAAACAAGCATACGATATTTCATGAAGAATATATCAAAGATATACAAGATGATCAATCATAATGCTATTATACAAGCACGAAGTCAAAAATCAAAAATAAGGCGTGGCCTTGTGCATTCTAAATACATTAAAAATAAAATCTTATAAAATAATAAAAAAGGTCTTGTGCATTGCACGAGTTATAAGCTAATATATATATATATATATATATATATATATATATATATATATATATATATATATATATATATATATATATAGGCTCATGATCAAATAGAAACCACTCTTAAAATAAAAACTAGAAACCAGTTTCCTACCACTATTTATAACTATGGGTATCACTAATTTATACTGCACTAATCACTGTTTTTTATACAGCATGTAAAATGCGATTTTTATTATCAAAATTGAGAAAATCTACTTATCTAAATTAGTGATAATCGATTATAGATGATTAATTTCATCCGTAGGAAGGTTCTTGGTGGTAAGAATCCGCAAGAGAAATTGTATGATGATGGTAAGTAGTCGTTAGTTTTGTAAGTTATGATGGAAAGTGTATGTGACTATTGGTGATGATAGACAATGGTGGCAAGTCATAGAATCGTTTGGTAATGGTGGTAAGAGGTCCATTATT
This sequence comes from Daucus carota subsp. sativus, assembly GCF_001625215.2. Classification (NCBI taxonomy): domain Eukaryota; kingdom Viridiplantae; phylum Streptophyta; class Magnoliopsida; order Apiales; family Apiaceae; genus Daucus; species Daucus carota. The sequence goes on along the minus strand of NC_030387.2, from coordinate 23,683,923 downwards.
ACGATTTGGGTGAAGATGATGGGCATATACATTGCATATATGTGTATATATATATTTATATTCGCGAGATATGCTATATATAAATTAGTGATATGTTATGTACAAATTAGTGATTTTTGTAGTTAAAAATAGTGATACAAAACTCTCCAGAAACTGGTTCTTAGTTTTTAGGCTAATTTGGTTTCTATTGGAGTAGGACTATATATATATATATATATTCACAAACACCAAAATAATTATTTTGAGTATAAAAGAAGGAAGCTTTGGTTTCAAAACATATATTTTCTATTATATAAATATGTGTGTGTGTGTGTAACTATATATTGTCATGTATTATGTTCCATGCTTATTAAGTCGACAAGTCGAGCCTCGGCGCCCGGACACCTTGGAATCGACTAGTTGACAAGTCGCCCGACTAGTCGAAATAAGTCGACAAGTCGTGATATACATATACATATATATATATATATATATATATATATATATATATATATATATAGTAAAGATTATATAATATAGATAAAAACACATCATTCAATATTTCAAATAGGAAAGAGACAATAAGTTCAAATACCAAAAGTTAAGCATCCCTAAGCAAATAAAAACATAATTGATGAGTGAAATAAACTAATCAAGCATGAAATCTTCATCTCCCTCTTGAGTATTCCTCAAGGATGGATCGGGAGGAACACCATAGTCATCTTCCACCTCCATATCATCAATAGGAGTATGGTCTTCATCTTCCCCCCATCCATCATCATCATCATCATCATCATGTAGTGTCAAACTAGTGCCACGTCGAGTGTAGGTACGCATATCACTAGTTGAACCACCTTTAGCTTTTATTGGTAAAGTGCGTCCCTCAAGTCCTTGTGAGGCACCCGAAGCTATATCCACTGCACTCCAAAACCTATCCTCAATATCATTCATCCAATCATTAGTCCACTCCAAGTCTTCAAATATTAGTGGATTATATTTTTCTCCAAGTTCACGCATCTTTTTGAATCGGAAATCAATCTTCTAGTTGTATTGAACATACACCAAATCATTTAAACGTTGATGTTCCAACCTATTCCTCTTCTTTGTATGTATCTAAGTTGATCAAATATAAAAATTAATTAGATAACAATAATAACAATAACAATAATAATAATAATAATAATAATAATAATAATAATAATAATAATAATAAAAGTGTAGGCATGTACGAATTCAAATGTACTCCAATTCCGTTCACAACCGGAAGATGAACAACATAAACCAACAATACGCTTTGCAAATGATTGAAGCTCAACTGCACGACCTCCATAAGCATCCCACCAATCAACTAATATAAAAATAAAAATAATACTAATAAGTCAACTAATATAAAAATAAAAATAATACTAATAAGTAATAAGAATATATAAATAGCTAATACGGAAGTAAGACTAACACAAGTGAGCTTACTAGGACTTTTTTCCTTTCGGTGCTCAATTGCCATCTCTCTAGCGAATCCTCTGATTGTATTTTTGTAGTCATCCGCGGAGTTACTTATAAGGTTCCTTGTAGTCCGATCCTTAACCATCTTCTCAAGTACATCATTAAAGTCTTCTCTTATCCGGGAGGCACATGAAGGAGTCCTTTCAACTATGTCAAAGTACTTCCCGGGATTAAGAAACAAGGCCGCCCCATACAAAGGTTTCCCCATTTGTGTATTCTAACGGTCATCAATAATTTTCAATACTTTGTTTCGAAGTTGCGTTTTTGGACCAACAAATGCTTTTGTAAATTGGACTCTTGCATAATCCATAGCAGCTGCAACCTCTGCGAGAGCAGGCCTTTTGATCACCATCTGCAATTCGCAAAACTTGAAGTGGCTGTGATGCATTCAAGCAATCCTCTAAACCTTCCCAAAAGGCTATTGAGAATACAATCTCATAAACTCTCCCATTTTCTGTTTTTGATAGCTTTGACACAATCCAATATTCTGACCCAAACAATTTGCGCAAGGCCGGCCTAAGCTTGTGCAAGCGTTGTAATGTAGGAAAAGCAGTGGCAAACCTTGTAGCTCCAGTTCTCACTAAATCCATCCCATTAGTGTGCTCCCTCATTGCGATAACTTTTTTTCATTAAATATGAATAAAAAATAATTAAATTGGACTTACGAAATAAATAAAATGTTATAAGTAAAATAAAATTAGAATTTAATTTTTCAAAATAAAGATGAAAAAAATATGAATAAAAATTAATTAATATTAAATAAAAAATAATTATTAAAACGTTTTTTTAATATAATACTAATTAATAAAACTGGATAAAAAATATATACCTTTTTCACGAAAAAAAAATTAAAAAATAAATATTAAAACGTTTTAAGTAAAAATGAAATTTAGAATTAATTTTGTAAGATAAAAGATAAAATAAAATCAAGAAAACAATCACATGTACTACTTGTACAGTACAACTGTACTGCACACGTTATACACACATACGGTCGCGTGTGTATATACAACGCTAACACTAAGAATGAAAAACAGACAGAAGAGAGAGAGGAGAAGACGAGAAGAGAGGAGGGGAGAGAGAGAGGAGAGAGAGAGAGAAGAAAGAGAGGAGAGAGATGATGGCTTACCAGATTCGCGGCGCCGCTGATGAGCTCCCAGGTAATTCCCAACTGATTTTTTCAAACAACAGGAGGCGTGCTTCAAGTCTCAACGTAAGTAGGTTAAAAATGGGTCGGGTTAACTCTTATTGGGCCGGGTCAGTACTGGTCGGGTCGGGTTTGACCCACGACCGACTTTTCTTCTCAGTCGCCCAACGTGTAATACAAAACGACTCCCCGACTAGTCGACGACTAGTCGTCGACTCAATAAGCATGTTATGTTCTGATCAATATAAGAAAAAGGGATTTAATCTATTTAACTTTATATAATTGATGTATATAGAAACACTTATACACTTGCCTTTATATGTCAATGTAAGCATGTATGTGCGTGATTTTATGGATAAATACACGCACCTTTTACACAGAGTCTTGAGTATTTTGGACTTGATTGGAATTCTCTTGTATATATATAGTTGATGTGATATTAACTGCCTGTCTAAATTGTTTGAATTCTAGAAAGAGTGGACAAAGAAAGTTGCCACCAAGGAGACTACGATCCCGAATTAACCGTGTCCCAACCCCCGAGGAAGAACAAAGTGAGAATGTGCGGACCCAACAACCAAGCCAAGAAAAAAACCCTGAAGGAGAACCTCATAGAAATGATAATGACCCGACAGCAATTCTACTTTAGTTTCTACAACAACACATTCAAAACCCTACACCTGAGCCCGGAGGACCCCAGAAGGACGGCCCAACCCTACTGTTACATTTAAATCTTTCAAGACGCTGAATCCCCCTTAATTTAAGGGAAATACCGACCCTGTAGAAGCTCGACTGTGGCTTAGGGAAATCGAGAAGTACTTTGAAACATGGTTGTCACGTCGGTAAGTCGAAGCGAGTCGATGGACCTTCGACTAGTTGACTAGTCGATTAGTCGTAGACTAGTCGCAGACTAGTCGGCAAAAAATAATATATTATTATATATTGAATATAATATATATACATTATGTAATTCAGGTTTCCCAAGTTCTGACACCTTCACAATATTATATTCCAGAATCTAAGGAATTAAAGATCGAACACGTGAAGAGAATGACGGAAAAGTGGAAAGAGTTAACAAATAACAACAAAGCAAAGTACTTCTGATCATGTAAAATATGTAACAATTAACAAATTAACAATTGTGTGATACTGTGATGTGTTGTAATTTGTAATTAAGTATGGTACTGGTAGTGCAGTGCACAACAAAATTATACAGAAATAATATATACAGAATTATTTATGCACAATGCAGATTACAAATAAACAGAGCAAAAGCAATAATCTGTAGAATAAAGAGCAGAAATCTGCATAAGTGCAGAACAAACAGTAACAGAAATCAAACTGCGGAGTGCAGAAATTAGAAATACAGAATGCAAGAAACACATAACCAGAAACCATTAACATATCAGTAAACACATTCTGCTGGAAAGTGGAAACAATAAGAAGTCGGCAATAAAAAAAGTCAAAATGCTCAATCTGTAGCTGAAATAGTCGACTAGTCGACCGCTTAGTCGACTAGTCGACTGACTAGTCGACCAGGCGACCGAAATATCGACATTCAGCTAATCGAAATGTTGAGTCGACATCCCTTCATCGCTTAATCGACTAGTCGCCGACTAGTCGCGACTAGTCGACCGACATGACAACCATGCTTTGAAATACTAGGAGTGGAAGAAGATAAGAAGACGATATTTGCGGTTTTATGCTCAAGGGTGAAGCCAACTACCGGTGGGAAGCTAAGAGAGGAATGGAGATTGGAGGGCACCACAACAATACCATGGGCACGATTCACTCATTTATTCCTTGAAAAGTATTACCTGAAGCACTTGGAGAAACAGATGGAGATGAAGTTTTTGGAAGTTAAGCTAGGAAATATGACGGTGGCAGAATATGAGAATAAGTTTTTTCGGAGCTATCTCGGTTTGTACCCATCATGTAGACACAGAAGAGAAAAGAGCATGGCGATTCCAGCAAGCGTTGAAACCCTGGATTCAGAATAGAGTGTCTATACTGGAGATCACAAGTTATGCGACTATGGTACAAAAGGCAACAATTGTGGAAAATGGAACTGAGCTGTACTCTAAGGATAAAGGTGGAACAAAGAGAAAGTTTTCAGGAGAAGGTAGTGGAAGGAGGTTTGATGGTAACAAAGGGAAGAAAGTGTTTGTGAAGAGAGACGGTCAAAAGGGCAATAACCAAAGGTTTGTGAACCGGAATAATCGTGATGGAGGAGCTAGATACCGATCCCTTCAGACAGCCAACATAATCCAAAGAAGGCCCACATTATCCGAATGTAAGACTTGTGGACGGAAACACGGAGGTCAGTGTAGTTTGAGAATGTTGTTTGCTTTGTGTGGGGAAAGTAGGGGCATTATGCATCTGGATGTAAGGAGAATGGACTTGCGTGTTTCTCATGTGGAAGAAGGGGCATTACATGAAAGATTGCCGACAAGCAAGTAAGGAAAGCGCAACCCCAAGACTCATGGCACCCCCACCAAAGAACAACAACGAGAATAACAACACCACTGCTGGTAGCAAGCCCACTGGCCGTACTTTCAATATGTCCATCAAGGATGCTATCGTGGACAATGATGTGATTTCAGGTACGCTCTTAGTAAATTTTGTGAATGCTTGTGTATTAGTTGATTCGGGACTATGAGGTTGTGTATTGATTATCGAGAGCTGAACAAGTTGACCATTGAGAATAAGTACCCCTTACCCCATATTGACGATTTATTTGATCAATTGAAGGGAGATTCTTGCTTTTCAAAGATTGATTTGAGGTCAGGTTATCACCAGTTGAAAATTAGGGAGGAGGATGTTCCCAAGACAACATTTAGAACCAGATACGGACACTACGAGTCATTTTACATAAAAAACTTATTCAACACACCCAATAAAAATTTATTAATCCTACGCTTTATCAAGGTCTATCTTAATTGAAAAATACATATTATTCTAATATAGTTTTATTTTCACAATAAAATTAAATATTAAAATAAACATTATAAAATAACAAATATTTTAAGTTACTCGTGCATGGCACGGGTTACAAGCTAGTTCTAATATATATATATATATATATATATATATATATATATATATAGGCAAGTGCTCAAATACAAACTTCTAATAGCACAAACGTACAAACAATCACTGAATGTTGTGAACAGAATCACTAAACTCCTTATTGGTCGGTGATTATCTTCCATTCACATCTATCCAACCCATCTACTATCTACTACTACCAGACCACTGCCACCCAAGGTTGCCTCACCTACCCCGTCACCGCCAATCCTCGACGACGCCCCCGTCGCCACACCCACCCCAACACCATCACCGCTCCACCTTATACAGTTCTGAATAAATTAATTATTGCCCCCTCTACTGTATTTTATCGGTAAAATCGGTGGTGTTCAGAACCAGTGACGATGGCCGGAATGAATGGTCTTGGTGATTGGAGGTGATAGTGGTGGCGGTGGTGATCGGATGTGTGTATGTATTTGTTGAATTAAACACTAATAATCACTAAATATTATTGTCATAATCACTGGTTTGTATGTTTGTACCTTAAGGAGTTTGTACAGGAGCATATGTGTGTGTGTGTGTGTGTGTATTTATAGAGTGTTACTCTAGTGAGAACCCTTAAATTGAGAACTAAATGAGAATCATGTCGAAACATAGCACATATGGTAGGTATGCAAACTGATCGTCAAGAAATGAAGAAAAATACAGTGAAATCAGATTTCAAAAAAAAGTCGCGGATTGACGGGAAAAATCAAATTAAAAACAGCAGGGATTAGGTGGGGTTGTGTGTGTGAGGGTGTATTGTATTTGTGTGTGTTGCCCCTGGCGGGGCCGTTAGATTAGATTGAATATATGGCTAAGATTGGATCTCATATCTCACATTAGTGTATAGTTCTCATTCGAGCACTTGCACACACACACACACACACACATATATATAGACACACACACACACATACATACATATATATATAGGAATTGGGTTAGTCATTAATGGGAAGAATAATGATATGAAATCTGAAGGGGTATAGAGGAAATGATTTACGTGCTGATAGGAAATGAAGTTCCCGGTCTAAACAACCAAATCTGTGATCAAACAGTGACACATGGATTGAGGCTCGGTCACTTTGATTCCTGTTGTTAACCCGGCTTATTAGTGATGAACCATATTCCCCCTTGGTGCATATGGATGCAAGTAATCAACCACGTAAAATCCGTTTCTACTTGTCATACACTCACACACACGCTCGGATTGAGGCACTGTACTTTCATTGTAGACATGGAAATTTGTATATACATCTTTCTGCACCTTTTATATTAATGATCTATATTCTATACACTATATAAGGGATGCTACCTTCCACATTAAAGTTTCCCCTCCATTGGAAACTATCATATGGTAAATATAATAATAAGAATTCTGCTAATACCTAGAAATTCTGATGGAAAGTCTAATATTAGTACAAATTTGCACCTCTTTGTAGAATCTCCTTCTTTACAAAGAGTTTCACATTTAAAGATCATTTATCATGCACATTAATGATGTCTTGCAGATTATAACTAGAGTAACCCTATATGGTGTCTAAAAGCTGCATTATTGCATGGTAGTACTTGGTTAAGTATAACAGTCAGCACTCAGCATCTTTGTGATTGTAACCTGCACAATCTTTTGAATTGATTTTGAATTTGAAATCAGAGTTGAGATTTTTGAAAATTATGGCAGGGATCCAGATTAACAGCATTTGAATTGGTGCACGATAATATTCCTGCTACTCTTATAGCAGATTCTGCTGCAGCTGCTTTAATGAAAGCGGGACGAGTCAACGCTGTCATAGTTGGAGCTGATCGAGTGGCTGCCAATGGTACATGAAGCTGCAGATTTTGATGTTTACTCTTTCAATTTTTTAGGATGGTTGAAACTTAAATTATTGTAGGACCTAAAAGTTTGACTTGATTTTCAGGTGACACGGCTAATAAGATTGGGACCTATAGCCTTGCCCTAGGTGCGATGCACCACAACATTCCTTTTTATGTGGCCGCACCCTTGACTTCTATTGATCTTTCACTTGCTTCTGGACAAGACATAGTTATAGAAGAAAGATCTTCCAAAGAATTACTTAATTCGCGTGGTGGACTTGGTGAGCAAGTTGCTGCTTCTGGAATCTCTGTTTGGAACCCTGCTTTTGACATCACCCCAGCTAACCTGATTAGCGGCATCATTACAGAAAAGGTCCTCTCTTCATTTCTTTCTCTCTTGTCCATACAAGGTTAGGGCGGTGGACATGCAATATCAGCATGTCACAGACAGATCATTACTTCTATTACAAAATAAGAGTGAAAGGGTTAATTTCTTTCCAAAGTACTACCAAAGGTCCAGGGTTCTAATCCTATCAAAAATAGCATAATATTAGAAACATTATAGTTAGAAAAAGCTTTATGTATGTACATTATTTGTACTAATAATAATATATAATATTTCAAGCGTTTGATAAACTTATAACTACTTATATTATAATAATTAATTTTTTAAAGAATACAATTTTAGTACATTTTACATTAATATATTAGTGTGTGTGTGTGTGTGTATGTGTGTGTGTGCGCGCGCGCATGTATGTCCGTACATTGTATAGGTTATGAACTTGTATTTACCAAGAGCATCTCCAACCAAACACCAAAATTCTAAATGGTGTAACTTTTGGCGTAATTTAATGAATAGTGTGACACCAAATTTTGGTGTCAAATGTTCATTTGGTGTGATTTTTACCCCATTATAGAGTTTTTCTGAATAACAAGTATACTCACCTTTGTTAACAAAGCAACTATATATCCTATCATAACCCATCAAAACAAATACTTTTGAGAAGTTAAGAGAGAATATATCTTTTTAATACACAGATTTTTTTTGGTTTGGAGTTGATTTTGTGAATGGTGTAATTTCTATAGCACATAGTTTAAACTCTATACCAAAATGGTGTAATTGGTTAGTGATGGTCTAAACACACAAGTTGCTTTAGTTTTCGTTTGTCTCTTGGACAGGGTGTCATAACAAAGACAAAGCTAGATGCTTTTGATATCAAGGGTTACGTGGAGAAGATATGTGGTGGGCACTAAGCATGAAGGCGTGCTTTGTATTGATTTGCAGTGCTGTCTGAACTCAGTCATTTCAGAAGAAATTTTAATTTTGATTCGCAAAGTTGATGTGATTTTCAAATTAACTCTCTTCTTTTTTCTACGACTTGACTGAATTGTTGCAGCGTGATTCTGAGTTTTTTTTATTTATAAAAATTCAAAATATTATACTTTTCAAGTTGAGAGTGGAATGGGTGATATTCAATTTTTATACGTATAAAAACAGTTATTTCTTTTATTGTGAAAGTTTTGATAGAATTTTGTATGTAAAATTGCTGTTCCAAATGGTAATCCCGATTTCTTTTGAACTCAAGGAGATGGTAACTGCACCCCATGTTGCTTTCAAGTTTAACATTACTAAATTGCAAAATGTCATTTTTAATAGTCTTGAGAGTTGAGAGTAAGAGACATAACTCTAATTTTCAGGTGTCTTGAGTACATCCATTGAGCAATTTTATTAATGTGAGGCATGTATATGTCAATAACGTTGTCAGTTAATTTTTTGAGCCACTGTTTCTTAGCTTTATTCATGGTTATAGAGAAGGGAATTGGAACTAATCGGTTGATTGATTAAGATTTATTGGAGATTTTTTCGATTTTCGATGAATCGGGAATTTTTAGTTAAATCAGGTATAATCGTTGAATCTATAATATATTTTCTAAGGATTTATCGATAATTATCCGGGGTTGTTTTTCATGATACCTCTAGCCAATTATGCACACTAAAAAGATTTAGGAAATTTGTGACTCTGGTCATCCCAATAGGCATCTATATCGCCTAAATAGACAAGATTATGGTCCCAAACAGAGGACAAAGATCCATGTTACCATGACACATGTGCCACGAGTCCTCCATCTTCTGGGAATGAAAGTCACTGCTGCATTTCTCTATCTCATTGTGCCCTCTCTACATATTTATCTATGTCCTCTTCGGCCGTTTGGTTTAGTTTAAAATAAATGCTTCCCGATTAAAATAAAGAAGTGAGAACCAAACGATTAAAATAAAGAAGTGAAGTATCTCACCTTTTAATACTTCTGGACTTTTTACACAAACGATACGAATAAATATTTCTATGTTATAAATCAAGAAGCCGGGTTTAAAAGCCTGGCCAGACACCCCTGTATATCTCACGTCTTCCACATGCTTCCCATTTCTCACAGTCGAACCCATGACCACCCTGCTCGCATGCATGACGTCGGCTTTAATACAATGCAATTAAGAAAGAAAAATACATTACACGGTGTGCTGCTATTTGCTTGAAGAAATAATTAGCATTCCAACTAATTCACTCAATCTTGCTGTTTTCTAATCAGCATTAGTGTGAGGTCCACGACAATCCCATTCCCATTGATAGCTACATCACTCTCATGTATGTCATGTTTATATACCACAATGAAACATTTTAAACGACCTTTGAGTTGTTAGTTTCGGATTATATACTAATTTACCTCTTATATCCGAGCATCGCTGTATGGTAAAACCATAGAGTGCCGTGTGACTTTGGTTTTCATTATACACATATTCCAACCATTATGTCATTATCATGTGTTCTTTATACCGCAAGATGTTAAATTAGCAAAGCACCAGGTCCGACGTAGGTGTCGAGAGTTCAAGTTTCGGTGCTAACACAAATAAGGGATTATGAATAAATAACATAATTGTGAAAATTAAGATAATCACTTAGAACCTCCGCGGGATGTTCTGCATTGAACATGAAAAACAAATGAAGGAGAAAGGAGAGTTGATTGAGCTAGCTCTCGCTAGGAATAAGATGTGAAATACCCTCTAGGCCTCTCTACATGCAATATTTATCACATGCAACAACCCCCAACAACTATAGTCATAGTCATATCCCCTTCAGCCCCTCTCCAATCACTAATTATTGGTCATCTAGCCTAGCATAGTATTAAAATCAAAAATATCATCAAATTCAATGTAATCATACCAAAAAAGTTGACATGCACCACAATTTAAGAAATGGAGATTAATAGGTGGATGTGCTGATTTAGAGCATCTCCAACCATGAAGACCTCTTAGCTAAAAGGTGAGTTGTCATGCCAAAAATAAAAAATTTAGCCAACCACTTCAAAAATTCACACTCCAACCATAGTGACCTGTTGTCTATAAATTTAGCCAACTTCCTATGGATGGCTAAATTTGTCGAACCTCTACAGGTCTGTAAGAAATCTGTAGGAAGATTGCACATCATTTATTACCATATTGAACTGATATATTCTATTTTAACAATCTAAAATATTAATAACATGTTATTTTTAAATTATAGCCAACCAATATAGCCAATACCATTGAAGATAAATGTCTTACAGGTTCAACAAATTTTACATAACGTCTTACAGGTCCAATTTAGCCAACGATTATAGCCAACACCGTTGGAGATGCTCTTAGGATTAATCAGATTATTAATCATAATGATTAAGCACATTAAAATTCGAATATTTATAATATAATAATATTTGATAGATTAGTTTAATTTGTTATCAAACATTTCATCAAAAAAAATTTATAGTGATTAATCAGATCTTAAAAATTGAATTAAAAAATACTCCCTCCATCCTATTTTAAGTGTCCTGTTTGACTTTTGAATGGTCAAATTGACCAAATTGTGACTGAGATTTACACATATAATATAATTTTGAAAAATAAAAAAAATTATGTTATTATAAAGTACATATAATACTATAAAATATAATTTTAGTTTTTCAAAATAATAACGATTTTATTCTTTATGCTTTGTCAAAATTTGATCAATTTGACCGTTGAAAATCAAAACAGGACACTTAGAATGAATAAGATGTTGAGGATAACTTTGTAAGGAATTAATCCGGAATTAATCATTACGGTGATTTCTATGAAGTGGCATAGGATATATATCTCCTTTAGCTAATAATCCGCGACCCCGAAAATAATGGTAATCAACACCAGAGTCCAGAGTCCAGAAGCATGTGCAAACATCGCGGTCTTCTCATTCTCTGTACTAAGAAATAGCCGCGCGTTTTCTTAAAATTCACACACATATCGAAGAAAAATAGTTAAGGTTTCTTCATTTCTTTCGCGTACACAGTCAAATAAATCTTCGAAAAATGAAGAGTATATCATCGGCAACTGAAAAACCAAAAGAGGTGGTAGATTTTTTACGCGGTGTCCAACCAAGCAATCCTGCTCAATCTGAAGTGGAGATGGTGAAATGTGATTCTTGTGGATTTACAGAGGACTGCACTCCAGAGTACATAATTCAAATCCGCGAAAAATATGACGGAAGATGGATTTGTGGCTTGTGTGCGGAGGCTGTGAAAGATCAGGTCTTGAGATCAGATGGAAATATGAGCACTGAAGAAGCTCTGGAAAGGCACATGGCTTTCTGTCTTAACTTCCAATCTTCAAGCCCCCCTTCAAGTACTTTAGAGCACCCGATATTCGCCATGGGAAGAATTCTCAGGAGAAGTTTGGATTCTCCGAAAGGTCTTCAATCGACTCCTAATAGTCCGGTTCAAGGGGATCGTCGTTCTTCGTTGCTTCGTTCCCAGAGTTGTTTCTCTTCTCTGTCTTCATGACCACGAAGATTGAGAAGTGAGATTGGAAGAGAACAATCGTCTTTCAAACACTAGTCAACTGTGGCAAAGAATTATGGAAACTGGTTATGGATGGTGGAAGTTGCATGAATGCGGTTTTATCCTCTACGGTTGAGATATAAAAGCTTCCTGCCGAGACACATCCACGACCATATCATATCGCATGGATCAACAAAACTATATTGGTGTATTACTTAGAACTAGACCAAACACTTTTCTAATCTATTGAATCATGATTACCATGTATCTTACTGGCCTTTTAACCCAGGTAATATTAGAATATGAATTTCAGTTTTTCATATTTTGATCTCGCGGTAAAAGTGGTGGTGTGCAAAAAATCCGAAAAAGCAAAATCCTTTGGCAGTATTTTGGATCTCAAGTATAAAGTTTTCTATTACTAACATTCAGACAATTGTGTTGGCTATTCTCGGCAACTCAAATATCTGTATGACTTCCAACATATACGGTTATAGGTCATGAAATCCAATTCATACATTGCTGTAAGATCATTTCCCATGATTGACACCGTTTATGGATGACAATTTTGACACATAACTAAAAATATTATTTTTTATATTCACACTCTTCCAAATCATTTTTAACATTTTTCTTTCAAAATGCACGTACTCCAATGGTTGACACTCCAAGATGTCAACTTTATCAATAGGAAAATAATATTTTATATATTATTGGGACCACAAATTTATATTTTATGTATTATTGGGACCACAAATCAAGTTGACACCTTGTTATATGGGTTGCCAACTTTTGGCACCCCAAAGCAACTCATTTGGCACCCCAATAGCACTCCAACATCTCCAATGGGGGTGCAAACGAGTGCCGGTCCATGTCATGTCACATGACATTGGCACCCCTCTTGGCACCTCCCATTGGAGATGCTCCAAGAGCAAGTCCAAGAGTGTCCTAGTTCAAGCCCCAAATATAATATAAAATATCATGTCTTAGTGATTTAAGACATACGAAACTAACTTGAACTCCAACAATGTGTCTTATTCTCATAATATGTCTAATATTATATTATTAAAAACTCTCTTTCATCATTAAAGTATAATATAATAGTGGAGAGAGAAAGAGAGTGTTGATGAGAATTTATAATAAAATATAGAATAGGGCGATGAGAGAGGTGCCCAAAAATAAGGCTTGAGGAGATTGTCCTAGTGATATAAGGCATCACTAGGACATTGTTGCATCAAATTTTTTCATAAATTGACTTAAATTATAACTTAGAACATGATATAGAGTATCTCTGAGACTTGCTTTAAGTGAGCAATACTGTAGCACACAAGTCATTCTGAAACACCTCCAACCCGGAAAATCACTCGTTACTAGTGAGTAGCAGTGTTCTAAAAATCCACGATTTAACCGATAAATCCCCGATTAATCCCCTGCAAGGTCGGTCATCGATCCGATTTTTGAAATCCGATTAATCCTTATATATATTTCATAATCGAAGTATATGTGATATATTATTAAAATTAAAATACTATATTACTTTAAATATGAATAATTATAGAGTTTATAAATATAGTAAATATATTAGTTACTAAATAGCTAATATAATAATAACTAAATATTAAATAATATTTTAAAATTAAAATAAATCCGATTTTAATTCCAATTAATCCTTCCGATTAATCCTTGAATCGGTAGCTCAACCGATTAGATCCGATTCCCGATTCCTGTAACACTGGTGAGTAGTGACAAACAAATGCACAAGTACATAATGCCTGAAAAACTAGGTATTATACTCGGTATAAAAATTTATAACCTAGGAGTTAGGGGATGCTGAATCTGAATGATCACTTCTTCCCCAGATACATGAGCAAATAACGGTAACTGCTCCCAAATACATACCTGCTTCGCGTATACATGTCGGAAACTTTAAGCCCCAGTTTCAACAGTTCTTTGATGAAATTTATGATAACTAATAATTGGAGCTTATTCCTCATGAGGGCTTAAAATTTCATATTTGGATCTATGATCAGTTCAATTGGCCAAATTTCAAATGAAATTTATTAATATTTTATCAATTGCTAAACTAAAAAAAATATTTTATTGGAAATGATTTTTAATCTATATTTTAATATGTAATTTTTCAGTTTTTTAAAATAATACATTCATGATTATTATTTTTAGTAAAAAATTAGTCAAAAATACTTTATTATCTACTCTATAACTTTCCTAAAATTCTATATTATATTAATTTACAAGATACTTTCCCAGGTCAACTTACTACCCAAAATAAGTGTGCCCATCTACTGCTTTCTTTTCCATTTTTCACCGAGACTCTCCTTTACTTGACGCAGACCAGTCTTTGGCATCTTTCAAAAGACTTGTCACCACTCACCACTGTGCTCATCAATAATTAACTCCCTTTTCAGCCACATTTAATTATTTACCCACCCTTTCTTTGTATTTGAATAAAAGCAGCACCAATTTTTGTGTACTGCATAAGCCCATTGTTATCTTTAATCTTCTGATTTATTTTTTCAAATTAGATTAGCCCCGAATATATTATATTTATATTTTATTAATATATAAAGATTTGTTTAATAATTAAATATATGATGTATATCAATTCTGAAATAATAATTTTAATCGATATTATATTACCAAAAAGTTTTAAAAAAAAGTTGCTTAATTAGTTACTTTGTGCAAGTACTAAACAAGTGTGTGACCATGTAATTAAATATAAATAAATTTAGTTGAGGGTGTAGATTAAGGATGAGAGAATCACTTAGAAAAGATTAAACATATGTACAAAATAAGAAATTGAAATAAGATATCATTTATTTTATAAGAGATTACAGATAAATTTAGATGACGAGAGCAATGTGAGTTATTTGGAAGAAATAATGATTTTTTAAATACATAAAAAATAATTTAATTTATAGAAAACTAGCTATTTATATCAAATGACAACTCTAAAAAATTTCCTATTAATCATTGATTATTTATTTTTGAGAAATAAAAAGTAGATCCTTAAAATTCTAATGGATTTTCGTAACATATTTATCATGTTTAGGTCATATATATATAACTAATCTAGTGAACGATGTTTTCAAAATCTGCATGATATCCTAAATTATTAGGATAAGAACTTTTATATATACTTATAGAGGATAATTATATTATTGGATTTACTCACGGGTACTTACTTTCTCTCGGTTTGCTGCATCATTTTCAAGAATCTGGTTATTTAATTAACCATCTTTTTTTTATTAGGCGCGAGTTGAAATGGAATTATAAATATTGATTTTCCCATTCTCTCAGCTCTGAGTAAGCGAGTATCCCTAGAAAAGATTCAGTGATTAACTGATTCCTCCGGTACTAGTTTATATCTTGCTTGTTTTGTGCTGCCCATTTCCTTACCTAATCTCACTAGTCATGTTCTGCATTTTTTCTCTACCTACCTCTGCTTCCTCACACTAGTCTTTGCTTAGCTCAACTTCAAAATTCAGATGCAGTTCTGTTCGGCAATTAGTGATAAGAAGTTAATTGTTAACGGATTATAGCTGTTTTGACTAACTGATTCAAATAATTGATCGGAATAATTTATTGAATTAGCTTTTTTGTGACTAATGTTTAGTGAATAACTATTTGATTAATTTTTTCATTTTCAATCTTGTTATCCCAAAAACTCCTCCAGAGTTCAGATGACTTTTTAAAAATTAGTTTTTTGAATTGAGAAAATTATTTCAATCTTCGAATTACCAAACATTAAGATTACCTTATTCACGTAATCAAAATTCTAATATGGCTCAAACCTGACGGGGCCGGCACCTTTTCTTTTTATACAGGTCGCTTGATACTCCTTTTGCTGCAACTCCATAGATTCTGTTTACTTCTTTCGGTACTAAGGATATATATATACATATACATATATATATATATATATATATATATATACATATAATATACATACATATAAATGAACTCCCAGTCTGTCACTAACACATGCATACTTATATGTTAGTAGTGGCTTCAGACATTATTTTGTGAAACAAAATGGATGGTTCCGAGGAAGTAAGTTCCACATTTGCATCACTCCCACCACCACTTCCGAAGTCTCCTCCAGATTTGTTTGGAAAGAGGCGTGAGTTGGCTATGCTTCAAATGCTCGACACACAAATGGCTTCTCTTCAGGTTCTTCACACTCTCATATTTTATTTTACTCATTATTTTACCTTTTATGGCTCCCTGTTTTTCTGATTTAACTTGGGCTAAATTTTACTCATTCTTTGTTTGCTTCATTCTGCTAGTTTTTCTTTTCTCCATGAATGTGTCACAGACTGCCATATTTGAACTCTGGTAACATGGTTTTTACCACATATGGTGCAGAGAAAATGCCCAATTGGAACAAGCAATAATAATGGTTATGTATAAATTAATTATACCTCAGTTTTCTAAGATTTCAATTTTTTACATGTATTCATAAGGAAGGCAGCCTTCTACTTTTGATTTTAGTTCCATTGTTCCTTATCCTTCATCATTACTATTCACATCATTTATTTTCATGCTCTGTTCATTCCAAATGGATGTGTCTGTAAACGAACACTGCATTATAAAAGTCGATCTATGCGTTGGTTTATTTGACGGATCAACTATTTTGATTTGTGATAGTTCTTGCTGCATAAACATTAGCAAATGATTTTTTAAAAGAATTCGTAGTAACAAACTCTATCACTAAATTTGAATTAACAGATCGATAAGGTTCCATATGTGGAGATGCTCTTTATACGTGGTTGGATTCTTTTATTATACTCCCTAGCTACCAGAAAAAGGTCCCATCTTTATTTACTGCTAAGTCTGCTATGCACGTAATACTTTCACCATCCGTTTTAATTCCAGGGCAATTTACACAATAATGCAATTGTGGCATGATAAATAGTAACCACTGAAATTGTTACCTGCATAAGGTTATACCAATAAACTGCCAATAGGGTGGTTGGAAACAAAATCTCTAGTCTTTTGAAATCGACTGTTATCTTGTTGGAGTACTGATTTTGCAACAAATATTTATCCAGGAAGAATTAGAGTCTGTTGGACGCATTCAAACTGCTTCGCTTTCCTGTAAAGAGTATGTATTACTCTTTGGCCACTGGTTCATTTTCCAAGAACTTGTCTTTTTGCACTATAGCCTTCAGATTTAAAGACTAGCAACATATCCAGAATTTTAGTTGCAAGCTAATATACTGTTAACTGGGCTTGGCAATTGGACAGGGTTGCTGATTTTGTGATAGCAAATGCCGATCCTTTAGTAACTGTGTAAGGCGATAATAATTGACTTTATTAATTGAGTATATGGTATAAGTGTTTGATCTTCACCAGTAATTTTTTATTCATGTGCGCAGAAGCCATAAAGTTCGCAGGCCTCACTGGATCTGGAGATGGCTCTGGTACTCTATCATTTCTGAATTTTATTTTGTTTTTTTAAAAATTGTTTTTTCTAGTTCTTGATTGTTTGATGCTCAATCAACATCTTACATGCACAAGTAGGTGTATCCGAGAAAATACCCTTTTTTGTCACTGCATTGAAGTTTCTTTTACTGGTAAAAACTGAGAATCATCTGAGAGAGTAAGAATAAGTAAGAATCTTGCTCATACACCATGTTGATATAACCAACTAGCTATGTATTCACATGTCCTGGACTCTGGTTACTTGAATCTTGGACTTCTAGTCCATCTGATTCTTATTGTAAAGCGGCAGTTGTCGAATATTAGTACTGTAACTTCTCAATATCTTTCCTTGTTTACCTCATGTATGATCTGAGGACTATTGCAGCAATTACCCTTATCAATACACCTTATTTTTCCACATAAGGTTCATAAATTAATCACTTATAATAGCATTAGGCATGATAATTTTAGTTTATAATTCGATTTTTTGATAAATGAATATATTCTTATTATTAGAAATTGAAATCCATTTTAAGTATCTTTATATCTTTCTTTTCTTGTATGAATAGAGGAGGTCTCATGAACTACTACTAAAAACAAACTTTTTGTTGAATTTTTAACTGTTGCATTGTTATACTTAAAATCCTTAAAAATGCAGCGGAAAGTACTCTTGCTTCAACCTATCACGAATATGTTGCTGTTGTGGATGCTTTCTTCATTATAGACAATCAGATTGTTCAACACCGAAGTCTCAGAGTTGCATGAATACCTGTTGGCCATGTTGTGGAAAGAGCTATTGTTGTGATTGCGGATCTCCTTCTTGCCCAGACTGCCCCTGCTCTGGTACTTGTTCTTGCAGCAAGTGCACATGCTGTGGCCTACCTATATGCCCGAAAGTACCACGATGTTCTTGTATTAAAAACTGTTGTTCATCTTGTAGTGTGTCTAGATGAACAATTATATATGTGTATATATGAGGACCAGAAAAACAAATTTCCAATACATTTTCTTTAGCGATTAATAGTAAACCCTTCACCTGTTTAATGACAAGTCCCAGCAGAAAAACATGCTGATCGACCCAATGAGCTCCTTTTTCTTCCTTTTGGGAACTGTAAGGCCTTACGAAATAGAATACAAATTTTATTGTTCAATGTTTGTATTCTTCTTGTGCTTAAACAGGAGTTTGGTCTATGCTCTGAAGCTTTGCCATAATATTGTTTTTCTAGAACAACTGTTGACGTGTATACTCTTCAAAGAGTGGGAGGCTCTGACTCATTGTAAGAGTACATCAACGGCACCATCCTTGCAAGATTCAGAGACCCTTTTATAAACCTTTTTGAATACTGATTTGGCGAAAGGCACTCTTTGTTCAGGCATTTCCATGTCTCTGATATCAACTTACTGACATGTTCTCGGGCATTTTCAATGGTAGCTTCTTTATGTTCTTTCATATAGCAAGCCACATACGATCCGTCTTTGCCATCTTGATTCTCATCCTATAATTTTGTAATTTGAATTCATAAGCCTATATTCTTCACTATATAAAAGTGAGGAAAGTAGATATGTTTTCACCTTGGCACTTCCCAAATCATCCCAAAGACGTAGAATAGCTGCCACATTATAAGATATTAAGCATCTGTCGAATTTCACTGACTCAACCAGTTCTTTGGTTGAACCATCTCCTATGAGAAAGAACATGTGGACGAGGGCGACATGCACCCCTGAACTAGCTATCCCATTCTTCAAGTATTCATCTGCTTCTGGCAAGTGCCTGGAAGCAAACCATTTTGCTTCTTCTAGGAATGCAGTGCATAATCTCGCCCACTACACAATGTCATAATGAGTTATCTGTGTCAATATATATTTGTGGCATCATATTCAGCAGTTAGGAAAACGCTTCATGCACAAAATTGGGTATAAAATCTTTCACAAAATGATTTAATTTAAGTTTTGATTGAAATGAGCCACCTGTATTCACATAAATAACACCAATTAAAACATCCATCTCAATTGTCATGTCATTTTGTACAAAATTTTGTACCCAATTTTGTGCATGTAGCACTATAGTTATTTTACGTGGAAGAATATATACAGTAATGAAGTTTTTGCCAAGTAGTCTCTGGGGTTAAATCCATGTTTCTTGCAGACCTTGTACCCGATTTCATTTGTGATTTCATGCAGCGTTCTAAAACACTTCTTCATATAATCTGGAAGATGCTCACTAGCTGCAATATCCCACCTGTATAAGTTATATTTGAGTATTTTGCTGTCATTAATTTCAATTATGTCTGGGAAGTACCTATTTACAGCTTCAGTGAACAAAGTGAGGTCATCAATCGTTCCATAAACATCAAAAATGTCATCTATCACATAGATAAAAGAAATAGCTTTTGTCAGCTCAATTCTCTCTTCAGATAAACTCGGATCTGTCAGCATGGCCATAGACCATGTAAACCACTTTAATGGTTGGTTCCTGGCATATTTCAATTCGTCTGCCAATCTTAGAGCATTCCACCACCTATTTACATGAATATGAAATCAATAAGTACATAATTAAACTGCATATGAAGTATATATGTCATTCTATCCAAATAAAATCAGTAGCTCAATGATACCTTGAGAATTCACTCAGTTCTCTTGTATATATAGCTTGCATAAAAGCTCGATCCAGATAGGCTAGCTCTTGTAAGGCCTTTCCACACCGGGCTTTGCCACGAATTACATCCTTGATGTAGTGATTCTTTGTGAACCCTGCCAAACTCCTGTGGTGGGGATGAGCTATCGTATTCCTGACAGCGTGTGCTTCATGATGATTCAGAAACTTGATTCTTTCGTTAAGAAGTTGGCAGCTGAAAAATTCGGCTTCATCAAGAACATCTTCATCTTCTATCCTTAGCTGTGAGGCTTCATACAGACTCATCAATGCCTCTGTGCTTTCTCCACTTAGTAGTTTTCTCACTAGCTTCTTCTCCTTGTTCATAAACTTGTCAAAAGCATCTGCATAAATTTTTATCATGCGACCAGTCCGGCAGTGAGGCAAATTAATGGAAGAACACAGTTATCTGTACAATGTAGGTAGCCAATTTGCTTAACCCAATTGTTATAAAGTTATAGCAGTAGGAAATTGGGTTAATTTATCAACTGAGTCACCGATTACAATGACTCAAATATAAGGGGTTAATAATCTATTTGGGCATTCATTTCACACCAATATATCATTCGGGACACTCTCGAATTTTCAGTCTAAACACCGTTTTTCAGAAATTGTATCAGTCTTCAAAATAAATGTTAAATTCAAAAACAAATCGACAGTTTAAGAAGAGTTACTCATAGGGCTTTAACACAGTAGGCTATAGAGATTATGTAGGTACGATTAATTGAATTTCCGCGTCCAAAAAATGGGTAAAATTGATGATGGAAGAGATAGAGTTATGAAGGACCCTAATAATCCATATATAGCCATTTTTTGGATGCAGAAATTCAATTAATCGTACCTACACAATCTCTATAGCCTACTGTATTAAATCTCATGAGTAACGCTTCTCAAACTGTCGATATGTTGTTGAATTAAAATTTTTACTTTTAAGACTGATACAATTTCTGAAAACAGTGTTTCAAATGAGATCGAAATTTCGAGAGCGCCCCGGATGATATATTGATGTGAAGTGAGTGCCCAATCAAATTATTAACCCTTCAAATAAGTCATTCGTTTGAAAATTTGGTCAAAAATATTAATGTATCTTAAGTCAAAATTCGTAAAGTATTATATATTGAGTTCTGCACAATTTTTATGAATGGTATTACTATTACATCCAAATGAAAGATTTCGAGTTCTAATATTTTAATTAATATTTTAGATTTTTAAAAATTTGTCTACTATTTATTTTTATTTAAATCAAATAAAACAATCAAAAAATTAAAAATAAATAGTTGGTAAAAATCTAAAAATCTAATTAACAATATTATCTAAAATAGTAGAATTCGGAACCTTTTATTTGGATGTAATATTTTTCATAAAAAATATGTGAAACTTAATATATAATATTTTTAAGAATTTTGACTAACGATAAAATGATATCTTTCATACAAATTTTCAAATGAGCAACTCATTTAAGTAGTTTTGTAATCAATAACTCACCTAATACATTTGTATGCAGGATTTGATAATTAACCCGTAGAAAATTAGACAAATCAACTTGAATAATTATTGATTCCCGATCAGGAAATGGAAGTAATATTGTCGGAACGACCACATATGTAAAATTCACCAAAATTTCTGGAAAAAACACACACCTGCATGCACATGGTAGTGTTGTTGCCTCAACAGTCGAAAACACAGTGAAGCAAAACAAAGATTCTTGTTGAAAAAACAAGGAGAAATCGCCATATACAGCCTCTCCAGAACTTGTTCGATCTCATCTTTGAAATGATAATCGATCCCTAGCCTTTGAAGAGCATCTATTATTATCAAACTTTGATATGTATCGATTCCAGCTACCTTGTTAGTGGCCTTGAGTTCTTGCCTAACAATGGCCATATTATGCGATTGTTTCAGGTAATGTTCGCTCTGCACCAAAGAGCAGCATTGTAAATATTTGCTTCGTTAATTTTACATTATTATGTTAACAGTACTGCACAACAGGTAATAATATTAACCACAATATTATAATATATCTTACAGTTGTAATCTTTGGCTGTCGGCTGAAATTTGGAGATTGATTCTTGCATACTAAATTGAGGTCTTTGCTGATGCACCAAGTATCTGCTGTGGAGCTAGGCATGGATAGGAATTTCATATTGATGGGCCTTCTTAGATGACTACATTTTCTTTGCAATGGACTAATATAGCAAAAAGTTTTACCAGATTTTAAATCGGCATTTCACAATTGGTGGCCGTGTTAAGTTGCATACTACACAAGTACTTAATTTTGAAATATCCTTAACTTTCCTAAGCCACAAATATTCTTTTGGCAAGCTCTGTTCTAAAAGTCGGTGATTATTCACGATTAATCACTGATTAATCCCTGTTCCGTAGCTCGCTGAACTGATTAAATATCCGATTAATCACCGATCAACCCGATTAATCCCCGATCAATTTAATTAATCTCCGATTAATCCTTGTTCCGTGACTTCACCGATTAAATCTGATTCCCTCTTTTTACAACACTGTTGGCAAGTCGAATCAATAAAAACGTGCTCCCTTGGCTAGTTATGATATCCTAGACCTGGGTATGATATGTAGGGGTGAGAAAAAAAACCGAAAAACCGAAACCGAACCGAAAAACCGAAAAACCACACCGAAAAAAACCGAAACCGACAAAAACTGAAAAAAACCGTAGCTTAACCGAACCGACGGTTAACCGAACCGACGGTTACGGTTTTACCCCTATAACCGAACCGAAAAACCGAACCGCTAATATTATTTTAAAATATTTAATATATATATATATATATATATATTTATTCTATACAGATTTATGTGCTACTGACTATATACATTTATATTTTATTTGATAGATGATCAGTGCATTAGTGATTACTGGTTATGAAGTTTTACAAGAAAATTTTTGTTCAATCTTGCCATCCTTTTAATGCTCTAATATCAATATGTCCACTGCCTTTAATTAATTTTTGCATTGTTAATATGATTTTAATAATTTTTATCGCAATGTTAATATGATTTTTATAATTTTTTATTAGCACGATATTAAAGAGAATAAATTATTAAATTCGAAAACCGAAAAAACCCGAAACCGACAAACGGTTAACCGAACCGAGAAAAACCGTTCCGAACAGTTCGGTTACGGTTACTACCTAAAAATCGAACCGAACCGACATACACGGTTTGGTAACGGTTTTTGGTAAAAACCGAACCGAACCGACTCGTGCACACCCCTAATGATATGTGGTCATGTGGATACAATGTAGCTTCCTAGGATATGACCACAAAAGGAAAAATCTAGCTTCCCAGAAATATTTAGTTTTCTTTTAGAAATGTTTGGGGTCCTGACAACGGTGAGCACGGTTTGGTTTAAACGGTTTTTGAGGTCCAAACTGAACAAAATGATTTTTTCAGTTTTGAAAATTTATAAAACGTATAAACCGAATGTTATAGAAACCAATCCAAATCAAACCGATTCCTAACGGATTGGTTTAGTTTGATTTCGGTATAATAAAAAATATCAAAAAAATTGTATACTTTTTATTAAATTTATAATAATTCTATGTGCTCCCTTTTTTGTCACTTAACAAAATATTTAATAAAAGATAAAGGTGAAACTTTTATAACTCTTCGATATAAATAATTTTAGATGCTACCGTTATACATTGTTATGAAAACAAATAATTATTTTATAAACTGAATAAAATATTTTATTTAAAAAAGAAAAAGAAGAAAATTTGATTTTTTTTTTTTGCCAGCAGAAAATTTGATTATTAATTTAAAGTAGATAAAATAAGGATGATAAAAAGGAGAAGAATAATTTTAAAAATAAGAAATATTTAAATATTTAAATATTTGTAAGAAAATATTTAAATTTTTAATTCAAAATAAAATTTTGATATTTAAATATTTATAAGAAAATAATTTTGAAAAATAATTTTATGCTTGATATAAACTTTAAAATACGGGTGAATAAAAGGGATGAAGAGATTATCAATTTCGGTTCGAGAAATACTTCTAATACTTCACCAGGTATCCCGGGCCCGGGGTAACAGAGATCCTGGATTATCCAATTACGCACGCCATTTAATCATTTATGATTCTAAAGTGAGTATACTACGTAAATATGCATAAATATCATCAGAATTTTATTTTTATTTTTATTTTAAAATTCGTGCCTGAATTATTTTAGGGTGCTGATTTATGCACACGATGAACTTATTTATGCACACCCTTTATCTTTTTTGGACCAAGTTGCCCTTAATTCTTTTAACGGTGTTTTGTGTTTTTTTATTTACTTAATTTATCTTCTACACGAGTTGAACATAGATCTTCATAGAAGAGTACGCAAACGCATCTCACTGTACCTGAAACTTATTTTACTTATCCTATTATCTAGTACTTAGTAGTGAAGGGGGTTTAACTAGTGGAAGATGTTACCAGTTTGATAATACATAAACCTAACTCACAAGTATATATTCGTGCATGTATTAAGTAGTTGGAAGAAGGAAAACAACAAGCAGAAGGATTGCAATCCAAGCACAAATGTGCCTAATACTCATGAAATTGTAGGTGCCAAGCTGAGAAATGTCTGCAATGCCTTCTGGTCCAGCTGTGAATAACCAAATGCAAATTTGGTGAAACATCGAAGGATGAGGACGTGAAGAAGTGCTGATTGAACAGAACATAGTCTTTTTTTACATCAGGCCAGCCACAAAAAGGTTGCCACAAAGGAACCGACGACTCAAATTTAAAATAGTAAAGAAAAGCATGGTTGCTAGAAGACCTCCTCGCAATAGTCAGAACTGGAAAAGTTTCTACCTTGTTATATACTGTTTTATATTTTAATCCTTCAAGTGTCCTACAGCCTCAGTTTGAATCCCCTGGAGAGGAAATCATCCCTGCAAGAGATAAAATCTAGAGTTACTAAATATATTAGTAGGAACATTAGCTGCAGAAAGAAATGTTCATTGCAGAAAGATGGAGTAATAAATTAAGTAAATAAAAAAAAAACACTGCTAAAAGAATTAAGGGCAGCTTGGTCCAAAAAAGACAGAGGGTGTGCATAAATAAGTTTAGGGTGTCATAAATTAGCATCCTTATTTTATTATAATTATTTACAGCAAGGGAATAGTGTCACTAAAATCTTTCGGTTTGTAATTGATCTAGAAATTTAGCCGAACCGCTGGGAGGATAAATGATTAATAATGGGTTATATATCAAGCAGGCCACCCATTACGTCAAAATATCTCACTTTAACCACTCATCTCATCGTGGACTCGTTTAAGCCACTATAAACCAAATATATATCATTTTACCCACATCACTATTCATACTTCTTTAATTAATCATTTATCAAAAATCAATCGTTTATTTTTTTGCTACAAAACCACTTCGAGTACCTTCATAATTGTCTCTAATATTTATCAAAATAATTTAGGAATTTCTAAAGCAACATAGGTAGGGTGATCACATAAATATATATTTATAACTAAATATTTTTTTTTAAATAGATAGCTATGTTACTTTATTAATTCCCAATTTATTTTAATAAATACTAGAGACAATTATGAAGGTACTCGAAGTGGTTTTGTAGTAAAAAAACAAACGGTTAATTTTAATAAATGATTAAGTAAAAAGGTTTGAATAGTAACGTGGGTAAAATGATACTCCCTCCGTTTCAATTTACATGTCCACTTTGAAAAAAAAAATATGTTTCAAATTACTTGTCCACTTCAATTTTCAATGCAAAATCATATTTCCAAAGTCAATTCTATTCCACATATCTCATATTTATATTTCCTATATCAATCTCACTCCACATGTTGTGGTCATTTAATACAATTAATTTATAAACAACTACTTTTCTTAAACTGTGTGATTTTTTGAAAGTGGACATCTATTTTGAAACGGAGAGAGTATATATTTTGTTTATAGTGGCTTAAACGAGTCTCCGATGAGATAGGTGGGTAAAGTGAGATATTTTTACACAATGAGTGGCCAGTTTGATATATAACCCGATTAATAATTGTCTCTGTCTGAACTCCTCCCTCTGGTCCCACCAGATTCTTTACAGTTTGGCTGGGATGGAGGGAGTATCTCTTTCCACTCTCTGGGCTAAGTTCGTTTCTGGATATTGACCCATTCATCGTCGCTGTCCACCGTTCACCCCTCGGGTAACGGCTGTGCAGCAACGGTGCATCGTGCATGCGGATGGACGGCGAAAGACGGCGACGATGAGATGCGAAGGATTGATCTCAAACAGAAGTCATAGCAGTCAGTGGCGGAATCAGAGGGGGGCTAGGGGATGCTGAAGCCCCCCTAACCTCAAAAATACAGTGTATATTTTTTTTTCCAGCCCCCGCTGAATTTGTCATGTCAATATAATTTTAATAGTTCCGCTGAATTATAAATGTCATTAGGGCTGTCAAAAAAATTCGAAAGATCCGATATCCATTTGAAAAATCCGCAACCGTATCCGAGAAAAAGCGGATATTATTCGTATTCGAAATAAAACGGATATTATCCGTATCCGAATCCGTGATATTTGAATCCAAAACTAAATACATATATGATATTTAAATTATATAATATATAAATATATGTAATTAAAATTTTATTTTATTTAGCTTTTAGTGTGTGTTTATGCATTAAATAATACATTTACATAAATTTTATATAATTGTAAAAATACTCAAACACTTTATACATATATAAAAATATTATTTGAGCTTAGTCATAAAAAAATTGTTCGAAAATCATCGTTAATACGGTAGAATCATAAAAAATATCCGACATCCGTCCGAAATATCTGCATTCATATCCGAGAAAAAGCGGATATTATCCGTATCCGAAATAAAGCGGATATTATCCGTATCTGAATCCGGCCATTGCGGATACGGATATAGGCATATCCGTATCCGAATTATCCGTTTGACAGCCCTAAATATCATAGAGAGGGACTTAATATAAAAGAAGAAAAGAGAAGGCACTTAGAGCAAGTCCAAGAGTGCCTCAAATTGATGTCCTAAGTTAAAATTTAGGGCATTTATTCAAAAAGACTGCTCCAACAATGTCCTAGTAATGCCTTATATCACTAGGACAAATCTTTCAAGCCCTATTTTTGAGGCACTCTCTCTCCTTGCCCTATCCCATATTTTATAATAAATTCCAATCAACACACTCTTTCTCTCTCTACTTTATATTATATTTTAATGATGAAAATAAACTTTTAATAATAAAATATGAAACATATAGAGAAAATAAGGCACATTGTTGGAGTTGAAGTTAGTTGAATATGTCCTAAACTACTAGGACATAATTTTTTATATTATATTTAGGGCTTCAGCAAGGACACTGTTGGACTTGCTCTTAGTCTAAAGAGAGAGTCTAATTAACAAATACATTCAAACTGATACACTCAGAACAACTAGATCATGCAAACTGTATTAGCAGTCACGCGGTCAGACTCTCAAATCTAGGCCTCACCGGGTTCTGTTGTCACCGGCGATAAAAAAAGAAGGGCAATGATCATTTGAAACCCATTATGCTATTCTAATTGCGAAACTGTGACATGCAAGAATGGATTCGTGTATATTAATTTATTAAACTCCAACATCAACGGTTAGTGCATTGGTACTTATATATGACTTTTTTGATAAAAGTTTCGATTCTACTTTTTTTCATCCGTTTATAAGTTGAGAATGCTAACTTTCGTTGGAGGTTGTTACTTCTTTTCCAGAGATAATTTAATCATTTATAAGTATTAATTTATTTTTTACCCCTGATGCATTTCTTTACTTTAATCAATAAGCACTTTTTTTTTAAGTTTACCAAAACGGCACTTTAATGACCCGTCCCCAGGCCCGGCCCAGAGGGAGGGCAACCAGGGCGACCGCCCAGGGCCCAAAAAATTTAGGGGCCCAAAATTTTTATAATTTATGTATTGTTATTAGTATATATCAGTCCTGTAAGCCTATTCTATCCTAAGTGACTACGTCCTATTCTATCCTAAGTGACTACGTCCGTATCTAAACTAATGGTACTATCAATCATGCACTAACAGATAAATGTCATCAAACATTTGTTTAATCTTCTTTTTTTACATCCTGTACACTTTATCGTGAAACTTGATTATTTTATAGTTATTTTCTTACGGAAGTTGACTAAAATTTGAGTTTACATTGCTACAAGGTCATATTTTATCAAATTTAGTGAAGTAAAAAAAATAGGGTCCATTTTCTTCTTTCGCCCCTGGGCCCTCAAAAGGTATGGAACGGCCCTGCCCGTCCCAGCAAAAAAAACATGCTGATCGACCTAATAAGCTCCTTTTTTACTTTTTGGGAACTGTCGAGGCCTTACGGAACAGAATAAAAATTTTATTGTTTTCAATATATGTTTTCTTCTTGTGCTTAAACAGCATTTTGGTCTCTGCATAATATTGTTTTTCTAGAACAATTGTTCCCGTGTATACTCTTCAAGGAGTGGGAGGCTCTGACTGTGATCGTAAGTGTACATCAATGGCACCATCCTTGCAAGATTCAGAGACCCTTCTATAAACGTTTTTGAATATTGATTTGGCGAAAGGCACTCTTTGTTCAGGCATTTCCATGTCTCTGATATCAATTCACTGACTTTTTCTCGGGCATTTTCAATGGAAGCTTCTTTATGTTCTTTCATGTAGCAAGCTACATACGATCCGTCTTTGCCATCTTGATTCTCATCCTATAATTGTGTAATTAGAATTCATAAGCCTATATTCTTATACATCTAGCATTTGCCAGATAAAAGTTAGGAGAGTAAATATGTTATCACCTTGGCACTTCCCAGATCATCCCAAAGACGTAGAATAGCTGCCACATTATAGGATATTAAGCATCTGTCGAACTTGACTGACTCAGCCAGTTCTTTGGTTGAGCCATCTCCTATGAGAAAGAACATGTGGACTAGAGCGACATGCACCCCTGAACTAGCTATCCCATTCTTCAAGTATTCATCTGCTTCTGGCAAGTGCCCCGAGGCAAACCATTTTGCTTCTTCTAAGAATGCAGTGCATAATTTTGCCCACTGCAAATTGTCCATATAGTTTGTGGCATCATATTCAAGTTATTTTACTTCTGTATAGTTATTTTACACGGAAGAATATATAATACCGTTTTTGCCAAGTAGTCTACGGGGTTAAATCCATGTTTCTTGCAGACCTTGTACCCGATTTCATTTGTGATTTCATGCAGCATTCTAAAACACTTCTTCATATAATCTGGAAGATGCTCAATGGCTGCAATATCCCACCTGTATTAGTTATATGTGAGTATTTTGCTGTCATTAATTTCAATTACTTGAGCTGTCTAGAACATTTACTGCTTAGTTAGAAAGTACCTATTAACAGCTTCAGTGAACAAAGTGAGGTCATCAATCGTTCCATAAACATCAAAAATGTCATCTATCACATAGATAAAAGAAATAGCTTTGGTCAGCTCAATTCTCTCTTCTGATAAACTCGGATCTGTCAGCATGGCCATAGACCATGTAAACCACTTTAATGGTTGGTTCCTGACATATTTCAATTCGTCTGCCAATCTTAGAGCATTCCACCAGCTATTTACATGAATATGAAATCAATTAGTACAAAATTGTACTGCATATGAAGTATTCGTGTTATTGAATCCAAGTAAAATCAGTAGCTCACTGAATACCTTGAGAATTCACTTAGTTCTCTTCTCTGTATAGCTTGCATAAAAGCTCGATCCAGATAGGCTAGCTCTTGTAAGGCCTTTCCACACCGGGCTTTACCACGAATTACATCCTTGATGTAGTGATTCTTTGTGAACCCTGCCAAACTCCTGTGGTGGGGATGAGCTATCGTATTCCTGACAGTGTGTGCTTCATGATGATTCAGAAACTTGATTCTTTCGTTAAGAAGCTGGCAGCTGAAAAATTCGGCTTCATCAAGAACATCTTCATCTTCTATCCTCAGCTGTGAGGCTTCATATAGACTCATCAATGCCTCTGTGCTTTCTCCTCTTAGTAGTTTTCTCACTAGCTTCTTCTCCTTGTCCATAAACTTGTCAAAAGCATCTGCATAAATTTTCTGTCTAGCGATCAGTCCGGCAGTGAGGCAATTTAGTGGAAGAACACAATTATCTGTACAATGTAGGTATCCCATTGTTAATTGTTATAACCTCTACTTGAACTTTTAGTAGTAGAAAATTAGATAAGATGGTGTTTGAAAACATGCATTTCATTTCAAATGATGGTTTTCAAATGACAGGATTTGGGTTGTCATTTCAAATTCTCAGGTTTAAACTAATATTTGAATGTCTAGGATTTCAAATAAAATCCAAATCCATATTCCCAAGCAGGTTATTTGTTCAAATTCAGAATTTCAAATGAAATCCAGGTTCCCAAACGTACCATTAAACTTCAGAAATTGCAGACTCTCAGAGATGAGGCAATGAAAGATATTATTATGGGAACGAACACATATGCAAAATTCACTAAAATAGCCAAGTTTTATTATGGTAAGTAAAATTTCAGGAAAAAACACACATACCTGCATGCACATGGTAGTGTTGTTGCCTCAACAGTCGAAAACAGAGTGAAGCAAAACAAAGATCCTTGTTCTTGAAAAAATAAGGCGAAATCACCATATACTGCCTCTCCAGAACTTGTTCGATCTCATCTTTGAAATGATAATCGATCCCTAGCCTTTGAAGAGCGTCTATTACTGTCAAACTTTGATATGGATCGATTCCTACCTTGTTATTAGCCTTGAGTTCTTGCCTAACAATCGCCATATTCTGCGACTGTTTCTGGTAATCTTCAGACTGCACCAAAAGAGCAGACTTTGGGGCCTTTTGTGTTAGTTTAAAAGAAGTTACTTCTTACATAAAGTAAGGAAGTGGAGTAGAATTGCGAAATGAATTAAAACTTATAAGTTATAAAAATGTTTGAAAAAGAAGCAGAATATCCGGGAAAAAACTAGCATTCTCAACTTCTAACTTTTTCCTTCAAATATTTTTACTTATTTACACAAACGATTCAAAAAAAGTAGAAACCAACTTATTGGGAACGGAAGTGCTTATTTGGAGTTGCCAAACAAGCACACAAACTTTACATGATTATGTTAAGTGTTAACAGTACTGCACAACTGTTCATAATATTAGCCACAATATTATAACATATCTTACAGTTGTATTTTTTGGCGGTTGGCTGAAGATTTGAGATTGATTCTTGGATACTAAATGCCAATGGAGGTCTTTGCTGATGCACCAAGTATCTGCTGTGGAGCTAGGCATGGATAGGAATTGCATACTGATGTGCCTTCTTCGATGACTACCTGCAATGGACTTATATAGCAAAAATTTTACCAGATTTTAAATCGGCATTGCAAAATTCGTGGCGGTGTCAAGTTGCGTACTACACAAGTACTTAATTCTGCCGGAAAATGTAAATTTTTTAATACGTGTTTTAAAATCCTGAAATATCCTTAACTTTCCTAAGCCACAAATATTTCTTCTGCATCTCGCGAGTCGAATCAATATAAACGTGCTCCTTGGATAGTTATGAAATCCTAGACCTAAGTATTGATATGTGGATACAATGTGGCTTCCTAGGATATCCCCATCAAAAGAATCTTGCTTCCTAGGAATATTTTGTTTTCTTTTAGAAATGTTTGCGTCCCCGTCCTTCGTCCAACAGAGAAGACGCATTTCTGTCCTAATAAACGTCTGATTTCACCAGAAATCTTAATTTTTTTTATAAATATCTAAATATTAAATTTCTATTTTAGAAAAAAAATTAAAATAATTTATATAATTATATTTTATAAAAATCTTAAAATATATGTTGAGCCCCGTTCACCGAATACAACTACCAAGAAGACAAATGGAGTATATATCAAGTCCCGTACAAAATCTCGACCATCTATCTAACACTAAATCTAAATAGGATCAATTAGCGTTTTGGTCACTCAACTGACCAAAAACTTGCAATTGGATCATCTAACTCAAAAACCTTTCATTCACATCATTATACTTTTAAAAATTAGAAAATTTCATTCAGTTGACTAACCATTACACTCCATTAAAAATTTGACAGAAAGCTGACTTAATTTCGTGACTTAACTTAAAAAAATCCACCGTGGTATGTACAATCAGCTAAAGCGCCATTTTGATCACTTAATTGACTATAAACTTGCAATCTGGGATAAGTGACCTAAATGAATTGATTCTTTTTTATCAGAAAAATATAAATGATTAAATTTTCGAAATTTTCATTCGTTAACCTATTTCATTCCTAATCATCTCAATAATAATTGCTAATTTGAGATGGAATATTCTGTTCCTTACCGATTCCTTCACAATTTTTCAATAACAATTTTGTATATCTAGTTTTTTTCAAATCTTTCCTCTATCTTTCATTTATTTTCTTTAATTTCATTAATTTCGGGGCCGTTTAGGTGAGCTTAAAATAAGTGCTTCTTGCTTAAAATAAATAAGTTGAGTAGAAGTTAGGAGTAAGATAAGACTTATAAGTGATTAAAGTGTTTGGGAAATAAGCAGAAGCTCTGAAACAAAAGCTAGCATTCCTAGCTTTTTATAAGTGCTTCTTGACTTATTACACAAACGGTACGAATAAGTGCTCATAACTTATAATCCAGAAGCTGGACTTATAAGTGCCAGCCAAACACCCACTTCATTATATTCCATTCATCCCACTCAACCACAACCGAACCGGACTTTTGCCAAACAGTTGATGAAAGCATAAGTTAACTTATTAACCAAAATAAGCTCTTGGCCTCAATGTCCAAACGCCGCTATTTTTTACATCAATTTTGGTTCTTGTTAAAATAGGAGTCCTTCATCTCATCTAGACTGTGCTGCCATATTATCTCATTCATCCGGCGGAAGGTATTTTAGGTTTACGTCTCAAGATTACTACACATTAAACTTGCATTTCTTTGGCCGGTTTGGATATGACTATATACCAGAATAGTTGAGCAAAAGCGAGAAAGAACCACTACAATATTTTGTTTTTGTCAGGAGGTCATAAAACTTTTTTCTCAGAACAACTTTGAATCTCCTTCCTGCACGCTAATAATCAGGTACACATTTTTACTGAGTTTCATTGCCAGTTAAAACAAATTAGAGTCCGCGATTAAAATTACACGTCACCTGTTCTAAACAAATTTACAGAGGAGATGTAAAAAAGTTATCCGTCGGTCATTTCACTTGGAAAAAGATTTTGTCAATCTATTTTTATCCGTTATATTTGATCTCTCTTCAAAAATATATAATGATGTGAGGTGAATCATCTATTATTATACTAAAATAATATATTTTATTAAAAATTAAATATAATAATAATATAATATTTTGAAAAAATAGCCAACTATTATAAGATCATCTACGATCTATTCAAACCGTTAGCTAAATGTGTATACAACATATTTATCATTTATTTTAATATTAATATATAATTATTTTACTTATATATAAAGTCGGAAACTTCTGAGCTGGCGGAAGGAGCGGTGAAACACTAATCCCCGAATCCAGGCATGAAACACTAATCCCCGAATCTTCTCACATACCGAAATTTTTTTGAAACTTTTCTCAATCCCATTCCGTATCCGAAAAATCTCCTATCACCCTCCATGAACGGGACTAAGATCGAATTAGGCACTGAACGGAGAAATTGTCCATCCCGATGTACACTGTGCATGAAAATATAGTGCTTCGTAAAAGTTGTATAAATGGCCAACGACCCAACCATAATCAAACTCACATCAGGACTTCAATCAACACATACATGATACAACACAAACATGGATTATTCTCCCACACTTGTTTTACTCATATCACTCCTTGCAACATTAGCCATTTGTTCGAAACTCTTAACCTCTCTTACCAAAAGAAACCTTCCACCAGGTCCAACCCCATGGCCGATCATCGGCAATCTAAACCTCATCGGTCCTCTTCCGCACCAATCCTTCAACAAATTGTCCCAGAAATATGGTCACTTGATGCAACTCAAATTCGGCTCACGTCCAGTTGTAGTTGCCTCTTCAGCTGAAATGGCTAAGCATTTCTTAAAAACATACGATCACATTTTCGCATCACGACCACCCACAGCAGCCGGCAAGTACACCACCTACAATAACAACAATTTGCTCTGGGCTCCGTATGGATCTCACTGGCAACAAGGCCGCAAAATTTATCAGTCTCAGCTTTTTAGTCCAAAGCGCTTGGACGCGTTTCAATATATCCGTGTCGAAGAAATTAAGGCTTTGATTTCGCGGTTATATGCGTCTTGTGGCACCAAAGTTTTACTGAGACATGAACTATTACAAACGACTCTTACTAGTATAAGTAGAATTACTCTGGGCAGGAATTTTTTTAGTGAAAATGGAAGTGTGACAGTTCAATTGCACACAACGTTTATATAATTTTATTTATTATATTAGATTGCAATTCTGAAGTCATAATTGGGTTCATAAACGTCGAATTGTGTATTACACTATCTTGACATTCTAAATTTATTTCGAATATATGATGTATTTTTTTTTAATTAGGGGAGAATATATCAGAATTTTAAGATTCGTGCCTGAATTATTTTATTCTAATTGCTCTAGAGTAAGGGAATAGTGTCAGCAGAAAAACTGACCCAATGAGCTCCTTTTTCCCCTTTTGGGCACACATTTTATTGTTTTCAATATTTGTATTCTTCTTGTGCTTAAACAGGATTTTGGTCTATGCTCTGGCGCTTTGCCATAATATTGTTTTCCTAGAACAATTGTTCCCGTGTATACTCTTCAAGGAGTGGGAGGCTCTGACTGTCATCGTAAGTGTACATCAATGGTACCATCCTTGCAAGATTCAGAGACCCTTTTATAAACGTTTTTGAATACTGATTTGGCGAAAGGCACTCTTTGTTCAGGCATTTCCATGTCTCTGATATCATTTTACTGACTTGTTCTCGGGCATTTTCAATGGAAGCTTCTTTATGTTCTTTCATGTAGCAAGCTACATACGATCCGTCTTTGCCATCTTGATTCTCATCCTATAAATGTGTAATTTGAATTCATAAGCCTATATTCTTTGCCACATACATGCATCTAGCATTTACAAGAGGATAGAAATAAATATGTTATCACCTTGGCACTTCCCAAATCATCCCAGAGACGTAGAATAGCTGCCACATTATAAGATATTAAGCATGTGTCCAACTTCACTGACTCAGCCAGGTCTTTGGTTGAACCATGATCTCCTATGAGAAAGAACATGTGGACTAGTGCTACATGCACCCCTGAACTAGTTATCCCATTCTTCAAGTATTCTTCTGCTTCTGGCAAGTGCCCCGAAGCAAACCATTTTGCTTCTTCTAAGAATGCAGTGCATAATTTCGCCCACTGCAAATTGTCCATATAGTTTGTGGCATCATATTCCAGTTATTTTACTTCTGTATAGTTATTTTACACGGAAGAATATATAATACCGTTTTTGCCAAGTAGTCTATGGGGTTAAATCCATGTTTCTTGCAGACCTTGTACCCGATTTCATTTGTGATTTCATGCAGCATTCTGAAACACTTCTTCATGTAATCGGGAAGATGCTCAATAGCTGCAATATCCCACCTGTATTAGTTATATGTGAGTATTTTGCTGTCATTCATTTCAATTACTTGAGCTGTCTAGCACATTTATAGCTTAGTTAGGAAGTACCTATTAACAGCTTCAGTGAACAAAGTGAGGTCATCAATCGTTCCATAAACATCAAAAATGTCATCTATGACATAGATAAAAGAAATAGCTTTACTCAGCTCAATTCTCTCTTCAGATAAACTCGGATCTGTCAGCATGGCCATAGACCATGTAAACCACTTTAATGGTTGGTTCCTGGCATATTTCAATTCGTCTGCCAATCTTAGACCATTCCACCACCTTTTTACATGAACATGAAATCAGTAAGTACACAATTAAACTGCATATGGAGTATATATGTTATTCTGTCCAAATAAAATCAGTAGCTCAATGGTACCTTGAGAATTCACTTAGTTCTCTTGTATATATAGCTTGCATAAAAGCTCGATCCAGATAGGCTAGCTCTTCTAAGGCTTTTCCGCATCCGGCTTGACCACAAATGATATCCTTGATGAAGTGATTCTTTGTGAACCCTGCCAAACTCCTGTGGAGGGGATGAGCTATCGTATTCCTGACACTCCATGCTTCATGATGATTCAGAAACTTGATTCTTTCGTTAAGAAGTTGGCAGCTGAAAAATTCGGCTTCATCAAGTATATCTTCATCTTCTATCCTCAGCTGTGAGGCTTCATATAGACTCGTCAATGCCTCTGTGCTTTCTCCTCTTAGTAGTTTTCTCACTAGCTTCTTGTCCTCGTTCATAAACTTGTCAAAAGCATCTGCATAATTTTCTATCTAGCGATTAGTGAAAGAACACAATTATCTGTACAATGTAGGTAGCCAATATTTATAACCAAATCAACTTGAGTAATATTTGTAGATTTTCTATCAGGCAGAGGAAGACATTATTGCTGCATATGGAAAAATTCACTAAAATTCAGGAAAACACACACAGTTGACACACACCTGCATGCACATGGTAGTGTTGTTGCCTCAACAGTCGAAAACAGAGTGAGGCCAAACAAAGATCCTTGTTTTTGAAAAAACCAGGAGAAATCGCCATATACTGCCTCTCCAGAACTTGTTCGATCTCATCTTTGAAATGATGATCGATCCCTAGCCTTTGAACCGCATCTATTATTGTCAGGCTCTGATATGTATCGATTCCGACCTTGTTACTGGCCTTGAGTTCTTGCCTAACAATCGCCATATTCTGCGACTGTTTCTGGTAATCTTCAGACTGCACCAAAAGAGCAGACTGTAACTTTACATTATTATGACAGCACTGCATAACTGTTCATAATATTAGCCACAATATAATAAATTACTCCCTCCGTCCCATATTGAGTGAGCTGGTTTGACTTTCACGGAGATTAAGAAAAAAGTAGTAAGTTTAGTTGAAAAGTGGATAAAGTGGTGGGACCTATCAATATTTAATAATTAATTTGAGATAGTGGAGGAAAGTAGTGGGTGCAATAGTGTTTATATTATTATAGAAGGGAGATGGTGGAAGAAAGTAGTGGGTGTAATAGTGAAAAGTAGTGTTCAAAAATAGTAAGTATGATAGATTCATTTTTTTAGGACGTTCCAAAAAGGAATAAGTCTCACATAAAATGGGATGGAGGGAGTATCTTACAGTTGTAATTTTTGGCGGTCTGCTGAAAATTTGAGCTCTATTTTTGGATACTAAACTGAGGTCTTTTCTGATGCACCAAGTATCTGCTATGGAGCTAGGCATGGATAGGAATTCCATATTGATGGGTGACTACATTTCCCCTGCAATGGACTAATATATAGCAAAAGTTGTAGATTTGAAATCGGCATTGCAAAATCGGGGGCCGTGTCAACTTGTGTACACACCGTACACAAGTACTTAATTCTGCCGGAAAATGTAGGTTTGAAATTATGTTTTTAAAATCTTGAAATATCCTCAACTTTCCTCAGCCCCAAATATTTCTTTGTGCATCTCGGAGTCGAATATAAAAAAAACGTGCTCCTTGGCTAGTTATGACATCGACCTAACTACCTAAGTATGATATGTGGATACAATGTAGCTTCCTAGGATATGCCCATAAAATAAATCTAGCTTCCCAGGAATATTTAGTTTTCTTCTAGAAATGTTTATGTCCCCGTAACTTCGTCCAACAACGAAGACAGCATATTTAGCAAAAACAAAGAAGTGTTGAAATCAATATACTTATATAAAGGAGAAACATGAGGCGTTTAGGTGGCGCCTCTTAGAGATCTTTGTTCTATTTTTCTAATTTTCTGAAATTTTTGGATGAAAAAATATCACCTCTTAGAGAGCTTGTTCTATTTTTCTAATTTTCTGGAATTTTTGGATGAAAAAATATCAAAAATAAAAATTATCTTTTTTAGTTTTGGATATATTGAAAGAAAGTTTCAGAACTACTTTTTTCAAAATATCAAAATCAAATCAGAATATGAAACTATCATCATATTTTTGGAAAATGTGTATATCAAAAATAGAGTTGGATGAAAAAATATCAAAAATAAAAACTGTTTTTTTTAGTTTCGGATATATTGGAAGAAAGTTTGAGAACTACTTTTTTCAAAATATCAAAATCAAATCAGAATCTGAAACTATCATTATATTTTTGGAAAAGGTCTATATCAAAAATAGAAAGTATTTTTGTCTTTTTTTAGTTTCGG
Source organism: Daucus carota subsp. sativus (assembly GCF_001625215.2). NCBI lineage: Eukaryota > Viridiplantae > Streptophyta > Magnoliopsida > Apiales > Apiaceae > Daucus > Daucus carota. Next base: position 23,645,154 of record NC_030387.2, on the reverse strand, counting down.
ATATATTGGAAGAAATTTTCAGAACTACTTTTTTCAAATATCAAAATCAAATCAGAATCTGAAACTATCATCATATTTTTGGAAAAGGTGTATATCAAAAATAGAGTTGGATGAAAAAATATCAAAAATAAAAACTGTCTTTTTTAATTTCGGATATATTGGAAGAAAGTTTCAGAACTACCTTTTTCAAAATATCAAAATCAAATCAGAATCTGAAACTATCATCATATTTTTGGAAAAGGTGTATATCAAAAACAGAAAGTATTTTTAGTAAGCCGCTTTTTTCTCAAATCAACTCCTATAAATTAAGGCCAGACTTCATAAAACTTAACACACGCAATTTTTCTTGAGCTTATTTGTCTTCTCCATCTAATACAATAATGAGTTACACTCGGGATGTTTTGAATGATGATAGAGATGATTTGCCGATAAGAGTAAGAGTTTGTCATATGTAGTAGCCGACAAATACAAACACGAGAGAACCATATAGTCTTAGCATGATATTGATGGATGAAAAAGTTAATAGATTAACTGTTAGGAATATATGTTTGTTCTTTATTTTTTATAATATTTGTTTTGTTCATCGGATATGTTTGTTATTGTTAATTTTTATATGGTTTACTTTGTATACAAGAAAAGATTTTCATGCAACACTTCTATAATATCTGTTTGCTCAGTTCAAGCACTTTTTAAGTGAAGGCCGGTAGTTATAAACCGAGATCTCATATATATAAGTTGATGTTTTTACGGTCAATCAATCCAAAAAAAAGAAGGAATCACTGATACATCCGTGCATGGATTGGAGTTCATACGTCCGAGATGATAAATGTTCGTACAACTAAAATATAATGTTTATCCCTATTAAAATTAGGGATGGTTTCAGAGTTGTATCTCAATATCTTTAGACTTTTACACACTTATGTTAAACAGAACCAAAATTAAGATTTGTCATGTTTTGAATCGTTAATTACATGTAGATTTTTATTTTTATTTTTTCACTCATGAATTATAGTTCAATTTTGCAATTTTATATATTAATATTGATATTGCATCGATATGTTTATAATATGAAATTATTTTATTCTATAAATATTAATGTTGAATTATTAATATAATTTTTATAGGTTGTCGCAAATTTATTTTATTTTATAAATTTTAATATTGAATCATTAACATAATTTTTATAGTTCACCGCAACGCGCGGCTTCTCAACTACTATAAGTATAAGATCCATAAAAGGGCCTCCTCTAACGGGGTCGTTTGGTTCGCCGAGTGGTATGGGGTTACAATGAGTAATCGAGTTAAGGTGGTATGGGTTTAAGGTATCATATCTGATATCAGGTGTTTGGTTGGAACCTGAAATCAATATATTTCAAAATTTAAAAAAAATATATTATTAATTTATATTAATTAAAAAAAATAGAAAATATTATTATTATATATTTTTGCATCATTGATTATTGTTGTATTAAAAATTAATATCTAATTACTGTAATAGCGACAAAAAATCATAAATGAAATTGATTCCCAAACCCTCCATCTCATACCCACCTCCTCCTTTGGGTATCAAAAATCTATACCTTGGAGGTTTGAGGTATGAGTTTGAAGTTTTTATTTTTGCAACCAAACAACAGGTATGAGTTTCGAATGAACAAAACCCATACCTGATTCCAGATACCCTTCAACCAAACGAAAGGTTTTAGAGGGAATGGTTCTCTACATGGTATCAGAGCTCAGGTTTGCGGGAGGTCTCGGGTTCGAGCCTCTGCAACCCCTCAATATTCTCACAATTTAAAATGGACACGAATGCAATTTATGCCCCAAAGATGGGCGCCCGTGATCTAGTCTTCAACCCAAATGATGGGATTTGGAGTGAGGGGGAGTGTTGAAATATAAGTATAAGATCCATAAAAGGGTCTCCTCTAACACCTTAAAATGGTTCTCTGCATGAAGACAACATTTATGTTTTCAACATATGTCTGAACCCAAATTTTTATATTTTTTTAATAAATATTTAAATATTTACTATTTTTTATTCAAAAAAGGTTTAAAAAAATTATAAAATATATTTTATTAAAATCTTAAAATACATGTCAAGTTTCCGTCTCGAACGTAAACTAGCAGGAGACAGATGGAACACATATATCAAGTCCGGTACAAAATCTCGGCCATCTATGTGATGTATATATAAACATAGTACACTCCTTCAGTTTTATTTTTTGATACATATTTTGAGACTTTTATAAAATATAATTTCATAATATCTTTTAAACTTTTTCTCCGAATAAAAGTGTGACATTTAAATTTTTGTTCAAAAAATAATAATTAAAAAACATTATGAAAACATAAACAATCAGCGAGGGAGCAACTTATTTTATCCACGTGCATATATATGGTTTGTTGTTTGTAATATACAGAGAAGTTCTGCCCGGAGAGATTTTTGAATAAAAATATAGATGTGAAAGGTGAGCATTTTGAACTGTTGCCATTTGGCTCAGGAAGGAGGATGTGCCCTGGTTATAATCTTGGACTAAAAGTTGTTAGCTCTATATTGGGCAATTTACTGCATGGATTTAACTGGAAGTTGCCTGATAATATGAAGAATGAAGAGATATGTATGGATGAAGTTTTTGGACTTGGCAAGATTCGGAAGTATCCACTTGTTGCAGTCATGGAACCTCGACTACCACTTCATCTTTACTAATCAGATGTCTATTTGATTCTATGTTTTTCTTCTGTTTCTGTTTTGTATTTTTCGCCTTCCACGTTTTCATCTTACACTGGTCTTCTGTGTATCTAGATTTGGTTTTAATCTGAATCATACAAAAAATTAATAATAAGCATAATCCTGTGGTGGCTTTGCACTTTTACCAAACATTGATGGAAAGACTAACTGATATATACCTAAAATCTGAACTTTGATTCATTGATAAATATAGAATAAAACAATGTATGCCTCATAGCAATTCTTACACTTCTCAAACCATGAACATCATGGGTTATATTTCTATTTACAATACATAAGTAGCCTTTTAATTATTTTAGTCCATGTCTCAATGGACTGGTGAACCCAGGATTCAGACTTTTGTCATGAGTTCTTTCCTTTTGAATGGTCGGAGAATTTGGCGACTTAGTCCACTTTCTATGTCCCTGATGAAGATGATGATCTTGATGCTTCTGCCTTGGGCTGCTCAGTGGGCTTTTCACTCCTTTCTGTTCTTTACTCTCCTTGTGTAAAGTAATATCCTTAGGCACAGTATACACAAATGGAACCACATCACAATTCTGTAATTGCTCAAAGGTTTCCACCACTGCCCTCATTGTTGGTCTCAGCTTTGCCTTGTAGCTTAGACACTGATAAGCTAATGCAGCCGCCTTCTGGGCACCCTGTTCTGAGTATTGCCCTTCGAGCTTTGGGTCTATTATCCGACTAAGCCTCCTCGGTTCTTTCAACGAAGATTTTGCCCAATCTACTAAGCTTTGTTCTCTACTAGGCCGGCTCTTGTCCACTGCCCTCCGCCCTGTTAGCAATTCCAGTAGTACCACTCCAAAGCTATAGACATCGCTCGCTGCTGTCAAGTGACCTGAAATAACACAAATTTGAATACCACCTCTACAAGTACTAATTAAAGCAAATGCAAAGTAGATACTCACCAGTCATAATGTACTCAGGAGCAGCATAACCATGTGTCCCCATAATTCGTGTCGAAACATGTGTCTCATCTCCCTGAGGACCATCCTTCGCTAACCCGAAATCAGAGAGCTTGGCTGTGTAGTCCTGCATCCACAATACATTCAATAAAGGCCACAACAGAAAGAAAAACAGAAAACTAAATATAAGAAAGCCTAATTACCGAGTCCAGCAAAATATTGGAAGCCTTAAAATCGCGGTAGATGACAGGATTTTCGGCTTCATGGAGGAAAGCAAGGCCTCTGGCGGCTCCCAGAAGTATCTTCATTCTTGTTGACCATGGAAGCGACACCGCGTATCCTGCACAAGTAAAGATATTAAAAATAATAATGGTGCAATTATTTTTGAAATGTCAACTATCGAAATAACGACATTCTGACTTTGTCTTGGCCCCTTTTCTCATCAGAAACGGCAGTGTGTTATTTCACACAGAAACGTGTTCACGATTAATTCATGACCTCTTCTTCTCGCAAATAGTGTATGCGCAACCGTGATACTGAAATACCAAACCCCACGTCTATTATGACTTGACATATCTTCTCCATAAAGTTGACAAAAACACATTGAAAAAGTACACATGCACATGTAACTGAGAAAATTTTTTTTTGAAATAAAATACCGATCAGATTTTAAACTTAAGACGCCAGCAAGAACGACGGTCGTCGTAAATACGAGAATTAGGTAGCTTACTTCTGAAAAGTTGGTTTTCCAGGCTCCCTCTAGGCATGTATTCATAAATCAGCACCCTGTGTTCATCTTCACAGCAATACCCGATGAGTTTCACTAAATGTGGATGCCTCAGTTGTCCCAGAAATATCACTTCAGTCTACAAAACAATATTCAACAAATTAATTAACTCAAACCTCAGTTGCAAAAATATTTCACACAAGAAAGTGATATTTACGTCTACTCAACAATATGTCACACGTACGTACCAGCCACTCCTTATGGCCTTGTGAGCCATCTAAATCAAGAAGCTTAACCGCAACAGGCTGAGCCTTCAAACCCGGTCTCAGCTTATCATCCACAAACCCTTTATAAACCGGCCCGAACCCCCCTTCCCCAATAAAACTCGACGACGAGTACCCGTGCGTGATCACCTTCAGCTCCACAAGCGTGAACGCATAGAGATTCGACCCGACTATCGAATTCGAGAGGTCTTCGGACGAAAGAGTGGTGGAAGAGCTTATATCCGACATGAAAAACCTCTGAAACGAATTCTCCTTCACCATAACCTTCTTCTTATTGCTACCGCCCTTATTATCATCATCATCATCATCACGCTTCGACGATGATTTGGAAGCGTCGTCAATCTTTCCACAGCTCGGGAACAAAGACTGCCATCTTATCTTATTCCTCTTCTTCATTACTGTCATTTGTTTTCCTTGAGTCGGCGAAGTTCAACTACTAGGTTTGATTAGCGGAGGCTTAATCGAGAAAATTATATATAATGGAATGGTTAGGTAGGTAGGTTTGTAATAATGTGATAGAAGAAACTGAATACAAGTATATAAATGGTTAAGAGAAATGGCTCACAAGCCAGGTTCTCTAGAAGACTACGATGTGGTGATTAATAGTAATAGATATTTGCAAGTCATTAATATATATACTACTAGTATACCATTGAAATGTAGGGTTGTTTCTCCGTGTTTGCTTTTGCGCATATCTTTCGTATATATTTTTAGGGCTGTTCACGAACCGAGCCGAGCCGAGTTTTGACCGAACCGAGCCGAGCTTTAATTTTTTTTCTGACGAGTCGAGCCGAGCCGAGCTTTTTTATCGAACAAAAATTGTGTTCAAGCTCGGCTCGTTAACTAACGAGCCGAACACGAGCTTGTTCGCGAACAAATACAAGCCGAGCCGAGTCGAGTCGAGTCGAGCCGAGCCAGAAAAAAAATAAAGACAAACCGCTAGTTGACTCTTAAAATAGCTAACCAAATAATTTTAATTTTTTTGAAACTTTGTTTATATCACTAAAATGTATATATGTTAACATCCATACGGTTGGATCGGTAAGAAATATTTTTTAAAAAATTGAAACACTAATTTAGGATTAAACACTAGTTAGCGGTACTAGTTAACCTTCTACTTGACTCTTAAAATAGCAAACCATATAAAATTATTATTTTCCGAAATTTTGGTTACATCACTAAAATATATATATATAAATTATATGTTGAATTCTGAGTTTAATAACATATATAAATTATAAAAAAACCCCAAAAATATTACATTTTTTCGAGCTTTAACGAGCCGAGCTCGAGCTGAGCGAGCTCGAGTCGAGCTCGAGCCGAGCTCGAGCCGAACATACTAAAAGCTCGGCTCGAGCTCGTTTACTTAACGAACAATTTTTTGTGTTCGAGCTCGAGCTCGTTAACTTAACGAGCCGAGCCGAACGAGCTCTTAACGAGCCGAGCTCGAGCTTGTTCGCGAACAGCTCGGTTCGTTAAACAGCCCTATATATTTTTGCATGAGGAATTGACATTGTCCATTGACAAAGACAAAGACATTAAGCTATATACATATAAACAGTGGTAGAGAGATATACGACTAGCTAGGTTGTTTGTGTTTTTTTACGAGGATTTTACGTGCGTGGGTTTATTATACAGTAGGAAGAACCGGAGGTTGAGGTTGAGGTAGACCGTTTAGCATTATTCGGACTCGATCGAAAGTGTTCAAATTGAAATAAGTATGCATGTTGGATTTGGCAATATTTTGAAATTTAACTGGATATGAATATACATGTGAGACTCGATGATATTTTAAAAGTTTATAATTTTTATCTAAAAAAATATCGAAATATTTATATTTAAATTTATCTGACATGAATATTCGAGACAAAATGAAAAATTGAATAATAACGAGGAGGGAATAGGAATACCAGTAATACATGCAAGTTGTGGGGATATGAGGTTTTGCAAGTCTACGAGTTTTGGTGGGAATCAATTAAATTTTATATGACTTTGGCTACCCAACTTGACTTTGGTTTCACATACATGAAAAAACTGACCACCTTTTGTTTAATGTTTATAAACTTGTTAATTAAATCTACTAAACAATATCGCCCGCAGATAATTCCATGGAAATCATGAATATTTCGTGTGTGGAATTCCTTCTCGATCTTTTTTACCAATATAATTGACTAGTTTAAAGATGCGATTGATATTTAGTCCTGAGCAATGGGCACGAAAATTCTCACCACGAAAATTTGAAGCTTAGCCTTTGATGAAAAATGATGGCAGTAGGGACGTTAATTTTGGTCCGTAGTCTTCATGGTGGTGTTTTCTGTTTTTCGTGTATGGTACTTAACCTTTTTCAGTGTGCGCATCTTTCTATTTATACTGGAGGAGGTGGCAGCTTGGAGGGTGTGTTGGCTAGTCTACCATCTAGGGGGATGAGTGGAAGAAGCTATCTAATACACGTGGAGATCAATCCAGACTTTTAGGGGTGACAGGGTGCTGGGGTTGCCGCCACGTGTCCAGCTGGTTAGGATCAATAAGCAGGATGCTTACAAGTAGCTGGATCACCTGCTTCGGTGTAGCCTACGGTTGTTCGGGGTCTGTAGGGGGTGGATTTCGCTTGAAAGCCTACGGTCTTGCGGGCTTCAAGGGAGCATAAGCTTTAGGCCAAAAGCCTACGGTCTTGCGGGCTTCAAGGGAGCATAAGCTTTAGGCCAAAAGCCTACGGTCTTGCGGGCCATCAGATGCCCCTCGGATGTGGAAACGCCTCTTTAGGGGCTTGAAGACATCCGAAATATGTGCAAACTTAAGCGGTTTCAACTCTTTGGGGGCAGCTTTGAATTTAAATCGGGGAGTGGAAACGGCGGTTTTCCCTTGGAGTAGTGGGGGGTCCCACTAGCAGTTATGATTAGGGAAGAGTTTTAAAAAGACGTGCCTATTATTTAGGCTTTGAGTATGTTTAACATATATAGGCGTGCATATGCGTTTTGTTTCTCTACTTCTCTTCTTCAACTGCGTTTCTAGTTGGAAGATAAACAAAGAGGGATTCTATCTGCCGTCTTTTACAATCGCCATTTTCTAATCAGGTAAATTCCTTTATTTTCTTTTGTCATAATAATCTGTGGAGATGAATTTCATGGTTCTATTATTTTTTTTTTCAACCTGTTGGCGTATTATGGTAGTCTGGTTTTCCTGATATTTTTCGTTTGGAGGATTATTGTTGTTGTTCGAAATCTACTATGGCTATTACTTGTTGTTTGGGGAAATGGAGTTCGGGGTGTGTAGTCGGATGCTGTTGAGAGTGTGCTTGGTTTAAGGAGGGTTCAGGGAGAGAGAGGCCTTTTGGGGATTTTGGGGTCGCTGGGGTTCGGAGGAGGGGATTAAAAAGTTGCAGAGACTTCATAAGGGTTTGTGTAGAGAGTGTGCATTTGGAGACTTTACTTGCTTTTTGTTCTTACATATATATATATTTTTTCTTTGAGGGGGGTGAAGGGCGTCTTAGTACTAATTACCCTTTATTATTGTTTGACAGAGATGGGTAAACGGAGGGTTCAAGGCGGGTCGAGAGAAGATGAGAGTTTTTCAGATTCTCAGAATCAGTTTTTGTCTGATTCTCCAGGCTCTGAGAGTAGTTCTAGTGAGGGGGGTGAAGGAAGTGAGGAGGGGGTATTTACTTCCAGGAAAGTAACTTCACCTGTAAGGGGTTCTGGGAAAGAGGGTTCGGCCTCTAAAGGGGATTCGAACGTGTTGTTATCTGTGAGGATGGCTAGGAAGAAGGCTCCGGTTGTCCAAAAGGTCGATCCGAAGGGCAAAAAACCTGGTAAGGTCAGAGGAGAGGCGAAAGGAAAGGGGATTCAGGGGAGTAGTGGTATCAAAAAAGGTGGGAAGGGCGTAGGGGTACGACGTGGCGAGCCGCAGAGAAAGAAAGAGTTAACAATTCCAACTCGTAGTTGTTTAGGGACGGCTAAAGGGTGGTTGGACACCCCCGGAAAATTTGTGATGACGCCTCTGGACGTCCGCAGGGACGACTATTTCAGAACCTATGGTGAGACATGTTTTCATAGGTCGGAGGGGGCCGTTATATCTGATGCCATTTTAAGCAGTCAGTTAAAGGAGCTAGAGTATATCAATATGCCTTGTTCGTTTAAGCCAGAGAACTTGGATGCAGTAAGACAAGCTTTTCAAATTCCAGAAGAGTATGAGATAAGGATGCCTAGAGAAGGAGAAATGGTGTATCACATAGGGGACGATTTGTGGGTTGGGATTCCGTTGGAGCACTTTCGTGCGGGTCTTAGGCTGCCTATGCATCGATTTATGCACACTTTACTCACCGAAATGAGATTAGGCTTAGGACAGTTGGGGCCAAATTCTATTAGAAAGATCTGCGCCTTCATAGCTCGCTGTACAGATTTAGGTTTAGAGCCTACATTGAAGTTGTTCTGGGCTCTTCATCAGTTACAAGCCTCAAGGGGGCTTGAACCTCTGTTTGAGTTGCACTGGAGAGGGAGGCCTTTCGGGGGCGTTTTGGTGGAAGGCCCTTCAAGTAATAAAGGATGGCATCCTGAGTTTTTAATGTTCTGAGGAGGTGATTTAGGATATCTGCCGTGGTATCGGAAGCCCGATGGGGTCGGGGCCACGGTCGCTGTGAAGAGGCGTGAGGAAATAGGAGAGCATGAAGTGGCGAGTGCTCAGTGATTTGTGGGGAAGGAGTTAAAAGGGTTGTGGAATGAAGCTCATTTCAGGAATACCACCTTTCTATATAATCATAATTGTAAGGGTCGTCTTAGACTGGGTGTATCTATGTTGTCTTCATTGTTGTATTCGTTGTTGTGTTAATTATTCATTTTTCGATGTAAGGGGGAAAGCTTACTTATATTTTCTCTCTTTTTGCAGTGTTATTGAAGGATCTTCCTATGTCGGGTATCGACAAATTTAGGGCCTTGCAGCTGGCCAGATCTCGGGCTATCTCTAAGAAGAAGGGTGACACTGAGGCTGGAGGGACTGCCTCGGCTTCATTAAGTTCAGTAAAAGGAGGGGGAGCCGAAGGCTCTGCCCATTTGGAAGTGGTGTCAGCCCATCGGGTCCCGAAGAGGACTAAAGAGGTTTCGGGAGAGGATAAGGCCAAAAGGAAGGCTAAGATGGTGGAAGTATCTTCGGAAAGAGAGACCGGAAATCTGTTTGGGGAAAAGGAGGATGTGATTCCGGAGGAGATAGTGAGGGCGAGAGGGATCCCCACAGAGATAGGGGGTTTCGTTTCTTCCGGTTCAGGGTTGGCCCCTCAGGGCCTCATTCCTTCGGCTGCTGGTGCCGTAGGATATGCTCTTACTCAGTTTCAAGCCGGAAGAGGTTGGCTAGGGAGCCCTTCAAAGGGGGCAGCTCCGTTGGAGGCTCTGAACATTTTTACTCTGTCTCCCGATAGGGAGGTGATGGCGGCGGAGGACGATGATAGATTAATGGAAGCTACTCGAGAAGCTCTTGGTCAGGTAAGGACGAATTCATTTTATCGACATATTTCGCCAATTAAGTCTGTTTTGTAATGTTTGTCCTTGTTGTTTTTCCAGTTGGGGACCAGGGTGATGAGGTTAATCGAAAGAATGGGGTGGAATATTCGTCAGGCCAAGACTGACCGCTTGGATCGTGACAAAGAGCGAGCTGAGAAGGAGAAGGTTTCGAAGGGACTGGCTGAGATTAGGAAGGAGGTGGAAAGGTTGCAGGAAGAAGTCAAGAAGGGGAAAGAAGCCCTGCGACAACGCGATCTCGACTTGTCTAAGGCAAAAGAAGATATTGAGGTGGAGCAGGGGATCGCTGAAAGTATGCGCTTGGAACTGGATAGGATCAAGGGCTTGATGGTGGCAAAAGATGAAGAGCTTGCAAAAAAGGCCGAGGAGCTTGAGAAGGCCAATGAAGCTCTAGAGACAGTGGAGAGGGATGCGGTCATCACTTATCAGGATAGTGTTGATAAGTATAAAGAATCTCAGGAGTTTAAAGATGAAGTGGCTGCGGCCGCAGGTTCTTTCCATGCCGAAGGCTACCAGGATTGTCTAAATTTCGTGGGGGTTGGAAACATGGTTGATTTGGAACTCCATTCAGTGGAGAGGTTCCAAGCGACTTTCTTAGGAGAACCTCCGGCTAATCCTCAGAACGAGGATCTAGGAGAGGAGAATATAGAGATAGAGCAAGTGGAGATAGAAGGGGTCGTCGTTAACTTTGGAGCGCAGCAGAATCCTGAAGGTGTGATAGGCTTGGAGGGTCTTGAGAACCCCGAAGCCGAAAACCCCGTAGGCGGTGGAGGTCCGGTTGCGAACCCTGAAGCGGAGCTTATCGGGGGGAACCCAGTGGCCGGAGGAGAAGACCCTGCGGCTAACGTTGGGGCCGTGGGCGCTTTCGGCGACAGAGGGAACCCCGTAGATGCTGCTAATCAGGTCAATCCAGAGGGTGGAGCATGACCGAGAATAGGAGACCTGAAGCTGTTCTAATTTCGTTTCTTTTGTTGACTCATTTTGCTGAACTTAAACTTTTTAAGGCCGAAGTTGTTTATTCGGTGTGATTCTAAGTGTAATTTTGCCTAAGACATTTGTGGGACAATTGTTTATGTGTATTAAGTTGTTTTCAGCGATCTTTTCTTTTCGGGTTTACCTCGTTTTTCTGGAAAGATGGTGTAGGCTAGTCAAAAGTCTTCGGTTTCTTGTCTTTTGATGTGCATTAATAGACCTTATTAAATGTGGCTGTTTCCCAGGTGTTGGGAATTTGGAAAGACCAGGCTCGGGAAAGTGTAATTTTGACTTAGTTATCCAAATGAAAAAACTGTTATAAATAGGAGAAGACTAACGAGTTCTTTTCTCTTCTTCTCATCCCTTCTCTCTCAAATCTCCATTAGTCTTCATTCTTTGATCAGGTATGTTATCCCTTTCATGTCTCAATAATAGTTTCAAACTTTTTGCATGTGCCTTTCGCATTATGTATAGTCAATTTTATTCGTTATGGTTACGCTTAATTTGTCTTGGTTTCACATGTCTGTAAACGACCGAGTTTTGCACACTCATAGGTTTACTTATCTTATTTAAAATTATTTGCACAAATGTCCCAAGTTTTATCTGTCCTTTGACAATGTGTTCCAGTATGGATGATCATCGTCCCAGTATGGGTTTTTGGATTTGGGGGGACCTCATGAGTAGCTATTCGGGTATCGTTCGTTTAGTTTAGAAATCAATGTTGTTAAAATGAAATATTAGAAGGTATCACGACAATCATATTCTAAATCTTAGTTTCTCTTTTCTTCCTTTCCAGATCTTATGGCTAGTTCATCAGACAACAACAAGAAGTCGGTGGCGAAGCATCCAGACAGGGCCGAAGCCGAAGCCATAGTGTCCCAGTTGGTGTCGGAGACTCTTGAAAGCGTGTTGAAGATTGTCAAAGAGCTGCTATGTAAGGATTTAGTGGAGAAGCTGGCTATAAAAAAGGAAATAATCCGCAAGCAGCGCGAGCATCTTGTAGATCTGGAGGTGCGTTTCGAGGAGCTGGAGGAGGCCGTTCATCAGGCTTGGGAGGAAAATGACAGTATCCGAAGGGACTTAGACATGTACCCTGAGTTGGCCTAATTATTTGATGTGTTTCTTTTTTAAGACTTATTTATGCATGGTTCTGAACAAGAATTTTTATTTGGTGCGCGATAATTTCCTACGGGGTTGAATGTATTGCCCCGGTAGTTTGATATAAATAATTTTTCTTGGATAATCGCATTATATTACTCATGAATGGGTTTGTTTGTGGAATTTTCTGATTGCCCCTGGTTTGTTTGTGACTTGCTGGTTTCGACTCATATAGACAATGGTAGGAAAGTGTTTTAACTCTCTAATTATGTTCAGGTTTTAGTCATATTTAGTAAGATGTGTATCTTGAACTAGGAATTTCTCGTATCTTTTATTAGTATATTAAAATACGGTCGGGGGGAGCGGAGGTTCTGTTTCAATAATCCATAAATTGCAATAGTCAGTTGCGAAGGGTAACCCGTAGCCGTAGCCCTTGGGCTACTTATGTTGGCGTAGGATGATAGTTTGTCCGTAGCCGTAGCCCTTGGGCTACTTATGTTGGTGTAGGATGATAGTTTATCCGTAGCCGTAGCCCTTGGGCTACTTATGTTGGCGTAGGATGATAGTTTGTCCGTAGCCGTAGCCCTTGGGCTACTTATGTTGGCGTAGGATGATAGTTTGTCCGTAGCCGTAGCCCTTGGGCTACTTATGTTGGCGTAGGATGATAGTTTGTTTTACGAAAGAAAAGATTTATAGGAAAATAAAAGGTTTCATAAACATAAGAGCCAGCTAACATGTTTACAAGCTCTGAAAGAAAAGCAAAGCCATCTCGAAGTTGTCTTAAGAAGTGGTCGTCACTGAGAGGGGAGCTTTAGGGAAAGAAGCGCTTGAGGTGGATAGCATGCCAGGTATTAGGTATGGGCGCGCCATCAAGATGCGTTAAATGGTAGGAACCAGGTCGAGCGCTGTGATGCACTAGGTAGGGGCCTTCCCAGGATGGGTCAAGCTTCCTATTGTGAGTTGGGTCAGATGCGGCCGAGGATTGAAGTACTTGGTCCCCCGGTTTAAAACTCCTTGGGTTAATTTTTCCAAAGTACTTGGCTGTTTTCTGTTTATATTGAGCCATCCGGATGACTGCGTTTTCTCTGGTCTCTTCTAAGAGGTCTAGGTTGGCCCGAAGGCCTGTCTCATTAAATTTCGATTCGTAGGATTGTACTCGTAGGGAGGGTTCCCCCAATTCCACCGGGATTAATGCTTCAGTCCCATAGGTGAGTCGGAAAGGGCTTTCGCCGGTGGGTTTTCTAGTATCAGTTCTGTACGCCCAGAGTATGTTTTGTAGTTCTTCTGCCCATAGATTTTTGCTGTCTTCCAAATTCTTCTTCAGACTCCTCAAGAGACTACGATTGGTCACCTCGACTTGTCCGTTAGATTGGGGGTAAGCCACAGAGGATTTTTTATGCTGTATGTTATAAGAGGTGAGATATTCCTCGAACCCGGCATTTGTGAACTGCTTCCCGTTGTCGAAGATGAGAACCCTGGGGATCCCGAACCGAGTCAAAATCATGTCATGGAAAAACTTCTGACAGACGGGGGCTGTGATATGAGCCACTGCCTTGGCTTCCACCCACTTAGTCATATAATCCACTGCTACTATAATGAACCTAAGGGACCCTCGGGCCTTCGGAAAGGGCCCCATGATATCGATGCCCCAGGTGTCAAAGGGGATCGGGGACAATATGGAGGAAGGCAGGACCGGAGGCTGCCTTGGTATCGGAGAATAGAGTTGACATTTGAGACATCTTTTTGCGTATTCGAGGCAGTCCTGCCGCAAAGTAGGCCAATAATAACCGTATCGTTAAACTTTATGTGCCAAGGCCTCTCCAGAAGAGTGACTGCCACAAATCCCTTCATGGATCTCCAGCATGCAGTATTCGGCTTCCGGAATATCTACGCACTTAAGGAGTGGGGATGTGAAAGATCTTCGGTACAACTCTCCATCAACGAGGGTGTAGTGGGCTGCTTTGGTTCTAAGCGATCGTGCCGCACTCCGATCTTCCGGAGCGATGTCCGAAAGGAGGTAGAGACGCAATGGAGTCATCCAGTTAGGTTCATGACTGGTTATGAGGAGAGAGTCGAGTTCCCCCGAAGGAAGCTGCACTGAAGGTGCGGTTAATGTATTTCGGTAGACTGCCGTGTCAAGAGGGGTCTCGGTCCCTGTAGCCATTTTGGCTAAGGAGTCTGCCGCAAGGTTCTCGTTCCTTGGTATCCCTTCTAAAGAGGCTATCTTGAATTTTAGTAACTTCCCGCGAACTTCCTCTAAGTATCCAGCAAGGAGAGGCACTTTGGCAGAGAAGTTACCTAAGACTTGGTTCACAATCAGTTGAGAATCGCTGTATGCTTTTAGATGGACTACTTGAAGGGCTTGAGCCAATTTCAGTCCCGCCAACAGGGCTTCGTATTTTGCGCAGTTACTTGTGGTTTTGAATGTGAAACTGATAGACTGTCGCACTTGGAAGCCTTCGGGGCTTGTGAGGACTACCCCAACCCCACTATTTTCTGAAGTGGACGAGCCATCTACGAACAGGGTCCATCGCAAGGGGATGTCTTGAAGGATCGGGGAGTCATCGTCTGGATCTATTTGACCCTCGGAGGTGTAGCATTCTGTTAAGAAATCTGCCAGGGCCTGTCCTTTGATGGCTGTTCGGGGGCGAAACTGGATGTTGAATTGACTAAGCTCAATCGCCCACTTGGTCATTCGGCCTGAGAGGTCGGGTTTTCTCAAAACTGCCCGAAGGGGATAATTAGTGAGCACTTGGATATCATGGCTCTGAAAATAAGGTCGGAGCTTGCGGCTGGTTAGTAGTAGAGACTAAGCAATTTTTTCTGTAGCAGAATATCGGACTTCTGGACCTCTCAATACATGACTCACATAGTATACCGGAAGCTGTTTTCCTTGATCTTCCCTTAATAAACAAGCACTAACTGCCTCATTGGCTACGGCTAGATACAGGAGAAGAGGTTCCCCTGCGACGGGTTGAGTCAAAACTGGAGGGGAGACTAAATAGGATTTCAGCGATTCAAAGGCTTCTTGGCATTCAGGTGTCCAGTTGACGACTCCATTCTTACTTACACCCTTCAAGGCCCCAAAGAATGGAAGACTCTTTTCTGCTAATTTCGAAATGAAGCGTCGAAGAGACGTAAGCCGGCCATTCAGGGACTGGATTTGCTTGGTAGTGGTAGGGGGAGCCATGTTCAAAATAGCTTTGGCTTTGTCGGGATTGACTTCAACCCCTCTGTGGCTAACAAAGTGCCCCAGGAACTTGCCACTGGCTACTCCGAAGGTGCATTTTAAAGGATTTAACTTTAACTTGGAAGTTCTTAGGTTCTCCAACGTTTCTTTCAAATCATTCAAATGATCTTCTTTTTTCTTGGATTTTATGATCACGTCGTCTACGTATACTTCCAAGTTTCTTCCTATTTGGGGAGCGAATATTTTATTCATCGTCCTTTGGTAAGTGGCACCGGCATTCATCAATCCCATTGGAACCACTCGGTAAGCATACACAGCTCGATGTGTGATGAAAGAAGTCTTCGGCTGATCCTTCTCGGCTAATTTTATCTGATTATACCCGGAAAATGCGTCTAGAAAACTGAACAAAGTACATCCGGCCGTTGCGTCTATGAGTTGGTCTATCATTGGTAGGGGGTAGTGGTCTTTGGGGGTTGCTTTGTTAAGGTCTGTGTAATCAATACACATTCTCCATTTTCCTGTGGACTTCTTCACCAAGACTACGTTGGCTATCCATTCGGGAAATTGTATTTCATAGATGAATCGAGCTTTCAATAACTTAGCAACTTCAGCCTCAACGGCTTCCTGTCTTTCGGGAGCAAAATTCCTTCTCTTTTGGATAACGGGCTTGCACTCCGGTCGGATGTGCAGATAATGGAGAGCGACTTCTTCATCCAATCCAGGCATATCCTCGGGGACCCAAGCAAACACATCTTCGTAACTCCTCAAGAGTTTTATAACCTCAGATCTTAGGGGCTCTTCCAAAAGGGAGCCGATACAAATTACTCGGGAAGGATCTCCCTCTGTTAATTGAATGGGTTCGGTAGGCTCTCCTGGGAGGGCTCGAGCCATCTTGCTCCATTTATGGGAGTCGCTGGCTCCAAGATGGTCATCCGGGAAATCGTCGATTGCCATAACTCCTTCGGCTTCGGCCCGAAGGATTTTAGGGTTGCCCCCCGAACTGGGGTCATCTTTCACTTCATCATAATTCTTTCTTTTCTTAGGGTTAGTTTGGGCCAGGCTTATAGAGGCTGCGTAGCAGGATCTTGAGGCCCAATGATCTGAGACCAATTCTCCGGAACCATTTGCCGTAGGGAACTTGACTTTCATATGGGGGGTAGAGATAATTGCCCCAAGGTAAAACAAAGTAGGACGACCGATGATCACATTATAAGAAGAAGCAATGTCCACGATGTGGTACTTGACAAGGGCGGTTACCTCTTTGGGGCACGTCCCGAAGGTGGTGGGGAGGTCAATGGTCCCTTGAATGGGTACAGCGTTGTTACCGAAGCCATATAGGGGGCCTCTGAAGTCTTCAACACTCCTTTCCTCGACTTGGCCTCCTAGAATCATTCTTCGTAAGGTATGTCTAAAAATGATGTCTGCGGATGAGCCATTATCCACAAGTACTTTTCTGACGTCTTGTCCGGAGATATCTAACTGTACCGTAAGGGGTCCAGTGTGTTGTTCTCTACTTTCGGGATAATCTTTATCAGAGAAGGAGACGATAGCGTTAGGAAACCGATAGGCCGGAGCCTCTTGGCTTAAATGTAGCACCTGCATCATGCTCCCGGGGGGAGAGTCCCCTCCTACTATCATGTCCACCACGTGCCGTGGGGGGGCATTCAACGCCAAGTGAGGAGTAGGCGTAGGCGCTTCAATTCGCGGGTGTTGCAAGTAATCCCCCAACAAATTCTTTTTGACCAAGGATTCTAGAAAATATTTCAAAGACAGGCACTGATCGGTGTGGTGGCCTACACTGGCATGGTACTGGCAGAACCTATTCTGATCCCTTTTTTCTGCCGGGGTTCTCATGGCAGGGGGGGTTCGGAAGAAGTCCCTTCTTCGAATTTCCTCCAGAATGGCCGAAGGGCTTTTGATCAAGGGCGTAAAGTTGGGCTCTTCTCGGGTAGGCCGCAGGGTCGTCCTACGGTCTTGAGGGAAATTCCCTTGGTTCTTCTTCCGAAAATCTTCCATATCGTCTACCAACATGGCCTTCTGACTGGATCCAGAAGCTTCGCCACGGGATCTGGGATAGTAAGCTCGGATTCTCTCGTCAGTGGCGATATAAGAGGAGGCAATGCTGTAAGCTTCATATAGGTCCGCCGGCTCTCGGTTGCACAGCTCCTTGCAACATTCCTTACACTCTTCATAGCTCATGTTTCGGATGAACGAGTCTACGGCTAATGCAGGGCGCAAGTCCCGAACTTTGGAGGCGGCTGCCTTAAACCTGTCGATATAGCTGCGTAGGGTTTCCCCACGTGTCTGTTTCACGTTTTCTAAAGATATTGTATGGACCGCCTGGGGAACATTGATTCGGAACTTTGCTAAGAAAACAGTCTTAAACTCGTTCCACGAATGGATACTTCGTGGCGGTAGGCATGAGAACCACGTTCGGGCATAAGATTTAAAGGTGGAAACAAACAACCGACAACATGTGATGTCGTTATACCTATGACAAACCATCAAATTTTCATAATAACTCAAGTGATCATTGGGATCAGAGGTACCATCATAGGACTCCAGTCCTGTGATTTTAACTCCGGGATTCACCGGCTTGATTTCCAAAGTTTCGGAGAATGGAGAGACACTTCCTATGGGGGCCGCTGTAGGGGCAGCCAGTGCCCCTTCTAGCCGGGCTATTCGGGCGGCTATATCTTCTGGGACAATGATAGGCCTTTCGGGATTGTAGGGCTCATGACCTTGGGGGGGGAGCATATCTCCAACGGCCAGGAGACCGAGATCGAGGTCTGATCGCAGGGGCTCCCCTCCTCTCAGGTTCAGGTTCTCTTTGGTACGACCTTCTTCTGTTTGCGCCCCTGGAGCGCGCTGAGCCATGGGAGCTCGGGGAACGCGAAATTTCTCGCCTGAGTCTTTCTTGGCTTGAGTTAGAACTCTGACGGGAATGTCTGTCTGGCGTAGGAGGTTCTTCATGGTAGGGGGAATAGTAGGGGGGAAGTCGGGAGTAATAAGAGTCGTGAGATTCGTCGGGATAAATTGGTGGTGGGAAATCATCGTAATGATTGCCTGCGAACTGGGCAGCGAGCCGGTCCACTTGGTCTTGCATCTGCTGTTGTTGGGCATACAAATGAGAAAGTTGGCTGTGATCCCACGAAGGATAAGAGGAGGTAAAAGATGAATGAGACGAAGAGGAACTGTCTGTTCTACTATCCATTACGACAGTTTTTCTTAGAAGTCTTGGTTATTATTATCTTTCGTAAAAGACAAGAATAGGTCGTTGTGGTGCGGTGGTAAGTGAAGCAAACGGCCCCCGGCGGCGGCGCCAACTGATGGCCGTAGGGACGTTAATTTTGGTCCGTAGCCTTCATGGTGGTGTTTTCTGTTTTTCGTGTATGGTACTTAACCTTTTTCAGTGTGCGCATCTTTCTATTTATACTGGAGGAGGTGGCAGCTTGGAGGGTGTGTTGGCTAGTCTACCATCTAGGGGGATGAGTGGGAGAAGCTATCTAGTACACGTGGAGATCAATCCATACTTTTAGGGGTGACAGGGTGCTGGGGTTGCCGCCACGTGTCCAGCTGTTTAGGATCAATAAGCAGGATGCTTACAAGTAGCTGGATCACCTGCTTCGGTGTAGCCTACGGTTGTTCGGTGTCTGTAGGGGGTGGATTTCGCTTGAAAGCCTACGGTCTTGCGGGCTTGAAGGGAGCATAAGCTTTAGGCCAAAAGCCTACGGTCTTGCGGGCTTCAAGGGAGCATAAGCTTTAGGCCAAAAGCCTACGGTCTTGCGGGTCATCAAAAAATGATCAAATGGGCGGTCTTCATCAATTAATCTAGTGGAAAACATACATTCGTCCTTTTAAAGTGCAATTTGATCATTTATAACTTAAATCCACAACAATTACACCAAATTAATATGTATTCCATTTCAAATTTTGAATTTAAAATGATATGATTTGAAGTATCGTTTTGAATTTTCGATTTCATACTTATATATGTATGTATATCCTGAAATTCAAATGAAATCTATAAATCCAAACCTTTTTATATATCTAAACATTTCGATCATTTGATCAAATTCAATTCAAATTACCAAATAAGCCATTAACGAATTTGGGATTAATTAGATCTCACGGCTCAGCTTATTTTCAAGATTCATAATTTGTTTATTTTTAAGATAGTTTTAATTGTCTTCTGATGTTAATCTAAGGAATTAAAATATTTTCCGATTGTTGCTGATCCCGGTTGAATAACCGGTAGCAACATGAATAATTAAGCTACTATGCAATGGATGACGAGTTGGTTTGGTGAGATATATATTCCATCAACTTTGGAAAGTTCTAATTAACATTCCGCGTAATCCTGAAGAAAGCTAGCTATTGACCAACAAAACAAGGCCAGCCTACAAGCAAAGTTGATCACCTTGCCGCAACTGATGCCTCCTCCCTCTTCGATTCGCCAATTTCCTTCGCCTCATACTTTAAACGTGATAAAATTAATTGATAGCACATTATTAGTTTGTACAGTTTTTTCCTGACCGTTACACTCTTATTTGGGGATATCGGTTTGTAATTTATTTATTATACTAGTTGAGAATCCGCGCGTTGCGGCGGCCTATAAAAATTATATTAATGATCCAATATTAATATTTGTAGAATAAAATAATTTTGTGTCTGTCTATAAAAAGTATATTAATGTTTCAAGTTAATATTTGTAGGATAAAATAAATTTATATTATAAAAATCTTGATGTGATACAAATACTAATATATAAAATTGTAAAATTGGACTATAATTCATGGTGAAAAAATGAAAATAAATTTATACACGTAATTATCAATTTAAAGCATGACGAATCTTAATTTTATTTGTTTTTTTTTTTGGAAAAGTAATCATGTTCTTACATTGTCACTTTCCTCCAATTTTTTTAGATTGATTGTGCACAAAAACATTTAACTTAAATATAACTACCCTCTTAAAAGTTGCTTGAACGGAGCAAACAGATAATGTATGAATAATTTTTTCATATATACAAAGTAAATAATATAAAAATAACAACAACAAACATGTCCGATAAACAAAACAAATATTATAAAAGAATAACCAACAAACATACATCATTAATAGTTAATTTATTGACATCAACCATGAATATCATGTCAAGAGTATATTCTTTTACTATGTTTGGATTTGTCGACTCCAATATAACGGTCTATAACTACATTTGCTTGCAACAACCTTTACTGTAACAGGCTAACAGCCTTCACTTATCGTTGCAGAAGAACGACACCTCCGAATTAGAAATCGAGCAAGAGAAAGGTATTTCTAATTTTTGATAATTTTCATCCAAAAATTTCAGAAAATTAAAAAATAGAACGGAGCGATGTGAGAGGCGCCACCTACACGCCCCTCGCTTCACTTTTAAAAATCGAGTAAGAGAACTATCAGGTAGGTTTGTGGTATTGAGAGAGGAGGTTGTGTTTAGATGATCCAAAATCCTACGATCTATACGGGTATTTATAGGTGGAGAGAGACTTGTTTGCTACTCTTTCCCATAATTAAATAATATGAACAAAATCAGATTAAAATTTTCAAGCTACTATATTCCATAAATAATCTGTCTTTTCCATAATTGAATAATTTGAAACAAAATCAGATTAAAACTTTCAAGCTACTATATTCCATAAATAATCTGAAACAAAATCAGATTCTGAAATTTGCTTCTAATATACCCGAAACTAAAAAAGGTACTGAAACAAAATCAGATTAAAACTTTCAAGCTACTATATTCCATAAATAATCTGAAACAAAATCAGATTCTGAAACTTGCTTCTAATATACCCGAAACTAAAAAAGGTAGTTCTAATTTTTGATATTTTTCATCTACAAATTCCAGAAAATTAGAAAAATAAAACGGAGCGATGTGAGAGGCGCCACCTACACGCCCCTCGCTTCTCCTTTATATAAGTATATTGATTTTGTGGAATATAAATAATTTTAAATAATTATATTAACGATGTCTATTCATATATTATATATGTTTTCTTATTTACATTACCATAATATATCAAATTTATAATAATTATTATTATTATATTAATTAATATAATAAATTCACATAATTAATTAAACATATTAATTTTTATATTTCGTACTTATTTGAATAGGTTAAATTAAAGTATAGGGCCAACATACAAATGTAAGATATAGAAAATGGTATAACACAAAATTTAACTAATATTAATAAAAATAGTTTAATAATTTCTTATCTTTTGTTAATAAGTTCCTTTCTTGAATATATCGATGAAAGATTAGAAATTAAGAAACGAAGAGGAGAAAGATTATCGGAAGAAATTATGAAAAGAGGAATACTAGATATAATAAGTAGAAATTATGAAAAGAGAAGGAAGAGGAGGGGTGGAGAAAATAAGGGTGTGGTCCTGACCAGTGGCGGAGGCAGAAAAAAAATATGAGGGAGGGCCAAAATACACTATAATTTTTTTTTTCTCAACTACAATTAGAAAAGTTCAAAAAAAACAAATAATAAAAAAATAATATAATTACAATTACATGCTCTCATGTTGTGTTTGGTTGGAGTGAATGAAAATGGAGGATATGAAATGAGATTTGAACTATAATTTATTTAAATGTATAATAACTTCATTCCTTCCACCATTTCATTCTTATCACCCTTGACTAGAGCTCAAACCCTCCATTTTGTGAAAGTATGCTCCATTCTTTATTATACCTATTTTATACTCAAATTTTATCATACAAAATTTGCCCTCACTCATTTTTTCAAAATCCTCTCTCATACACTTTATTATTATTTATTTTTTTATACTCATTCCACTCATCCCAACCAAACACAACATCAGTGTCTCTCTCAACCTTTGTTTTCTTTCTGTTACTACTGCTCCTTACTAGAGACCTGGATAACGTGTGTTAGGTCAAAGACTCAAAGTATGTTGTGGGCTGATCGGTCTTAATTAAAAAAAAAACTGGCTTTTGGCCCAATTTCAGGGAGGGCCCAAACCTATTCTGGCCTCTTACTCCCTCCGCCACTGATCCTGACTTTCACTATATTCATCATTAATGCCTTAATTATCAAGATCTCCAAATATCATATAGTAACGTTATATTGTGTAACGCTACATTGTCTAGCGTTCTGTTAGGTTATCCCAATTTTAGACGCTACATCGTGTAGCGTCTCATTAGCTTAACCCTAACGTTATATGGTGTAACGTTTTGCTAAGATTTGATTGAGGAGGTGAATACTTAAATCAAAAATTCATAGAATATTTGAAATAGTGTGGTATTGAATTACAACTCACTCCTCCCGGAGCACCTCAAATGAATATAATTGGGTTATTGAGAGGAGAAACCACACTTTGTTGTACATGGTACAATCGATGATGAATTATATCGATATTCCAATTAATTTCGAGGTTACGTCTTAGAAACAGCTGTATATATGCTTAACTGTGTTCCTACTAAATCGATTCAAAAGACTCCATATGATATATGGACAAAAAGTCAAAATGTGTCTTTTGTGAAAATATGAGAATGTGAAGCGTTTGCGAAATGTCTTGTCTCAGACAAATTTGGATATAATCTAAAAAATGTAATTTTGTGCAGTACCCAAAAGAAATAAAGAGATTTTATTTCTATAATTTCACGAAGAACACAATGTTTATTCGAACAAATACTGTCTTTCTTCAAAGAGCTTCTCTTTATAAAAGATAGTGGGAAAAACATAAATCTCGATATGTACGCAATGATATGTTCTCGTCCTCATATTTCGCATGCTTTAAGCATGTCGAGCAGATAACAGTCTAATTCAGGTGAAAATCACTAGACGACGGTCAAAAATATTCTTAAGTACTTGAAATGACCAAAGACTCATCTTTGGTTTACGGTGAGATTAGAAGCTAAAAGTTAATATCATACTGATGTTAGTTTTCATACAGAAATTATGATTGCACTTTTCAATCTAGATTTGTGTTCTATCTAAATGGAGGAGCTGTTAGCTGCTAGAGTTCAAAATAAGAGACACTAGCTGATTTTATAATGAAAGTTGAGTATGTTATTGCTTATTAATCAATCTAAGAGATTGTTTGGATTTAAAAGTTGATTATAGGGCTTGGAGTAGTTCTATTGATCGTTGTTCCTATAGATCAGATAGCCGATGTAGGCATATACTTAAGCGATATCACCTTCTTTGAGATATAATTGATCGAGGAGATATTCATATTTGTAAAATGCATAGGAATGATAATATTACAAATTTACCGAATAAGGCTTTGTTGCATCAGAAGTACAAAAGTCACACTAGTTTCATGGATATTCCGCTCTAGTGCACAATACCCGTATATCGAATATCAATATATTATATAATTTTTATTAATTTATTTCATATTTATAAAATAATACTATCTTTTTATTAGTATTATTTTAATTTTTGTGCTATACTATAATATTTATATTCTTATGTTTATATGTAAGTTTGATAATTTTATTTAACATATTCAAATTTCATGGCATATATAAATCAAAAGTTAAGCAACTTGGAATATAAATGTATTTGCTTATATTGCTTGTATATGTAATATATACGCTAAAAAGATTTTGAAAGATGATAACATTATAATTGATACAAAAAGAGTTTCCGTATGAAAATAATTAATTAAATTAAATTATATTAATCAAATAATTAAAGTTGAAGTTATAAATTTGAAAAACTAGAATCACATGAACATATATATTATGTATTATATATTTAAAATTATTTACGTTAAAATAAAATAAAATAAATACTCTATTATAAGAATGGCCGGAACTAATCTACTAGTTCGTTTCCAAAATCAACGACACATTCAAACTAGACAAAAAAATAAGCAGGCAGTCTTGATAACTGCACTCTTCATACACATTGCATACGTGCTGCTCTCATAATATGCCACGTCATCACTTAACAAGACGTGTAATAATTCGCTTTCACGCGTAAAGAATCCCCTGCATGACATCCTACGGTAACACACCATCTCACCTCATCCAACGGCCGTAAATACCGGAACAGTGGACGTGCATGTAGCATATGATTGTCTCAGTAAAAACAGGGAAATAAAAAAGGTAA
This sequence comes from Daucus carota subsp. sativus, assembly GCF_001625215.2. NCBI lineage: Eukaryota > Viridiplantae > Streptophyta > Magnoliopsida > Apiales > Apiaceae > Daucus > Daucus carota. Next base: position 23,620,592 of record NC_030387.2, on the reverse strand, counting down.
ATAGATAATGTTATTAAATTATGACGAGGATAAGGCATTATCTTGTTCATTTTTCGCTCATCTTGTCTATTTATGTAAATCTAGACACATATATATGATTTTATAGTGGACCTCAACAACAACTATGTCGATTGCGATTGAGAGTAATAGAATGGATCGTTCAGGCTTTGATGATACGATGTCGTTTAAGGCGATCTATGATTCTTCAGATTCCGGCGATCGGAGGGCGGCGGATGACGACGATTCGTGTAGTTCGTCTTCGATTGGGAAGAACAGTGACGTCAGCGGTGGAGGACAGTCGGACTCCGGCGACGGCGACGGCGAAGTTCAGAGCAGTTTTAAAGGGCCGTTGGATTGTTTGGACTCGCTTGAAGAGGTTTTGCCTATAAAGTATGTGTTTTTATTCTAATTTTTTGCAATTAGGGTTTTTTTTGTGTATTGTAAATCGATGTTTCGTTATGTGTGGTTGAGTTCAGCACCTTTTATTTAAATTGATTGATGCTTGTGTGGTACTCATGTATTTGTTGCTTAGATTGATTTAAAAATTTATTTCTTGTTGAATAATTGCAGTTGATTTTACAAATTAAGAATGTGTATTTTTGTTCTTAATTGTTGTTTGAATAATTGCAGTTGATTTTACAAATTAAGAATGTGTAATTTTGTTCTTAATTGTTGTTTGGATAGTTTACCAACTGATTGAGAACTGTGTTAATTTTAACTCATCGCTGGCCACTGCGGCTAAGAAAAAATGTCATGTGCTTTGTAGTTATGCGTGTAGGATCTCTAATAATGCTTAATTTTGTTTGGGATCATTTTAGGAGAGGTATATCGAATTTCTATAGTGGAAAATCAAAGTCTTACACAAGCCTCTCGGATGTTTCGTCTTGCTCCTCTATTAAAGATATTGTGAAGCAGGAAGATGCCTACACTAGGAAGCGTAAGAACTTGCTTGCACACAGTAATTATTTTGACAGGAGCCGGAATGGCAATTTGGGAAGCAGCAGTGGCATATCAAAGAGGCTTGCTAACTCGAGCAGAAGCTCTATAGCTCTGTCTGCTATGGTAAGCAGCTCAGAGAGTAATAATAGCAGCGAATGCCTCGGTTCAAATTCATCATCACCTACTCCAAGTTTACCTCCCCTGCCTCCGAATGGTAGAAGATCAAAGTCACCTAATAATGGATTGATGGCATCACCTCCAACACCTGAACGCAAATTTTCTCCGTGGAGGTCATTTTCTCTCTCTGACTTGCAACATGCTGCAACTGCTACTACAGAATCTGCCTTGGTAAATAATAAAAGAAGTTTTGTGGAGGAATGACATTGGCATCCAAGGCGAGTTTCGACATGGGCTCATGAATGATGTTTAGTTCCTGATACGTGTTTATGATCGTCTGTTCTTGTAATCGCTTGTTGAGTTTCTCTAGTGTTTTTGCTATTGTAACAGTTTTGAGGTAGACTTTAATGAAACGGTACTCTTTCCACTTGATCTTTTTCTTTGTTTTTTGTTTAATGTGGATTGGCTGGTGTAAGCTCTCAGTCATATGTAGTTGCTTTCTGGTTTCTGCTGTGTTAGTTCGATTGGGTAAACAAGGCGGTCCCAAAGCCCGTGTTGGTTCGAGAAAGACGCCTAACCTGAGTCATGGTGGGGGTGTTCTAGTGATGAAAGGGTTTATTGTGAGAACATTTTGTTTTGCTGGCCGATAAGTGAGAGGCTTACAAGCATTTCTCTTCTTCCGGAGATGTGGATAGATGTGGGCTGAACAAATTTGTTGATGGTAGAATTACAGAGATAATAGAAGTGCGGCAAAAGAACTTAGCAACCTAAATAAAATTGCAACAAGATTAAAGAGATGAACTGTGTGGTGAGGAAGATTTTGTGTATCAATAACTGGACTGAGTTTTGTGACATTTGCCCTTCACTCAGGAGGCTGGGGCCTGTGCTTTGAAATTGATTGATGGGTTAATGTATTTCATGTTTCTTTGCCGCGAAGATATAGGCATGATCATGTGTATGCTTATTTAGGTAGGAAACTGAGTAAGCAAGAACTTAGGAAACTTAACAAATTATTATTTAGGTAGGAAACTGAGTAAGCAAGAACTTAGGAAACTTAACAAATTATTAAAAAACTAGTTGAGAAGCCGCCGTCGCGGCGGCCTATAAAAATTATATTAATAATTTAATATTAATATTTGTAGAATGCAATAATTCTATTATGACTGTCTATAAAAAATATATTAATGATTCAAAATTAATATTTGTAGGATAAAATAAATTTTATATTATAAAAATCTTGATATAATACCAATACTAATATATAAAATTGCAAACTTGGATTATAATTCATGGTGAAAAAATGAAAATAAATTTCTACACATAATTAACAATTTAAAACACGACGAATCTTAATTTTATTTTTGTGTTTTTTTTTAAAAGTAATCATGTCACCTTCCTCCAATTTTTTTAGATTGATTGTGCACAAAAACATCTAACTCTTGATTGTAACAACATTTATTTTTTAATATTGTATAAACAACCTTCACTTAAAATTTGCTTGAACGGAGCAAACAGATAATTCATGAATAATATTTTTCTGTATACAAAGTAATCATATAAAAATTAACAACAACAAACATGTCCGATAAACAAAACAAATATTATAAAAGAATAACCAACAAACATACATCACTAATAATTAATTTATTGATATCATTTATCAATATCTTGACTATATTCTTCTCTCGTGTTTAGATTTGTCGACTCCGACATATCGGTATATAACTACCTTTGCTTGCAACAACTTTTATTTTTTTAATACCGTATAAACAGCCTTCATTTATCGTTGCAGAAGAACGACACCACCGAGTTAGAAATCGAGCAAGAGAACTATCACCAGAGAGAGGTAGGGTTGTGGCATTGAGAGGATGATCCAAAACCCTGTAACCTATACAGGCGTATTTATAGGTGAAGAGAGACTTATGTGCTACTCTTTCCCATAATTAAATAATCTGCAACAAAATTAGATTAAAATTTTCAAGTTACTCTATTCTATAAATAATTTGAAACAAAATCATATTCCGAAACTTTTGTCGAAACTAAAAAAGGTAATTCTAATTTTTGATATTTTTCATCCAACAATTCCAGAAAATTAGAAAAATAGAACGGAGCGATGTGAGAGACGCCACCTACACGCCCCTCGCTTCTCCTTTATATAAGTATATTGATTGATTGTGAGCCAAAAAAATTGTTTTTTATCTATGAATTTCAATGTATAGTATGGATTTATTTTTTTTGATATAAAATATAAATTTACAATTATTTTTTTTTGATGTATAAATATTTAAACATTGAACTGTTATTCAAAATTAAAAATATTAAAAAATAATAATGTATATCAAACTATGTTTTATGAGAGTTATAATACGAGCTAAGAACCGGGAATACGTGCCGAGAATTGAGAGCATCTCCTGTAATGTTCCAACTAGGTTTTCTAAATATATAATAAACAATTCAAATACTAAAAAATAGGGATCCTATATTGATTGACAACTCCAACAGTAATCCATATTTGTGTTCCCTATTATTATAGTATTAACTTCAAATTTTTTCAACAAAAAGATAATAAGAAAAATATGGAAAATAGTGTCCAAAAAATGAGAGTTGAATATTTAATGATCAAAAAATAAATGAGGAATGAGATAAGAATTACCTATTTATGAGGAATGAAAAGTGGTTACTAAAATTTAGAGAATGAATAAGGACCGGAGTGAATTTTAGTCTGTTCCTCAAAATGATGCACTCGTGAGAGGGAGGGAGTACTTTACACTTATTAAAAATATTATAATTATAATAATAAAATAAAAGTTATGAACATATAAATCATCTGGATAAATAAAATAAAAAAGACAAAAGCAGCATCCTCCAGAACCCTCATATATATCGACAGAGTTTGATACCCCTCTCCCCTCCTTGGACAGACTTCTACTGCTATAAACGGTTTGAATATTTCCATTTATCTTCTCTTCTCCACCCTATATATGCTACTGCTAATTTGTATATTTCGTTTTGGGTCAAGTTCAAATATTTAGGTTGTTGAATTCTTAAAAATTGGTGAATTTTGGTAGGCTGAAAGTTGGGTATTCTTGAAAATGGATTCGGGTTCGAATGTAGAAGAGCCCAAGTCATGGGATGAATTATACACACTTGATTTAATGCCATCTGAGCTGTTTCTTAAGTTCAGGAAGGAGATTCAGGGATTTCGTGTTGGTGTTAACATGGAGGTATTTATTTACTGCATCTTCTATTTACTTTTATCTTTATTGTTTAGTCTCTATGTAGTCTATGCTCAAGTTACTGATGATAGTACTTGTATAAGTAATGCTTAGTTCTATATATGCTAAATTCGGAAGCCACATACATATTTGTGTCCAGGGAGGTTAAGTTGCACGCAGACCTTACTTGTACTCATCGGACCAAGGATGTTGCCCGGTTTTGATAATCAAATTGTGCAAAATGTCGCAGCTATTCATAATACTGTGTATTAGTAGCCAAGTTATATGATTTTATCTTGTGTTTCAATCCAATGTGAGAGAGTTTTACTTGATTATATGTTATGTGAACAATATAACTGCCAAGGAAAAGGGATGATTGTGCATGTAAATAAGCAAAATTGGCGTAAGCTGTCAATGATGTTCAGGTGAAATTGTGTATAAGCTACTGGAACCTTACAAAAAAAAAAAATCAAACTTCTATGTTATATTCTAGTAGTTGTTTATATTGTTGGACAGAAATTTCCTGACTGTTATATATGCATATGTTGTGATATTATTGGTTGTTTTTTGCATTTTAAAACTGTATCAACTCTTTTATGGCACAGATGTTGAAAGTCCCAATTTTTGCGGGTAATTTTCAACCATAATTGTGGAAGCTCTGACTTGTACTTGCATGTCCCTTGCGAAGATGTTTGCAGAAGGGCTTATCTGTTATTTTTGGGTGTGCATAATTATCACGTATTAACTGTTAAGACAGTGGATCGAAGGACGAAATCGACATTGGTTGACATGCTGCAAATATGATTATACATTTTGATGCATAATTATGAATTGGTTTGTCATTCGTTTTAAAATATACAATATGTTCAGAATTTTTGAAATATAAGCTGCAAATTTATCAGACTTGTATAACCAATGAAGTAAGTATGTGAGGTAAAAGTTCACCAAATATGTACTTTGTTGTGTATTATATTGGAACAAACATATTTTTAAAATTCTGTATTTGTGTATCCTTGTTATGTATGCACTATTGCATTTACTACACAAGGTGAGTATCAGGACATGATTCTTATGTGGTAGTATTGCGAGCTTTTTCTTGAGCCTGACCTTTTTGCTTATATTCTTACTGAAAATGATTTCGAAGCATAAGACAGTCACATATAGCATATGAAGTTATGGCTCCACCACTAACCAGGATAGAACTACTCACCGCATCTTTAGTTTTTAGTATATAAAAGACTGCTTAAAAATTACTTCATTAAATATTATTAAAATATGTATCCTCTTATGATTGTCATGGTTCAGTTCTACAATGCTCCAAGTAATGAGTTTGAGTCCAAGCTCGTTTTAAAGCCCTTGGCCAATGATAGACAGTGGAAATTTATGTATGCACCTTTACACCATGATGTGCGTTTGATGTCTAAGAAGATTCCAGTAACAAACTTTCTGAATCTCCAGGTCTATTCCTCTAGTCCTCCACTTAAGTCTTTCCCCTTTGCCCTTCTTGTTGTTGATTTGGCAGTCTTTAAACTATTGCAGGTAGGTGTGGGTCACAGTTTCGGTTTAAATTCAACTGGTTTGAACTGGAAGCTTAGTACATGTTTGGGTGGAGATGGCCTATCCCGGATCCGGAATAAAACATCACTTGGTTTGTGCCCTGGTGTGGATTTACGTTTTGCATGGAAAGCAGACTATGTTCTTCCAGAATTTGATGGGTAAGTTCACTTTAGCTTTCACTTGGCTATAGATGAGACTTATGTGAATCATTCTGAGTAGATATATTTACATGCTTGGACATAGATGTTTCTATGTTGTAAGGGAAATTCTTAAAAATATCCTTACTTTTCTAAATGGTGCCATTTCATGTTTTGGACTTATAACTGGCACCCTTAAACTATTTGCTTACACAAGTCATGCCATTCTTTTAAGCCAAACTTTAAAAAACTTGTAAATGACCTGCGAAGATGTAATTAAATACTACCGACTAATTAGCAATATTCGGGGCTATTGATGATTCCTTGATAACAATACTATGTGTACACTAAGTTAAGTCAAACAGAAGTAAATTTTCGATAACTTTCGAACATAAAACTATGAAATTTTAAAACTTTAAATTATGTTATAGTATGCCTTTTAGGCTATGCCCACAGTAAAGATCCAAACCTTACATCTCAAATAATCAAAAAAGCATCCATATGAAAGAATGAATTTATTTCAGACGTACAAATATAAGTGCATATATAAGTATAATATACATACATATGAATATGTACAGTTAGATTAACAAAAATATATACTACAAACGAATATGAATGTTATCAATTACATATACATATCTATAACTGGAATCAGCTGAGAAGATAAGGGAATAGAATCAACCCGATCAGAGCCCCCCCCCCCCTCCCCCCCCCTCCCCCCCCCCTCCCCCCCCCTGTAACTAGGACCCAGCTACAATGTATAGATTTTGTTTTGTTTGTTTGAAAATTTTAATATATCAACTGCTTCATCTTTATCTTTCTTTATTTTTCTGGTTTTTTGCTAAATTCTTCATCTTTATTATAATATAACTACACATATTTTTAATTAAAATAGGAAGAATCGAAAACAATTGTTCTTAATAGAATGGCATGATCTGTATAAATAAATAGTTTTTTTTTTTTTTTTTTTTTTTTGGGGGGGGGGGGGGGGGCTTGAAAGTCCAAAACATGAGATGGCCATTCTGCCAAAGATAGAAGGGTACTATTGAGAACTTCCCTTGTTATAAATTAGTTGATTATACTTATAAACTTTCTTATATTATCTCCCTACTGTAATATGGCTTAAACAGGGCTCTTGGCACTGGTAAACCGTTGTTCAACATGAACTCAGGAAGTTTACATGCATCACTTGATAGAGTTGAGCTGATCTTAACCCATACAACAGAATACGTTTTAAATAATCAGGTACCTCCTATCAACTGGATCTCTAGTAAGCTTTATGATGAATAAATTAGGACCTTGTAAAGTTCTTATTGCTCTCTCTAACTAAGGTAAATAACTTTAGAAAATTCATTACTTTCTGGGTAGTGTTATCTTTGTTATAAAGTATATGGATTTTTGTTTTTCACCTTTCCATGTCGAAGAATATATAGTAATATAGTTTCAGTTTTCCTTTTTTAGGGTCTGTTTTGATTGCCTATAGAAATGTTAAGCAAATACTCATATATCCTTCAAGTAATAATTTGTTGGTTACTTTTTGCTTTAGTATTTATGTCTTAGTCTTACATCTCACAGTAAGTGTGTAGAACTGAGATCTCCCTTTTTATACTCAATTGAATATTAATCAACATATAATTTGATATAGTAGGCATGGTATGGGAACATAAAAGAGCTTTTGTACAGAGTTGGTCAGAGTTGTCATTGTAAGTATGCTAAATGGTTGTCTTATTCTTGAGAACACTACTGATGAGCAGGCTAGGCAAAATTAAGCCTTTTTAGTTCAGAAGAATTTACTATTTCATTAAGAGAGAAGTGCAGTTTATGTACCTGTACTTTGGAATTTACAGCACTTGTAATGCTGTACTTCAAAAATTTACACTTGCAATACTCCTCTTCAAGATTTTTTTAGTTTATTCTGTCAAGTGTTGCTAACGGTGTTGAGTTAAAATACAAATAGATAGGGTTTGAACTGCACTTTTTGTATATGAATTGCAGTACTGTACTTTCAATACTATCATCGTCTATTTGCATTTTAACTCAACGCCGTCGGCAACACTTTACGGAAGTACACAAACTGAGGGGAATCTTGAAGAGCAGTATTATAACCGTAGGTTTTTGAAGTAAGGTATTGCAAGTGTGATAAAGCCCAGAATGTAGGTACATAAAATGCACTTTTCTCATTCATTAATATATCTGTATTACTTGGATCTATATATATAACCATCAAATGCTTAATTTTGTGTGATGCTCCTTAAAAGAATATTGCTTGTCATAAGGATATGTGTTTACAATAAATTCCATGATAACTGAAGTTTTTCTTTGCGAATTAGGTCCCAGAAGACGTTAAAAGTCAACCAACAGGTTGCTTGGATGTAGAAAGTTCATGAAAGTTGTTGATTTATCGTTTTTAGGGGTAGGATTCTCAATTTATTTGCAGTTGTATGTGCTCCTACGTGTTGAAGATCATAGAAATAGCTACATATGTACAACAGGCGTACAATTAATTGTTACTATCTAAGATGCCAGATTCATGAATGGATATTTAGAAGATTTGTTAGTCTTTCGTCCCTTTTGATTTCAGATATGAAATAAAAAGGGTCAAATGATGTGATATTGAATTGTTGTCACCGAAAAACCGTTTGTTACAAAACCGTCTGTGGTAGTATTAACTTGTGTCGTGTCCATGGTACATGTTAAGCACTAAAAATTACTCTCGACTCATTTTTTTTTTTTTTTTTTTTTTGGTCATAAGACTTTCACATCAGTGAATTGTACCGAAATACAATATCGAAAAGATCGGAAGAGCTTTTTTCATACATAAAAACTTTCATTTAACCAAAGGGCATGTCAAAGCTCCACAAGAAATTAGATAAAAATTTATGATGCTTGAAAAAAACACTCGAACAAAAACAAAATCTGCGGAACTAAGAAGAAAAGAGAGCTTTCATTCAACAAAGTCTATCAACTAACCAAATGTCATGCAGAGATGGCCCCGGAAATTTAGCCAATAAAACTTTAATGACTGAGATGAAAACCCTGATGAAGGACAAAAATCCACGGAAAGGAAGAAAATAGAGGAGAGGAAAAAAAGAGGAAAAAAGAAAGAAATAAGCACGAAAGATTATGCCAGGCACCAAAACAAAGTAATCTAAAATGACACAATCGTTAAAATAACGACAACCAAAATCGCAATATACGATCAAGAAGCCATCAACCATGGCACTCCCTCAAAAGGAACACAATAATTGCCTCTTATTTCTTAATAATTGTGGACTTCTTGCATATATAATAACCACAGCAATCAAAATACCTCAAATATATAAAATTTGGTGCTTAGACTGTGACCATGGCCATACACAAGACAAACTCTAAATAATATTAATCTGGTCATTTCAATAGCATATTTATAATTCATACTCCCTCCGTCCCCCTCAATTGTTTACATTGGAGGGGGACACGGAGACCAAGACAATGTATGAAAAATGAGTAAAGTTAGATGAAAAGTGGTGGGACCTACCAATATTTAATAATAGATTTGAGATGGTGGAGGAAAGTAGTGGGTGTAATAGTAGTTTTTATTGTTAAATATGGGATAGTGGGGGAAGATAGTGGGTGTAATGATGAGAAAAACTTACTATTTATAGTAACATAAAGAAATGAGAGGGACATCCCAAAATAGTAACCGTAAAGAAATGAGAGGGACAAAGGGAGTAATAAATAGTAATGCCTGGAATGAAGTCCCATCATAAAATCATTATTCACAAACCACAACAAAATAAACGGCACCATTCAAAATTTGAAAAATGAAACCCGTGAAACAAAACACTCATTACTAATAATGAAGCTTTACTTCACTAAAAACAATGGAGTTATTTCAAACATTAAGGGAGGGATTTTGCACCTTGAAGAAGAAGCCAACAAATGGGTCCTCCGCCAACAAGGTGTTGGTGTGGTGGTAGAACTCTTGTACCCTCTTGCGGGAGGTCGGGAGTTCGACTACCCACGTGTGCGTGTGTAATCAACTAGCAAAAAAAAAAAAAAAAAAAAAACAAATGGGTCCTCCAACCTAGCCGTTGTCTGTATCTTTCTTTAACGGTCCCTAAACCAAAACCCTCCATATAAATTCACATTTTCACCATTGCATTGCAAGTCCTAGTGCTTAATCTAAAGTTTCCAACAAAATGGCTTCAACTCATAACAACCTTAGAAACTCATGTTCTTTTCCTTACATTCTTCTCTCTGTCCTTAATTTCATTCTCTTCATTCTCTCTGCAACATCTTTAGTTCCCACTATAGCCCTTAAAATGCCGCCAACTTCATTGGGTTTAGCCTTCCTCATGGTTTCCTCCATCTCACTCTTGTCATCTTTCTTGGGTTTTTACTCTCACCTTGCTCATTTTTGCTTCTTGACACATGTTTCCCTTCTCCTAGCTTCATGCACTGGACAATTACTTGGCATTTTGGCCTTGTTTACGAAAGAAAAATCGAGTCTTTCGATGCTAAAGTCGGATAGGGATCCGAAAGAGGCTAAATTGTTGGTAAGACTGGAATGTGGGATTTTTATGGCAATGTTTGTGATGCAGTTGGCTGTTGTAGTAATAACTTGTGCTGTGCATAGCTGTTGGGTAAGAGAGTACGAGGATATTGAGGCTGAGAAGGAGGCATTAGCCCAGAAGAGGAGCCGGAGAGTCGCGAGAGTGCAGGAAGAATCTATTGCAAATGCTTTGAAGATTTCTGAGATTAAAGCTAAAGAATTGGATGAGAAGATGAAGGTTAAGTATGGTCTCTGGGTCAAAAATGATTTTGAAGGCTAAGTAAGATTTATTAGTGGTCAAGTTTGGTTTGAAATTGTTTTGATTGTTACTTTTTTGGTAACTATGGAGGTGACAATTGTACTTGTAACATAAAATTTGCTTAATGTGTGTTCTTCTTTTTCCAAGCATCGATAATGAACATTGATCTTTGCTTTTCTTGCCAAGACATTATATGTTCTGGGTCCTGTTCCTTAGCAAGTGGTTGTTAGAAGCCAATTACATAACACACAGTTTGTCCACCGTTGGATGAATTATTGAAGGGTCAGGATTAAAAAATATGAATCACCTATCCGCTACTAATTTCCACGGAACGTAAGTCTGTTTATAGATTCCGCGCTAAATTTCAGCGGAGTGACACAGCTGACCTAATGTTATAAATAAACAAACAATACACAGCTTATCAGCGAGAATTAGTTATAAATAAACAAATTTAAAAATTTGTACCAAACAAATAATTACAAAATATAAATTTTAAAAATATCATTCCAAAAAATTAAAGTTACATAAAAAATAATAAATTAAAATAATATATGATTAATATCAAATAAATGACATATAAAAAATAGCTAAATGTCTTATAAGAAAAAAAAAATAAGACATAAATCTCACTAAAAATTTGTAAAAAACAAAGAAAAAATATAATTAAAAATTATCCAAAAAAGATTAAAAAGCTCGAAAGTAAATATAAATCTCATTAAAATAAGATTACAACAAAGTAAATGTTTACTTTATTTTTTAATGAAATCTCATTAAAAAAAATTAAAAAGCTCGGAACGTAGATATTTACTTTATTTTTAATGAAAAATTTGAATTTAACTTTGGTAAAAAAGTAAAATTTTCAAGAATACAGTAGCATCTCCAAAGTGATGACTTTGTTGATATAGATTAATGCCCGTCTAAATTTTGTTGTAATCCAGTAAAATTGATACTCATCCTAATCGAATAGTTATAAAGTTGTATATTTATATATTTTAATATATTATAGTTAAATTTGTCTACGTTCCGAGATTTATACCTAATAATTTTAATGAGATTTATATCTACGTTCCGAGCTTTTTAATCTTTTTTGGATAATTCTTAAGTATATTTTTTCTTTATTTTTTACAAATTTTTAATGAGATTTATGTCTTATTTTTTTCTTATAAGACATTTAGCTATTTTTTATATGTCAATTATTTGATATCAATCATATATTATTTTAATTTATTATTTTTTATGTAACTTAAATTTTTTGGAATGATATTTTTAAAATTTATGTTTTGTAATTATTTGTTTAGTACAAATTTTTAAATTTGTTTATTTATAACTAATTCTCACTGATAAGTTGTGTATTGTTTTATAAACATGTTTGTGTATTGTTTTTTAAACATGTTTATGTTTATCTATAGCATTAGGCCACATGTGTCACTCCGCTGAAATTTAGCGCGGAGTATATAAAGTGAGACCTACATTCCGCGGAAATTATTAGCGGATAGATGATTCATGTATTTTTAATCCTGACCCTTCAATAATTCATCTAACGGTAGACAAACTGTGTGTTATGTAATTGCTTTTTAACAACCACTTGCTAAGGAACAGGACCCATATGTTCTACTTACAAGTTGCAAATATGTCCAAATCATGTGATAATATATTTTATGGATTAATCAGGAATTTATCGGATAATTTTTTTTTTTAAGGATTAATCGGGAATTTATAGTGGAATTAGCTACGTTGATGATCGTAAGACCACTGCTCAGTTAAAGGAACCTATTTAAGTATATGGCGGCTTGGGTATTCAAGAAGAACAGCAGGCCTGCTTTGCTGCCATGGAATGACACATATATGTGGAAACGTGAACATTAGAATGTTGTTATGAACTGAGAAACTGGATTAAACTCTAATTGAACATCATGTTTGTTGGAGCCAAAGTTCTGCCGGATGCCGAAGTCTGAAAGTGACCTGAAATAGAGAAGAATGCGAGGGATTGTCCCCCCGATTCACCTCCGGCGTGAGAATAAGTTAGTGGCTCTAAGAAGGGGCTTTGGAACTGCAAGCGTAAGTGTGTGTGTATGAGAGTATTTGTGAATATGTATGTGAATGTCCTTTACCCTTGATTTACCTCCTTTATATAGGGGGGAGATGAACCTGGGCTTTGTAACGTTTCCGTCCGATTCGGGAGGGAGGTAATGGTGTGTTAATGAGGCGGGATCTCCGCCCTTCGACCGTTGCAGACTAGGAGCGTGGGTGGAGTTCAAATAGTGGGCCGGACCTCTTTTGGGCCTTAGTGAATTGGGCCTAGAGGCCTATAACCCAACATGTCCCCAGGCTTCGGTCGGGTTGCAAACGCGGCCGAAGTCTAAGTTTGCTTCGACCGACCGATCGGATGAGGCGTTAGGCTGGGAGATCGACAGGTGCTTCGGTACGATTTCGAACGTTTGATCCAGCCAGCGCGTGGTGCCGCTTGAGTGTTGTTTGGCTGGATGACGTTACCTCGAGATGTGCGTTGAATCTGGGCCGTGCATTCCAAAGGGTGCCATAAATGAGGCGCGCCTTTTCATAATTTTGTTTATAAATACAAATCATTACTCGGTTTTCCATATTTCCAAACACTCTTCACTTTCTTTGCGACTCCGCGCTCTCTCGAGTTCTTTCTCTCCCAATTCCAGTTGGTGACCGGCGGCAATCTTATTTCCGGCTTCTCTCTACTACTTCCTTTCGTTTTTCCTCCAACAAGTAAGTTCTTCTTTCTTCCTTGTAAGCTTTTTAGGTTTTACTCCGTTTCCATGGCCTGCTTTAGATTCTAGGAACTTGTTTGTATGGTAGATTCCGGCGGGGGTATCTCGTCGGCTCGGTGATCTTGGTTGATTTCTTTGGCTGTTTGTCTACATTGTAATGCCGATGCCATATTGTTGAGTTGTCGTAGATTAGAATTGTGGTTGGGGTTTTCCGGCGGTTCTCGAGTTTTAGACTCGGGGACTTGCCGTGATTTTTACTCCTTTTGCTGTCGTGGTAAGGGGGCTACTTTTAGGGTTAGGTCTTATTAAGTCCCGTCGGCCCGACCCGATTCGGCCCTCTGTACTCGGGCTTGCTTCTTTTTCTTCTTTTTCTTTCTTTCCGAGTACATGGCTTATGTTTGCCTTCTCTCGTTTGCAGGCAAATGGATCGGTCGGGTGACATAGTCGGGACATCTTATTCGGCTGCGGATCACTTCAGTGATGCACTGAAGTTTCCTATGGCCAATTTTCCGTCGTTGCTGACCGAGGCCGACTTGAAGTCTTTTCGGCTGAAATATCAAATTCACCGATCATGGGACATTTACCCGGCCGTCGCGAACGACTGTATCTATCAAACTCCCGAGTCGGAGGAGGGCCATAGGTGCGTAGGCATCTCCGAAAACGCCTTCAAGTGCGGCTTCCGGCTTCCGATGCTCCCCTTGCTGAAGAAGCTACTAAAGCAGACGGGGATCGCCCTGGGCCAGTTGGACCCGAATGGGTTTACGTATATAAACGTCTTCCAGCATCGGTGTCTGATGGCTGGCGTGTCTCCTCGGCCGGCTCTTTTCTGGAATCATCATGATTTCAAGAAAAATTCCAAGAGTAACGGTTTCTATACCATCGGCCGTAAGACTGGCCGGCCGAATTGGTGTGAGACCAACTCAAGCAACAAAGGGACCCACCAGCGCTGGTTCTACTTGGGGGGTCACTCGATCCACTAGTTCTCGACTTGGAGAGAGGTTGACCCCTCGATCATCACTACTCCCGTTCTGATCGGCAAGGATCTGAAGGACTTTGAAAAGTTGAGCAAAGTCCAGGAACCGAACCAGATTTTGTTGTCGATGAGTCGGGAGAAGGAGTGGCTCTTCACTCTTTGGGGTAGTGACGGTATTCTCTCTTTTGCTTCAATGCTTCTCCTTTAATAGTTGATTACTTCGTTTATATTTTGTGCCGTTTTAACACTTGTTTTCTTGCGCAGTGTCTTCCCGAACCGAGGCCCTGAAGCGGAAGACCGCGAAGGCAATGGCGGCCAGGAAGGAGGCCGAAGCAAAGGCTCACGGTGAGACGACGGTCGGGGCCATAGTTCAGGCCGATGCTTCCAGGGAGAAGACTCCTGAGGTCGGTCGTATGGATGGACCAGTCGAGAAAACCTCCGAGGTTGAGGAGGTGTCGGCTGTGGAAGCTTCCAGGAAGAGGAATAGGCCGGACGGCTCGTCTGAAGTCCGGCCTTATGTCCCGGAGTGGTCGGTTCTGTCGACCGACTCAATTGCGATCCTTGCTCCTGACCGGATTAAGGATGTCGCGGGCGATCTCTGCCGATCGCAGGTCTTGCCGGCCGACCGAGGAACTTACGAGTCGGCGACTGCTTTGCAAGCTTGCGAGCAGCTGATGTGCTTCCTTTCTTTGGTAAGTGCCACCGTTCTTCACCTTTTTGTGTATATAGGCTCCGGATATGTTTTTTGACTTGTCTAAATTTTGTGCAGGCTTCTCCTTGGGCGGCGGCGGTGACCGACAAGGTCCAAGATATGCAGAAGCAGATGGCCGGGGTCAACGCCCTTACTATTCGGGCCAATCTTGCCGAGAGCACTCTTGCGGCCCTGAAGACGGAGCTGGACGCGGCCCATCAGGACGTGAAAGAGCTTCGTGAGTCGGAGGGCCGATTGAAGGGGCAGGTCGACACTCTGACCAGGAGGGTGCAGCGTCGCAATTTGGCGTTAAAAACCGCCTGAAGGAAGGAGAAGAAAGCAAAAAAGCTTCTGGAGAAGACCGAGGATAGGTTCCTCGAGATCGGGTACGATGAGGCGGTTCGTCGGGCCCACAAGGAGGGCTTGGATCACAAGTTGCTCCTTGATGAAGGCGCTTCTGATCCGGTCGGCCGCGAGGATCCGGACGAACCCCTTGTCGTTTCATCCGATCCCGAGACTGATTACTCGGAGTAATTTTAATTTTGTACTTTCGTTGGCCTTCGGGCCATTATTTGTAAAAACGATCCGCCCTCGGGCTGTAACTATTTCTGCCTTCGGGCTTCGTATTTGAATATTTGGCTTTTATCTCAATACACGCTCTTATTTCCGATGCATGTCTTCGATATAGCTTAGATAATGCTGATGTATGTCTTCGACTTAAATTGTCTCCATACATGTTTCAAACTTCGTTGCATTGCTTAGGCCGAGCGATCGGTCTCGATACATGTTGGATGAATTTTATGTATGTCTCCGACCGAAGAGTCTCGATACATGTTTATTTTAAGTTCAAGTTAATGTTATGTATGTCTCCGACCGAAGAGTCTCGATACATGTTATCATAATTTTCAAGTTGTACATCTTTAGCCTCAAAATCGGCTTCAGCACAATGCCTCTGGATTCCCCCAATATTTGGAGATTGTTACTATCTTTAAGTTAGGAATTCGATCGGCCCCATTTAGAGATAGAAACAATCGTGCAAATATTTAGGTTAATCACGGCCATCTCTTTCGGTCCCGTATCTTAATCAGGTTGCCCCGAGTTACGGGATCGATCGGAGTGTTAAACAAGTTACAACTATCCAAAATTTGAAACAGGAACTTTTATTCATCATAAGGTAAATAATTACACAACTGGAATTTCAAAAAGGAAAGTGAAATGTTCGGGCGGGAAGCCTTACTGATAGTATTTCCGGAGTTGGGAAGCGTGCCAAGTATTCTTAATGGGGCTCCCATCCGAAGCTGCTAGTTTGTAGGTTCCCGGCCGAACGATCTCGACTACAGTGTAAGGTCCTTCCCAGTTCGGCATAAGCTTGCCCTGCTTTGTTGGCATAGAAGTTGCCAGATCCCGGAGAACCATGTCCCCAACTCTGAAGGAACGCTTTCGGATACCGGAGTCATAATATTGAGATGCTTGCTGTTGGTATCGGACGTTTCTCTGATGGGCGGCTTCTCTTCCCTCTTCTAGAAGATCCAGGTTGCCTCGGAGGCCATATTCATTGGTATCGGGGTTGAAGACCTGGGTTCGGTAAGATTCCAGGCCAACCTCAACTGGAACAAGCGAGTCGGTCCCATAAGCCAACCGAAACGGCGTTTCTCCTGTCGAAGAGCGAGGAGTGGTTCGGTATGCCCACAGGACCCAAGGGAGCTCTTCGGCCCACAGTCCCTTAGCTTCTCCAAGGCGCTTCTTGATTCCGTGAAAGATGATCTTGTTAGCTGCCTCGATCGCCCCGTTTCCTTGGGGATGACCGACCGAGCTGAACCTTTGCTGAATGCCGAAACTGGCCAAGAATTCTTTGAACTTCCTCCCAACAAACTGAGTGCCATTATCGGATACACACACCATTGGTATGCCGAACCTCACAATTATCTGCTCCAGGAAGAATTTCTTGGCGGCTTGTTCGGTGATAGCTGAGAGCGGTCGGGCTTCGACCCACTTTGTCATGTAGTCGATGGCCACTATGCAGTATTTGGCTTGCCGGGTGCTGGTCGGTAGGATTCCCACTATGTCGATGGCCCACATAGAGAATGGTATTGGGCTGAGGACCGAAGTCATTTCTTCGGGGGGTTGCTTCGGAACATTGCTGTGGATTTGACACTGTCGGCATTTCTTTGAATAGTTGGCTGCATCTTCTCTAAGGGTCGGCCAGAAGAAGCCCTGTCGGAGTATCTTTAGGGCTAGGGATCGGCCGGCCAGGTGTTCGCCACAGATTCCTTCGTGAACTGTCTCCAAGGCTAGAAGCTGTTCCTCTGGATCCAAGCATCGGAGCAGGGGCTGAGAGACTGATCGCCTAAAGAGTCGGCCCCCGATCAGTGTGTAGCTAGCTGCTCGGTATTTTATCTTTTGGGCTTCCTTCTTCTCTAAGGGCAAGATTCCCTTCTCTAAGTAGGTTCTGATGGGGGTCATCCAATTTATGCCTTGATGAATCTCCAGGCAAGCTTTCTTGTCGACCGAAGGCTTTTTCACCTCCGTCAAGTAGATGGACCCCGTCAAATTTTGTGTTTCGGCCGAGGCTAAGCGAGAGAGAGCGTCGGCTCGGCCATTGTCCTCCCGACCGATGGCGCTTAATTCGAATGTTTCGAAAAACTGAGTTTGTTCCCGTACCTTAGCGGCGTAAGCCTTCGTTCGAGGCTCTTTCTGTTCATATTCCCCGGAAAAGTGCTTGACGACCAGCATGGAGTCACTGAAAGCCCTTAAATGCCTTACTTCCAGATTCTTTGCTAGTCCCATTCCTGCCAGGAGGGCTTCGTATTCGGCCTCATTGTTGGTCAAAGGGAAAGTGAATCAGATGGCTTGACAAATCTCAAATCCATCGGGACTAGAAAGGATCAATCCGGCCCCACACTTTGACCCGGCCACCGACCCATCTACAAACAACTTCCACTTTCCTGGAGTCCGGAAGAGCTGCTCTTTCGGCTCCAAATCCTTCGGCCCCGAAAAAATGCACTCCACCATGAAGTCAACCAAGGCATGGGCTTTGATGGCTGTTCGGGGAACATACTCTAAGTCATATTCCCCCAATTCTACAAACCAGGCGACGACTCTGCCCGAAGCCTCCGGTCGGCTGAGGATCTTCTTCAAAGGTTGGTCGGTGACCACTTGTACGCCCTTGGAAATAGTGTCGCAATTTTCGGGAGGCCATGACCAGCCCATATGCGAACTTCTCGGCATTCGGGTATCGGGTTTCGGCATCCCTCAACATATGAGACACATAGAAGACCGGATGTTGGTTCTTCTCGTGTTCCTTCACTAAGACCGCACCAAGGGTTCGGTCACTTACTGCCAAGTACTGCTGGAGAGTCTCCTTCGGATCGGGCCTCAGCAGTGGGGGTGCTTTAACCAGATATTCCTTTATTTCTTCGAAGGCCTTTATACAGTTCGGCCCCCACTCAAAATTCTTCGCTCCCTTCAAAACTTCAAAGAAAGGGAGCGCCTTTTCCGCCGACCGAGAGATGAACCTGCGGAGGGCTGCCAGTCGCCCCGTTAACTTCTGAATGTCCCGAATGGTCTTCGGGGCTTCCATTTCTAACACTGCCTTTATCTTCTCAGGATTCGCTTCGATCCCCCTTGCACTGACCATATACCCTAGGAACTTGCCACTACAAACCCCGAAGGTGCACTTGGCGGGGTTGATCTTCATGTTGTTCCGTCTTAGGGTCTCAAAGCATTCTTTGAGGTCATCGGCGTGATCTCGAAACAAGGACTTTACTATCATATCATCGACGTAGCATTCCATGTTTCGGCCTATCTGATCGGCGAAGACTTTGTTCACCATCCTTTGAAAAGTGGCCCCCGCATTTTTCAGACCGAAGGGCATCTTGATGTAAGCATAGGTTCCCTTCGGGGTGATGAATGTTGTCTTAGGAATATCCTCGGCATCCATGGCGATCTGATGATAGCCTGAAAACGCGTCCAAAAAGCTGAGTATTTGATAGCCAGAGGTGGCATCTATCAGCTGATCGATGTTCGGCAGAGGGTAATGATCCTTCGGGCAATTTTTGTTGAGGTCGGTATAATCGACACACATTCTCCATTTGTTGTTTGACTTTTTGACCACCACCACATTCGCCAACCACTCAGGATACTCAATTTCTTCAATAAACTTGGCCTCCAGTAACTTCTCCACTTCGGCCTCAATCACCTTCTGCCTTTCCACAGCGAAGTTCCTCTTCTTCTGCTTAACGGGCACAGCCTGTGGATGAACATTTAGCCTGTGCCGAGCGATCGACTCATCCAACCCCGGCATATCTTCGGGCCCCCAGGCAAAAACATCATGGTACCGACGGACCACATCAATCACCTTTTCCTTCAGCCCTGGTTCCATATCTTTACCGATCCGAACCATCTTTCCCGAGCACCCTGCATATAATTCCACCTCTTCGGTCTCAGTGCCCGGTTCGGCTATCGGGTTTGAGAGGTCATTTCCAAACTTTTCCAACTCAATGTGTAGGGCATGGCCGCTGCCCCCAGGACCATCTTCGGCTCGGCGCCGTTTATTTCCTTCGGCGCCGCCTAGATCCTTGTCTTTCTCCAAGTCTTCCAGCATAATGATCCGAGCGGCCTTCTGATCACCTCTCATCTCCCCCACTCCCTTATCGGTCGGGAACTTCAACTTGAGGTGGGGAATAGAGGCAATGGCTTCGAAAGCAGTGAGAACAGGTCTCCCCAAGATGGCATTGAAAGGACTCTCGACTCGGACCACATAGAACTTGACCTGTTTTTCCACAGTATAAGGGGATTTACCGAGCAACAAGGGCAAGTGGATCGTACCTTCGATCGGGACGGGCTGATTGCCGAACCCATAGAGAGGTGCCTCATAGCAGGTATCGATCTGCTTGCCTTCTAGGTTCATCTTCTGGTAGGTGTTGTAGTAGAGGACGTTAACAGAACTTCCCCCATCAACCAGGACCTTCCAGATCTTATTTTGACCGATCACGGGATTAATGACCAACGGATCCTCGTGCGGCAGCATAACATCCTCATAGTCTTCTTGTGAGAACATTATAGGATACGACTGTTTGGTGGAATTGATGCTGTAGAGGTTGTAGACCTGTCGGGCGTACTTCTTCTTGGCTGTCTTGCTACTTCGGTCCAGGATTGTTCCCCCAAAAATCGTTCGGACCTCACCTCTGTACCTCTCACCCTCTTCGGGCGCCTTCCCTTTATCTTCTTTGGGACCCAACCGATCCCTCAGATCCTTAACATACTGGTTCAAATCACCAGCCTTGACCATCCTTTCTATTAACTTCTTCAAGTGGTAGCATTCATCAGTATTATGCCCGTTGTCCCGATGATAGTCACAGTACTTATCAGAGTTTTTCTTGTAATCTGGGATCTTCATCTTTGGTGGTCGAACGAATCCTGGCTTCCCCTTAATCTCGTTCAGAATCTTGGAGACAGATGTGTTCAGAGGAGTGAACACAGTGCTGTCTCTATCTCTCCTTCGCTCGGCCCCTCTGTCCAACTTCTCATCCCTTTCATCTCTTCTGCCTCGGTAGCCATCGTTTCTTTTTCCTTTGCCGTCCGAGCGGGAACTGTACCGATCATCTTTCCGGTCGTTCTTATGTCCCCCAATGGACTCCATCTTCCTTCTGATGCTCTCCCCCCGCAAGTAAATGTCATTCAACGACTTGGGGGGTATATCGTACAAAGATGATCGGAGCTTCTTACCCTTCACCGGATCCAGACCAGCCGTCAGGAATCCTGCAGCCTTCACCTTATCCAGGTTGGTGACCATCCCAGCTTCTTCCTTGAACCTGGCCAAGTAATCGCCCAGCTCCTCATTGGGTCTCTGTCGGCAATGAATAAGGGCCTCTGTATCCTTCTCTCTTCGGCACAAGTGAGAGTAGTGCCTCAAAAACTTGCGCTTCAACTGATCATAAGAACTGACCGATCTTGGACGCAGGGATCGGTACCACATCGTAGCAGACCCCTTTAGGTAGGTCTTGAACATCTTGCAGAGCATGATGTCGCAATGCCCCATTCCGGTCATCAGGGACTCGTACTTGTCGCAGTGATCGATCGGGTCGCCCTTCCCGTTAAATTCATTCATTTTCGGGAACTGTCTACCCGGGGGCGGCCGATATTGCTCGATCTCCTCGACTATCACTGGCTCATGGGTCAACGTCTTGTCCCCAAACATGGCCTTCTCCATTCGGCGGAGTCGGTCCCTAACGTGGGGGCCTTCCTCCCCTTCGGTATCCGAAGGTGTGACATGCCTGTGACGAGGCCCTCGGGAGTGTGACTCGGAGTCCGAAGACCCGTCTTGGTCTTCCCGATTCCTCTTCTTATTTCCTTCACCTCCTGGCGCTCGATCTCCTTCGGCCTCCAAGGCTTCTCGGAGGGCTCTCTCCTGGAGCTCAATCTCTTCCCTTTGTAGCTGGAGGGCCTTCAGCCGTAGTTCATCGGCTTCCCTCTTCTTGGCTAATCGGGCAGTTTCTTGCTCTTTGGTCTTGGAAGATTGGGCTTTAGCAGCCTGCTCTTCTCGCCATTTCAGCAGCATCTGCTGTTGTTCCTCGGGGGTGGGCAGCAGCCCTTCGGGACTGTTGCCAAAGTCAAAACCGGGGTTTGGGTTGGAGGTGTTTCCAGGGGTTTGTTCGGTTGTGTTTGTCATGGTGTTGATTTATAAGAAATTCTACTTGCAGTTCCCACAGACGGCGCCAATGTTGGAGCCAAAGTTCTGCCGGATGCCGAAGTCTGAAAGTGACCTGAAATAGAGAAGAATGCGAGGGATTGTCCCCCCGATTCACCTCCGGCGTGAGAATAAGTTATTGGCTCTAAGAAGGGGCTTTGGAACTGCAAGCGTAAGTGTGTGTGTATGAGAGTATTTGTGAATATGTATGTGAATGTCCTTTACCCTTGATTTACCTCCTTTATATAGGGGGGAGATGAACCTGGGCTTTGTAACGTTTCTGTCCGATGCGGGAGGGAGGTAATGGTGTGTTAATGAGGCGGGATCTCCGCCCTTCGACCGTTGCAGACTAGGAGCGTGGGTGGAGTTCAAATAGTGGGCCGGACCTCTTTTGGGCCTTAGTGAATTGGGCCTAGAGGCCTATAACCCAACAATGTTATCAATTAAAACAAAGAGAATGTATTGGACTCCACAGCAGGAAGATATACAACAAACTTTTAACTGCATTGACCATGTTGACTATTATCCAGAATTATGTAGTTTAATACCCGGTGAAAGGAGGTGGCCAGTGATAGAGCGTCATGCTGACCTGCAGTTGAAGCAACATGGACAAGGACATGCGGCAGAGCATCAAAATTGGTTGTTTGCGTTAGGGTATTGATCTTCTAAAGGATTGGAAAACTGACCAAATTGGTTGTTTGTGTCTAAAGGATTGGAAGACTGACCAAATTGGTTGTACTAACCCTCAAAAGGATTGAAGCTGCCAGAAGAATGATCAGAAAATAATTTGCTTCATTAGAATACTGATCAAATTGATAATTTGGGGCATTGAAAGGATCATAGCAGAGGATTGACCAAACTGATTATTTGGATTGAAAGGATCCATTTGCTTGAAATAAAAGCACGGATACATTTGTAATATATATACGAGCTAAATTTATTAATACTGTTAACATGTGAAGGAATCTAACTGTTGACATGTGAGTAAAAGAAAATAATTCATAACAAGTTAGACGTACACGGTATAAAGGAAACAGTACAAAGCAAATAATTCCCAACTAAAAGTTCAATGACAAATCTTATCCTGACAATTCTTATCACGACAAATCTCTAAATTGCAACTTTAAAGATACATGTTAATAGTAGCATCTATTCAAGGACCACTAAATTTGTTAAACGCATACAAAATCATATCATAGCGGACTTGGTTGTTCGGTGCTCTCATGAAAAAACCTCGATTGTTCTTGT
This sequence comes from Daucus carota subsp. sativus, assembly GCF_001625215.2. Classification (NCBI taxonomy): domain Eukaryota; kingdom Viridiplantae; phylum Streptophyta; class Magnoliopsida; order Apiales; family Apiaceae; genus Daucus; species Daucus carota. The sequence goes on along the minus strand of NC_030387.2, from coordinate 23,597,493 downwards.
TGGCCAGAAATTCTTGCCCTGCACAATTATACAACTCACTGCCAGGAACAACTTGTTCCATGTTGTTCCGTACGTCAAATGCTGCATTTGAGGCGGCTTCTTCATTAGCTACTCTCATTTGTGCAGCAGTTGTTTGTGTGCTCCTCGATGACATGGCTGAAAAGATGCCATCAATGCGATCGAGGCGGCTTCTGAATGCTTTGATTTTGGGATTTGCGTGTGATAAAAAAAAGCAGAACATCAGATTTGCAATCCCACAAGAGCAAGTAAGCAATTCAAAATAGAACAGATAGCAGGCCAATAAGAAGTAAGTGATTAATTAAGAAGACATCACAACTCTGAAACTTTAAGCATTTAACACCACAGTTCTGTTATTGACAGTAAGTTACATATTTCATGAATTTTGTCAAGATTTTACTAACTAAGTTTCGGCTAATTGTAAACTAAAGACTTTGTGAACCAAAATGACATCCAGTTTACCATTCTGTATACAAACTTAAGCTACAAAACACGCCACACTGCATAAATTATCAAGCATATGGAGGCAACTGGCAAGGTACATATGGTTAGTACAGAGTGTGACCAGAGAAAATGGATTCTTACCATTAATAGTTTCTCTAGTCTAAGAACAGAAATGTATAGTACTCCCTCCGTTTCAAATTAGATGTCCACTTTAAAAAAATCACACAGTTTAAGAAAAGTGGATGTTAATGAATTTATTGCATTAAATGATCAAAATATGTGAAGTGAGATTGATCTAGGAAATATAAATAAGAGATATGTAGAGTGAAATTGACTTTGGAAATATGATTTTACATTGAAAGTTAAAATGGACAAGTAATTTGAAACAAAAAATTTTCTTGAAAGTGAACATGTAAATTGAAACGGAAAGAGTACAAAGCAAGATAAAAAGATAGGAAAACAGATGACTTGGTAATTATGTAGGTGGTATACTGACCATTCACACAAAAGAGGTCCTTGTATGTGACAATCTCCTTCTATAAAACAAGAACCTAAATTCTCTCTCTCTTTTAAGTGCCTATAATATTTTGTTCTTTCAGCAATAAAAAAGGCATTTCTCAATCACCTTGGAATCGGAATACCATTTTCAAGTATCAGGATTGCCACCTAGTTTCATACTTTCAAATGCCTATATAGAAGGAAAATGATCATTTTCCCCTAATGTGCAATATTGTTGCTTAGCAGTCCTGCACTTTGTTTATGCTAATTATTCTTCCCTCACGTTCATGACTGATCACATGATGGCATCTAGGTGTTTTTTGTTGTACTTTGGTTTTATTTTGATCCTGTTTGAAAATTAGCGGTTAGCTGTTAGTAGATTGAAATATATGTTTTGACTAACTGACTGAAATAGATTTTTTGACTAGCGGTTTGGATTAACGGTTTCTTGCAAAATTGTTTGGTAAATAGTTGTTTGATTAACTTTTTATGACACATATCAAAATTTTTAACCTAAAAAAAACTCCTCAGAGTAGTTTTTTGAAAAATAGCCTTTTGAACCAATACTTCTATTTCAATTTGCTAGCTATCAAACGCTAGTATTAACGGATTGAAATGATCAAAATCTCTAAAACCCCTCTAACTTCTAACTTCCAAGCACGACCAAATTGACAAAAACTTGGCGAGGAGATAATTATGGATATGTTTATAGGATTGTCCTATTAAGAGAGCTAACATGTCAAAAAATTATAAATCAATATGGCAATAAATAATAAATAATAGTATAGTACTCCCTCCGTCCCACAATACAAGTCTCTTTCGAGAAAATTACACATATCAAGAGACATTTTCTCACTTGTACCCCTAATAAATGCATCATGCATGAATGTGACTCTTATTCAACCCTTATTAATTGTTATACAATTTTCAATAAGGATAATTTTGGAATAATGTCATTATATTTGTATTGGAAACTAAAAATAGACAAGTATTATGAGAAAAAATTTCTTCCAAAAGAGACTTGTATTGTAAGATGGAGGGAGTATAATACTAAATAATAAATAATAGTATAGTGTTAGAATGGGAGTGTGGGCCCCAAGGCCTATATGTGATACTACCTCCATCCCAAATTATATGTCCCCGTTGACTTTGGGCACGTAACTTTACGTGCATTGACCGTTTACTTCTGAAATTTATTTTTTTATTTTTTCTTTTATAAATGAAAATTTCATATTTTAATTTTTATTTGTAAAAATAAAATTTTAAAAATAAGTCACGTATCTATGCGGTCAATGAACCTTAAATTGTGTGCTCAAAGTCAACGGGAATTTAGGATGGAGGGAGTATTTAACTTTTCGAAAATATCGTACATTGTTCCAAAATATTTTGCCGAATTCAGTTGATAATGATTGGTTTAACTTACTTTAACGATAATAGGATCTCGTGTATGTGCATAACGAGATTCTGTATATACACATAAATGATTCAATTAAATTGATCCATCTGCATGCTATGTTATCTCTGTTTTGATTTGCTTTTGCGATCTGAACACGGGCGGAACCGAGGGGCTAGCCCGGCGCCAGCTCCGGTTGAGAAAAAATAAATAAGTATAATTTATTTATTTTTAATTTTTTAGCCTGGGGATAAATTTAAAAATGATTATATATATAAAAAAAATAGCCCACTTAACATGGTGGTTTACATCGAGAAGGTCATATTTAAAGACATAGACGATGAAGTTATCTTACGACGCTATCAAAATATGCAAAATCATAGAATTCAGTTGTCATCCATTCCTTCCTCGCTAAAAGGCAGTAAAGATGTCATTACTGGTCAAGGTATGCATATTTACTTTTAATTTTTTTTTTCTAGTTTGGCCCGGGGTCGAAATTAATCCTGGTTCCGCCACTGGATCTGAATAATATCTAATGTAATCAAAATAAGTTCACTTGAACATAGGTACATTCAATAAAAAAGCAGTAGAAATACCATAATATTTGCAAATACAAGCGCTCAAGGAAAAGTAAGGTCGAGATTTTTTTTTTTTGATAATGAGAATGAATCTCAACGAAATATGAATCGGCAATTCACCGTGATAATTCTTTCATTCAAGAAAGCTTATTATCTAACCGTCGGACATGCAAGATGACCGGGGAAATTTAGACAATAAAACTTTAATGTCCGAAAAGAAAAACCGGTCTTCTTCCAGAAATCCTGAAAATAAAACATGGGAAACAATAATTAAAAATATAAGTCGATGTATATAACAGATTATATCAAAAATATTCCCACAATCATGATAACTCATAATTGAGACAATCAAACTCTTAATTAAGGCACAATTAATAAAATATTAACGTCCTTAATTAAGACACAATTAAGGCCCTCAAATCAGGCACAATTTACACCCTCAATTAAGAGGCACAATTTACGCCTCAATTATGACGCACAATTTATGCCCTCAATTAAGAGGCACAATAAACGTCCACAATTAGGATACAATAAACGCCTTCCTTTCTGAAACCGAATCCCATACTTATCCCGGAACTGCCGTTGCCGCCACCTTCGGCCACCACCGCTATGTCATCGGCCAAGTTGCCTCATCGTATGCGAAGCGAACAACCAAGTTGCCTCATCGTATGCGAAGCGAACAACGAAGCGTTACATTTGTAACATGAAAAATCGCCAAAAACACCAAAACTCAAGGATTAAACAAACAAATAACTAAAGAACAGAGTTACAGTTGCAAGCATTGCCACAATTTTCAAGACCAGTTGGGCTTCTTTCGATTTACCTTCTTTACACATTTTATGAATCAAAACATTAAATTTACGAACCCACATTCCAGAGCATCATAATGAAACCCCCAAATCATAACAGGCGTACAACACTTGATCAAATCATCAAAAATCCTTTCGGAGAAATAACACAGTATAACAATGAATAGGACTGATCAAACATTTGATGGCGAGACAATAAGAAGCCATGGCACAATATGAATAAACAAATGATAAACTTAGAACCAAGGGTCACTCGAATAATCAATAACTCAAAATACCCAGATCAGATATGATCACAAAACCATTATTCAGTTAATTGATCATAACAAAAAAATAATTAATAATTAGATAAATCAAACCCCAATAAAACATACTCCCTCCGTCCCTTTGAGTAATATACACATGAAATGGGTACGGAGACTAAGAAGGGTGTATTGGATTAGGATTTTAAAGCATTTTTTTGCATTCATGAAATCCGAGGGTATTCGATTGGGATTGTTTGAAATCCATTAAAATCTTGAGGTATACAATTGGGATTTTAAATTATGCTACAAAATCCGGTGGTATTCAATTGAGATTTTAAATTATGCTTTAAAATCCGATGGTATTCAATTGGGATTATTTAAAATCCATTAAAATCTGATGGTATTCAAATGCTGATGGATTTTTTTGCATTTCATAAAATGATGGATTTTGTGGCATTCTCTAGTGTATTTTAAGTTTTTTGAAATCCCACAAAAATCAATGGGATTTTGAAGCACTGTGCTTAAATCCTATAAACTCTGCGACATTTTATCAAGAATCCGCACAAAATCAAAATCACACACAATCCATTAAAATCCATAGACTAAAAACAATCCATTAAAATCCCAATCGAATACACCCCGTAACAAAAGTGTATAAAGTAGTATGAAATATGGAAAAGAGAAAGAAATATGGGTATAGTGGTGGGATTTGGGTATTTATCGTTCCGATTCTTTTATTACAATTTGACGTTCTTTTAGTTTTCAACTTTCCTTACAGTTTCACGTTCATGTTCTTCCTGAATTTGAAATTATCTTCTAAACGCAAAATGCAAGAAGTTGTTTAGATGATTTATCTTTTTATATTTATCTTATACTCTCTCTATCCCCCTCATTTCTTTACGTTACTTTTTGGCACATTTTTCCACACTCATTTAAAATATAGTTTCATAATATATTTTTAAAATTTTTTTTCACTGGATAAAAGTTTGATGTTTAAACTTTTATTAAAAAAATGAAAATTTTGAAAAAAAATTATGATACTATATTTTATAAGAGCCTCAAAATGCGTGCAAACAGTAAATATAACAACCACGGGGATGGAGGGAGTACATTATTTCTCAGGTAGCTTCCTCACAGACAGTCTTTGGAAAAAAAGAATCTTCGTCGATCAAATTATTTTGTCATTGAGAAAAAAAACATTACAGACTACCTCGCAAAAGCATGTAGAGAGCGACACAGCAATAAATGAGGAATAGTTTAAGGCTGTATGTACAGCCACGACAATAGTTTAAGGCCGCAACTAGTTTCACTGGCAAAAACAATGTCCTCCACTGCCTGTTTTTCTCTCCAACGACCCATCATTATTTTGTCTCTCACAAGTCAAGACTACCTCAGCAAGGAATGAGACAAGGTCTAGCCTCTTTTGTTATGGAAATTGCTAGCCATTGACAGCTTGTATATTATCTTATCCAGACTCTTTATACCTTTTCTTTATTTGAATATATTCACGCAATGACATTATTTCACTATCATGTGGGGGCAATTATTTCAATTTCACACATTTAAGTATTTAAATCTGGTGGTATGTAAGGCTTCCCCATGTTTCCACAAATCATTTATACTATCCAGGACACCCAACTATATTTTGTAACTGATCAAACTATACTTTCTTTATGTTTCCTCATCATCTTCCTTTTCTGTTTGTGTGGTGAATCCAAGAAACAAACATACCTGCATATCTTCTCGTAAAGAAGGTTTTGTGGAGGGAGACGGAAGGAAATGATTTCTACAATTATCGGAAACAGGCCTGCGGTCTTGATATCATACTCTCGGCGGTTGAAGAATGATCAGAGGTTTTATAAAGCATCAGCCTCCTGGACAATGTTAGTGTCAATTGTTAACAAGATTTCCGGAAACATAATTACATTTTAATACTAATTACAGGGTTTTCGCATGACCACAGGACAATGGATTCGAAGCCCTTACAGAAAGGGAATAAAGAGAATATATCATCAGACATCCCGAAAGGCCTTATTTCCAGTCCAGAGACGTCTAAAACGTCGCTTCAATTTAACAGACTGCAGCCACCTAAAGAGGCTTGTCGAGAAGATAGCAGACTTGATTTTGGGCAGTTCACAGCGCGCGAGGCTGTTCTTGATGAAGAATATTGGGTCAGTTATAATGACAAAACAAAGACATCATCTATGGAAAATACAATCTTTACTAGTTTCCTGAAGCTTTCCTTGTTAACTTATTGCTGATGTGTGTTGGTACCACGGCTTGATGTTTTGACGCCAGACTGCAGCATGGCTTCGAGCAGAAAGTCACTGGGAAGACAAAGCAAGTGACAGGTATGTGCTAAAATTCGAGGTCTGCACAGGTGCCAAATCCAAACATAAGCTCAATGCCCAAACATCTAATAAAAACTAGATGCATTACATACTTCAAGGCATTACATGAAAAGACCGTTAACTCTAGTTCTATTTTCTAACACAGATATGTTGAGAACTACAAAAGAAAGTTTACAGAACAGGTATCCAAATGAAGTGTCTTGCTAAAGCTCTGTTATCATTATTGTTTTTCGGGTTATATATCAAACTGGCCACCCATTGCGTAAAAATATCTCATTTTACCCACCCATCTCATCGGGGACTCGTTTAAGCCACTATAAACAAAATATATATCATTTTACCCACGTTACTATTCAAACCTTTTTACTTAATCATTTATTAAAAATTAACCGTTTGTTTTTTTACTACAAAACCACTTCGAGTACCTTCATGATTGTCTCTAGTATTTATCAAAATAATTTGAGAATTAATAAAGCAACATAGCTATCTATTTTAAAAAAATATTTAGTTATAAATATATATTTATGTGATCACCTTAACGATGTTGCTTTAGAAATTCCTAAATTATTTTGATAAATATTAAAGACAATTATGAAGGTACTCGAAGTGGTTTTGTAGCAAAAAAATAAAGGGTTGATTTTTGATAAATGATTAAGTAAAGAAGTTTGAATAGCGATGTGGGTAAAATGATATATATTTGGTTTATAGTGACTTAAACGAGTACATGATGAGATGAGTGGTTAAAGTGAGATATTTTGACGTAATGGGTGGCCTGTTTGATATATAACCCATTGTTTTTCTGGGTGCAATGTGTTATTTGGTATAAATTACATGCAGTAATCAAGTATATATAATGCACTGAAATTCTATTTCTTACTGGTGTAGGAATTCAATTCAATCAAAAGAAATTGCAAATCGCAGATTGGCCACAAGTCCACATGCATTCTGGCGGTATAATTTTTTGCAAATGTTGGAAACTTGGAACATGTTTTCTTTTTTACCTCTATATGACTATATCAGTTACTTTGGTTCGGAATACACTTGGATCCATAACAGTGTACCAGTAATTCTTCTTCAAAAGTGTTTATTGTTGAGTCCATTCTACTTCACAAGTATAGTTCTCATAACAGTAATTTTCTAATCAATAGGTAAAGAACGAACCGAGAAATGTCATACTGAAGAATGTAGTTGGAACCTTAGATCTGAGCATGAGACGTTTGTTGCATGGAGAAACCTTTCCTGCGGTAAAATGTTTTTAGATGACATTAAAGTTTTGATATCATGTTACATAGAACTCGTCACCTAATTGGCTTAAAACTTCTATTCTCATTACAGGAACGGGTTAAAATTCCTCTCTTCTGCAGCATCCAGAAAGAAGGGAGCAAATATGGTTACATTTCTAACTTATGTGTGGCCAAATCTGCGCGGCGCCAGGGAATTGCAAGCAACATGCTAAGTTTTGCAATAAAATCAGCTATATATTATGGTGAGACCATGAGATGGGTATATCATTGATCACAGTAAATTTTTCACTTCACAAAAATATAGCGGAACTTCCCTGCTCATAAGATATTCACGTGACAGGTGCTGAACAAGTTTTTGTACACGTCCACAGAAATAACAAACCTGCTCAACTATTGTACCAGAAGATGGGCTTTGAGGTATTACCATGTATCTTTGCTCTGTTCTCCTGACTATTATTTAATTATAAAGTACTGAGCTTCTTTTACATGTTTTACAACAGGTGGTCGAAATTGCAAGCTCCCAGTTATCAGCTGAGCAAACGTACTTGCTTTGCTTGCGAGCACAAGGCTTAGAAGAAAAATATCTTTGAGAAGTCGAAGGGAAGAATAATTTCACCTAAGTATAATTGAAAAAATTTCAGCCCAAAAGGAGTTCCTACACCCCACAACAATTGGTTCTTATAGTAACAGTAAAGCATATCAAGTAGATCTCAGAAGTCAAACCGCAATTAGAAAAATAGTTATGCCCATTTTCAAGGAGTTCCAGTGGTATCAGTCAGATTAAAAACTAATGCACAGTTAACATACTATGGAAATACATTCGGAAATAGTTGGTGGAATTTACCTTGGTCGCCAACAAATAGCAAAACATTCACCGATTCGCGGGACTGACCATGTTGAGAATCTTATTGCCAAGTCTTCTGCAAATTGAAAGACTGCAGACGGAAGCCATCATCGAGGGGGGATGTGAACCTGGCAATCAGAGTTGGTCAATGTATATTCAAGCACTTGACCAGGCACTGGGGTTAATAATCTGTAAAAAAACATTCTTAAGCCAGGCTATAACAAAGCCTAAAACTGTATCCTTGTAACCAATTTTAGAATATATGCCCACACAACTGTTCAAAGAAATAGCTAGTCATTTCATTTACACCAATGTTTATGTGTGTATATATATGATAAACTTTCTTTAGCTTCAACCATTAATTAACATTAGATGTATATCCATAACAATTGTAGTGAATTTGATAAACTCCACATGATTGTCAGCACCAATTGCAAAACATTGGTTATTGCCAGCTTAGAAAAAACAAAGGAATCTAACCACATAAAAAAAATCAAAACGGTCTAAAACACACTTAGAACTAATTGGTTTAGACTTTATAGTATGTAGGTATATATTTTAACACGTCTCGTCAATTCGAAGAAAATACCACCACATGAATCTTCCCAATATAAAAGGTGTATCCCTATTCACTTATTTAGTGGATATACATGGGGGTACCTTTTGAATCTTCACTGACAGGAACAACTCTCGTCTACTTGTAATCAGTTAGAATAGTCCTCCTATAATCATTTAGGAACAACCGGTCTCTTTTGTGCATAATACATAGGATTAGCAGGTACTTGAACGCCTGTCTTCACAATGCTGGCATGCATCTTACGACTAAGCTTTCCCAGATGGTTAAGCTTATTCCTGACGTAATTGTATGAATCTTCGATTTACTTCAACTGAACTCAGGGCAGGAATCCTTTTTGGCTCTCTTTCATCTATCAGGATCCTCATTCTTGCAACATCCTCCCACCTTCCAGCTTCAGCATAGATATTTACCATAAGGGCATACAAACTAATAGAATGGAAGTTCAACTTATACAATCTATCAGCCACATGTTCTGCCAGCTCAAGATTTCCATGTATTCTACAAGCACCAAGCAAGGCTCCCCAAACACCTGCATCTGCGTTTGACATATTATTGATGAATTCATAAGCTTCATGCAACTCACCAACTCTACCAAGAAGATCGACCATACATGCACATTGCTCTATGCCAGGCATGATTAAATAATCTCTGGTCATGCTTTCAAAATGCTTCCTCCCTTCTTCTACAAAACCTGAATGCCTACAGGCAGTCAGGACAGCTGTGAAAGTATAGATATTTGGTTTAATACCTTCTTCTTTCATTTTAGAGAAAAGCAAGACAGCATCCTCTCCATATCCATGAGATGCACATGCCGCAATTATTGAAGTCCATGACACAACACTTCTATAACTTAACCTATCAAAAACATCCCTAGCCAAAGTTATGTTTCCACACTTTGCATACATATCAATAAGTGCACTTGTGATTGAAACATTAGTTTCTAAACCTTTGCACCTGACTAGGTCATGTACCCATTTTCCAGTATCAAGGGCTCCAATACTGGCACAGGCTGAAATTACACTGACTAATGTGATAAAATCATATTCTACACCTTCTGTTTGCATTCTACGAAAGAGCTTAATGGCATCTGCACCAGCTTTATTTTGTTCATAAGCAGCGATGATTGCATTCCATGAGACAACAGTCCGGACAGCCATCCGATCAAACAAAGATCTGGCAATATCAACATGGCCACATTTACCATACAAAGCAACCAAAGAGTTAACCAGCGAAATATCAGAGATGAATCCCAGTTTAAAACTATAAGCATGAATCAGCTTCCCTGAATTAAAAAACTCCATACTGGCACAAGCAGGAAGAACACTCACTAAAGTAACAGCATTTGGTCGAACCCCAAAAGCCATCATATCTCTGAAAGCAGACAAACCCTTCTCAAAGAATCCATTTTGAACATACCCCGCGATCAGTGAAGTCCATGATACAATGTTCTTCACAACCATTTCACCAAACACAAGTTCCGAATTCCAAGTCTCCCCACTTTGCGAATACATAGTAACCAAAGAACATTGCACAACCACATCAAGAGAAACCCCGTTTTTCAAAACATTGCAATGCACTTGTCTTCCCTCCCAAAAAGCCGAGTGTACAGCACAAGCCCGAACCACAGACGGGAAAGTATAATCATCAGGCAATAATCCTGACTGATGCATATTTCTATACAGAATTATGGCTTCATGACAAGGACCCCTGTCAGCATACCCCCTAATCAATATGTTCCAGAGATACAGATTCCTCTCAGACGTAATATCGAACAGGTTGCGGGCATAGTCCATATTGGGAGAAAAAGAACAGGCAAGAGTGATGATTTTAGTTGATAATGTAAGACTTTGTGAAGACCCATCTTTCACAATCAAAGCATGAACTTGTTTGAGTTGTTGAAGATTGAAACAAGAGTTTAGAAGATAAAGAGAAGGGAGGGAAGTGTAGTTGCAAAAACGTATTGATTTGGAGGGTACGAGATTTGTCAAGACAGTGAAGAGTGAGTTGCGGCCAAGCATGAATTGGACAGATTTCAGTTTAAGCACCTGATCATCAGGTAATCCTGTGTTAAGTTTGTGTAGTGCGAGAAAGACCCGCTGGAGCCTGGAGCCAACTTCAAAGCCAACTCAAGATTATCAAGAGTTTAAATATAGGACTCCCTCCGACCCTCCGTTTAGAATTGTCAGATCAAATTAAACGACATAAGTTTTTTTTTTTTTTTTTGAATAAAAACGACATAAGTTTTAAATATATATTAAAATATTGTTTAAAAAATATATATATATATATATATAGGCAAACATTCAAGGGAGGGACTCCTTATATGGAGTTACATAGTGCGCCATTGTAAATCATCAATTTTATTATAAATTTTATTATAGAATACATATAAAACATGATTCTAATATAGAATACTATAACATATATCTATTTTAAATAATTTAACACTTAAAATTTGATGAAAAAAAGTATATTTTCGAAACTGATTCTACAACAGAATAATTCTGGATGATTATTATTCTGTTATAGAATCATGTTGAGATATTGCCTAATTTTAGATGATCTTTGGAATAAAAAAATTGTATAACTTCGTTTTCGGTTTAATAATCGAAATTTGCAATTATATTTCAGAAAAAATATAATTGAATATATATTATGTATATATTTATAATGGTGAGCTACGTAACTCCATATAAGAGGGTATGCTATGGAGTGCTACCCTCTATATATATATATATATATATATATATATATATATATATATATATATATATATATATATAAATATATATATATATATATAGGAGGAAGATCCTAAGAAAACCCAGCTTATCAAGAAAACTGAGAAACCCATCTAATCACCGTTGATCTTATAATCATGATCTAATCAGTATTTTATAAAAAAAGCAATTAAATCTAGTTAACAAGGGGTAGTTTAGGAATACAGATTTACTCATATTCAATCAAAGATGTATTCCATATATAAAGAGATTTTTTATTTTTGTTAAATATTTCTATCTTAAATCAGACATATAAATAATAAGAACGAATAGTACGTTCCATGTTTCTATCTTCGGTTAAAAGCTTAATAGCTTCCCCAGCCATTACAGACGAAGAACTTAACATCACTCAAGGTTAGCATTATCGATATGTTATTCAGTAGAATAGTAGAAGGAACACGAGAATATAAAAGAAGTCTGCAATATGATTATCTCCTGAATCTGCACATACTATGTTTTCCTCTCTCATAGAAGTTTCTCTTACACGTTTCTCTCTTGATTTTATACAGTTATTGATAATAGTAGGGAAACCAATTATCAACAAGCAGAAAATTTTATCAAGACCATTCTCACATAGTCAGATGTGTTGCTGAAAAGAAATCGTGTTTGAATCAGAAATTCAAGGATTTGCAAGCGGTTTTTGAATTCTATAAGGAATACAGAAGAGTTGGTGGTTTTGATTGTTTCTCTTGATAGCACTTTAGAACTCCAAAAACGCATAAGAGCTAGGGTGAATCTCCTAATCGTATAATTTACTTTCGCCTTTTGCATTTTCTGCAATTTTTCATCAAGTCGTTTTATGCTGCATGTAAATCAATGCAAAGCTAGCGCCATTACTGGATGACATGATTGTTATTACACGTTATATCTTGTTTAAATGTATTATTTCTATGTCAAACCAATCAAACTTCAAAATTTAAAAATTCATGTTTAAAGGATTTGAAATTAGCCTTTTTACACTATACATGTTGTATTATACTGTTAATAATTAGATATTATAGTGAATCTTGTGTGTGTATATACATTTTAAGAAAAGCATGTCAAAAGAAATTGGTCGATTATCTTTGGGAATCCCACCATTAATGGGTTATAAAAGCATGTCAAAAAAAAATATTGAATATCTTAGAAAATTTTGTTTATTTATTTTGCGTTATCTTGTGTATAATAACGAATCTCTTACCATTGTTATAAGGGATCATCTAATAATTTTGTTTATTACGATCTTTTAAGTGTTTACTAATAAATTTAATATTCTCCTAAGATTCTCGTAAGTGCTCTATTAATTTAAAATAAATTTTTTTTTCTAGGATCCTTTCAAGTGTTTTACTCATTTAATAATTTAAATTAGTAAAACACTTAAAAGAATCTCAGAAAATCTCTAAGATATTTAAATAAAATAAATTTTTTCTATGATTCTTTCAAGTGTTTTACTCCTTTAAATATATTTTATGATTTTTCTGAGATTCTTTTAAGTGTTTTACTAATTTAAATTGAATATTTTTTTATGATTTTCTTAGGTGTTTTACTTATTTAAAAATATTTAAGATTTTCTAAGATCTCTTAAGTGCTCTATTAACTTACAATAAATTTTTTCCTAAGATCCTTTCAAGTGTTTTACTCATTTAATAAGTTAAATTAGTAAAACACTTAAAAGAATCTCAGAAAATCTCTAAGATATTTAAATAAAATAATTTTTTTCTAAGATTCTTTCAAGTGTTTTACTCATTTAAATATATTTAAGATTTTTCTGAGATTCTTTTAAGTGTTTTATTAATTTAAATTGAATATTTTTTTAGGATTCAATTAAGTGTTTTACTAATTTAAAAATATTTAAAATTTTCCAAGATTCTTTTAAGAGTTTTACTGATTTAAAATTATTTAAGATTTTCTAGGATTCTCTTAAGTGCTCTAATAACTTAATATAAATTTTTTTCTAAGATTTTTCTGAGATTCTTTTAAGTGTTTTACTAATTTAAATTGAATATTTTTTTAATATTCTCTTAGGTGTTTTACTAATTAAAGATTCTATTAAGTGCTCTATCAATTTAAAATAATTTTTTTCTAGATTCTTTCAAGTGTTTTACTAATTTAAATATATTTAAGATTTTTCTGAGATTCTTTTAAGTGTTTTACTAATTTAAATTGAATATTTTTTTGAGATTCTATTAAGTGTTTTACTGATATAAAACTATTTAAGATTTTCTAGGATTCTCTTAAGTGCTCTAATAATTTAAAATAAATTTATTTTTCTAAGATTTTTCTGAGATTCTAATAAGTGTTTTACTAATTTAGATTGAATATTTTTTTTTTTGGATTCTCTTTCAAGTGCTTTACTCATTTAAATATATTTAAGTTATCCTGAGATTCTTTTAAGTGTTTTACTAATTAAAATTAAAATAATATTCATATTTTCTAAGATTCTCTTAATGTCTTTATTAATTAAGAAGATAGGAATATAGGCAAAAGTCCTGTGAGTTGGTTGCTTTTCTCAAACGTAATTCTCATCAATCTTCTGCAATCTCTCGTTGTCCAGTATGTCAGCGCATGAGTGCTATATATTATATTTTTCTCCCTTTCCATTATCTGATCAAGGAAACAAACCTTGCAAAATTTAAACCTTTTTATTAAAAACCAAATAAGAACAGTAGTATAACGGAAAAAGTGATAATAGATTATACCACAAGGAAAGGAACAAATCCAATAAAGCATTGTCTTGACGGGTTTATAATCCACTGATCAAAATTCTCACCAAGACATTGTTATAGATACCCACACCAGTTATATTTGAAGCACCAATCCAAATCAGCAGAATAAGACAGAATCTTCAAACACACATAAGGTGTTCTCGAACCCTGTATTTAGAACATTGGCGAGAACAATGCGAAAGTTCAATTTAAATTCCAAGTTAACCAATTCCGATGATTTGAGAGCATCATATATAACTTCTGCAAAAATCTTATGAGGATACATATAATCTTTGAACTGTGATCTCTAAACATCTGTATACTCTATTTTGTAAGAATTCTCAAACATTAACTCCTCCTTCGGCAAGCCAAGTACATTCTGGACATCATCTTCTGAAAAGTTTATAATATTCTCACCAATTGAAATGCTTGAATCGATTGGATTGTAAGACTTTGAAATCAAAAAACTCAAAGGTTGAGGGTACTCCTTGATGTTGAAAAGTAGAATCTTTTCGAATCGAGTATCCACAACCCATTGCCTTTGTGCATCTGAAAGATTGTCCGCGATTCTCTTTAAGAAGATAGGTTTGGCTCGAACCAATAAACGGCCGGTCTTCTTGTGGAGATTCTTCTCCGCCATTATATCTCTGAAAAGGAAGCGAGGCTATTTTGCGATAGTTTGAAAATGAGTACAAGAGTCACAACAATTAAATGGTATGAAGAAGATTTAAGATCGATGGGAACGATATGTCGTACAAACCTTCGATTGATGAATCACAGTATTTACACGACCTCGTAACTTTCTCCTGCTTACAATTCTAGTGGTTCTTCATGACAATGTATATATGTAATGATCTGATATGTAATGATTTGCGATTAATTTGTGTGCTTTGATTGGATTTTGGTAGATGCCAAAATTATAAGATTTTCAATTAATCAAAAATAGATTCCTTACAATTTTGCCCCTGTGTGTGTTAGATTTTGATATTTTTTGATTGAATTCAATTTGGGAAATGATTATATATGACAAAAATAATCAACGGCATCTAATAAGGTTCCTCAGTTTTCTTGATAATTTAGTTTTCTCTGGAACCTCACTCTATATATATATATATATATATATATATATATATATATATATATATATATATATGCTTTTGATCATATACAAACCTTTTTTAAAATAAAAACTAAGAACGATCTTGTCCCTCCATTGAATAATCTCATCTTTTAATCTCAGCCATTCAAATAAATAAATTAAAAAAATATAAAAAGACAGAGATTTGCTGTAATTAATCTTATTAACAGCGTTTCTTTCTCTCTCTTCAATTAACGCTCTTTCTCGCTCTAAACTATCTCGAAAGCTCTCGGAATTTCATTCTTCGCTGCGATTTTGTTCAGAGCTGATTATCTCAGAGTTTCGTTTGTCCTCGAGATTCGCTTATCCAGAGCTTCGTTTGTTCTGGAGATTCTCTTCTGATTAGGTTTTAGCTGATTATCTCATAGCTGATTATCTGATTTGAAGGAGTTTATTCAGTTTATTCAGTTAATTCATAGCTGATTAGCTGATTTGAAGGAGTTTATTCAGTTGATTTGAAGGAGTTTTGTACGAAATTGAGTTTTATATCATTGATCGAAGATGATTACACTGGACTTGGCTAAAATCAGTGATAATCAAGGTATTTTTTTAGTTATAATTTATAATTTGTGATTATTCCGTATTCGATTTGAATTATAGTTTTCATGTTGATAATCAAGTTTTTTGTTTTAAGAGTTTGCATAGATACTGTTAATTATGTAGTGATTTTGCTTATAGTGTTTGTTGATTTTGCATAGATTCTGTGATATAAGTTGATGAATTCAGTGTGTTTGAATGTTTTAAAGTTGAACTAGGATTTGAATCTATGTGAGAATTGATTATTTTTTTTTGCCGGTATGTGAGAATTGATTTAATTTATGTATAATGTATAGTGTTTTTTTTTGAATAATTGATTATTAGTAGAGAAATATTGCAGAATTTGTTTCTATATGTCAGATTTTGTGATGGAGGTTAATGAATTCACTTTGTTTTAGTGTTTTAAAGTTGAAATAGAATTTGAATCTATGTGATAATTGATTTGATTTAGGTATAATGTTTAGTCTTTTGTATTGTCTTTCAAACTGAATAATTAGTCAGTGATATGTGCCTTATTTTGTGATTAACAGGTTCGACTTGTGGCGATTGTTCTCGTGTTGGTGCTGTTGACATTAGTGATGGTATTGTTTCGGATGATTGTGATAGTTCGATAACAAATTATACATTGTCTCCTGGTGGTCAGAAGTATTTTTTTTACCAAGTTGTGTTGGTTCGATAGAGGTACCATTTGCTAATCAGATTTTTGATAGCTTAGAGAAGGCGTTTAAGTTTTATAAAGAGTATGGAAGATTGGGAGGTTTTGATGTACGAAAAGGAACGGGGAAAAAGGATAGTGAAGGGACAATTATTTTGAAGCACTTTGTTTGTAGTAATGAAGGTTATAATGTAGTTAATCCTGGCTGTGATGAAAAGGTTGGTAAAGTGGTCAAGGAAAGGCGTACGGGGTCTCGTAGATGTGGATGCAAAGCTAAAATTGTTGTCAAGATTATGAGTCAGAATAGGTATTTTATATTGAGTTTTGTTGAATTGCATAATCATGTTTTAGCTAGTGAAAACGGTTGTCAGTTTTTGAGATCTAGTAGAAATATGAGTATTAGTTTGCGGAATATGATATTTGATGCTAGTAAAGTTAACATTGGATGTAGCAAGGCTTTTAGTTTGGCAAAGGAAATGGCTGGTGGTTATAGTAATGTAGGTGCAACGTTACGTGATTTTAGAAACTTTAACCGGGACTTGAAAGAATATGTTGGTGAAAGGGATGGACAGATGATCATAGATAATTTCAAGGTTATGCAGGAGACTTCAAAATCTTTTTATTTTTCTTATGAGTTGGATGCAGATGGACATTTATCCGTGCTTTTTTGGGCTGATGCCACTGGTAGACGGAATTTTGAAATATTTGGTGATGCGGTTTCTTTTGATGCGACATTTGATACGAACAAGTAAGTTATATAATCTGTTTCCAATAATTTTGTTGTTTATTTGTTATATTGTAAACTGTTTATGTTGATTGATAGTACCATGTATTATGTGATACTGTTTTAGTGATTCAGGTAGTACATTTTAGTGATATTTGTATTTGATTTCAGTGATATTGATCTGTAATTTCAGTAATGGATATAGTTTATTCTAGTGGTATTGTATTTGATGCTTTGTATATTATGTTTAAATACAGCTTCTTTGTTTTGTTTGTATTTTATTGTAGGTATAATATGATCTTTGCGCCGTTCATCGGTGTTGATAAACATGACCGATGTGTTACATTTGCTGCTTGTCTTTTAGCAAAGGAGAATGTTAATCATTTTAGCTGGGCTTTTAGACATTTTGTAAAGGCAATGGGACGAAATCCAGTTGTTTTGATTACTGACCAGTGTCCGGCAATGAAAATAGCTATCCCTGATTGTTTCTCTTCTGAAAATGGATTAGTTGCTAGCAAGCATCGTTTATGTATGTGGCATATTATGCAAAAATTCCCAATTAAGGTACTAATTTCATATCATGCATATTGTTTGAGTTGATTTCGTCTAGTGTAATGTATGAAGTAAAAATATATAAAATATTCGTTGAATGTAAATGTACTGACTTATTATTTGTTAGTGTTGCAGCTTGGTAATCGTTTATGCAAGGAGACTGACTTTGTGGAGAAAATGAAGGCTTATAATTGGTCATCAAATCTGGAGATTGAGGAATTTGAAAATGGCTGGAAATCTGTTATTAAAGAGTTTAATCTTGAGGAAAACAAGTGGTTATCTGACATGTATGAGCTGAGGTCATCATGGGTTCCTTTATATTTTAGGGACAATCCGATGTTTGGTTTGTTGAGGACAATAAGTAGGTCTGAGAGTGAGAATTTTTTCTTTGGACAATTTCACAAACAAAGTGACAGACTTTGTGAATTTTGGATACGTTTTCAGAGTGCTATGGATAGGCAGCGGAATGAAACAAAGAGACTAGATCATGAGTCGAATGCAACGACTCCTTCCAAACTGTCCAGGTGGTTTCTTGAAGATGATGCTGCTGAAATATTTACGCGTGGAATTTTCTATAAGTTGCAAGAAGAAATTTTGTCTTCCTGTTTGGAAATGCAAATTAAGAAGATGAGTGAAGATGAAAATGGAGTAACTAATCTTGAAATTATAGATGTTAAAGTCAAGGATAAAATTTTTAAGGTACGTTCTCTACAAACTATTAGAATAAATTTTATGCTAATTGTAGGTGATAAGGTCTCATGTCTGTTATTTGAAATGTAAATAATATTGTTGTTTATATTTTGGTTTGCAGGTTGCTGTGAGTAAATCTCATGCTGTATGCTCATATAAGAAATTTGTTATGTGTGGAATAGTGTGTAGGCATGCCTTTTGTGGTTTGAAACAAATAGGTGTTACAAAATTTCCTAGAAGCCTTGTGTTAAATAGATGGATGAAAATTGCTGATTGTGGCAGTGGATTGGATGTTGATTTGGTGTCTACTGATTTTTTTAAGATGGAGAAGGTGTCCTTGAAGTTTACAAATATATGGTATGATTTTCATCAAACGGTTAACAATGCTGGAGTTGATTTGGATAAACTTGAATATGTGCACAAAGCTATTAAGGATATTAATGTTGATCTTGAGAAGTATGGTGTTGATTCTGTTGAATTTAGTAAGAGGGATCATACTGCAGCTATGGTTGGTGAACAGCCTGTTGGAGAATTAACTGTCCTTGTACCAAACATTTCGAAGAACAAAGGAAATCATTCAAAAGATTGATCAGTGATCGGGAGAAAGCTGTGAATAAATCAAAGAAAAGGATTAGAAGATGCAAGGAATGTTCTGCCACAACTTATGATTCTCGAACTTGTCCGAAGAAGAAAGGAGGAGCGGAAACAAATAATGCTCCAGTTTAGTCATCATATATTAGTAGTTGGAAAATCTTCATGCTGATACTGAGGTTTTAGATAGTGATATTGACAAAGTTGTGCTGGATAGTGATATTCATTTTAGATAGTGATAATTTAGTTGTAATTTTAGTAGTAAACTGTGTACATTTTAGTGATATGTACTTTAATATTTAGTGATTGCTATATACATTCTAGTGATATAAGTGGTTTTCTTATTATTAATTTGTTTTTGTGATGATATACTTAGTAATAGTGTTCTATTATGTTACTTGTAGTAATCATGTATACTTGTTCTTGTTTGCTTTGGTCTTTTTGTCTTATGTTTATGGTGCTTTGGCCATTATTAATAAATCAATGTTTGTTGAGTAGCAATTATTTGTTGAGAAGCCATATATATTTTGTGAGAATCTTTTTTGTTGAGGTTTATAGAAGAAGATATATAGTAATTGCATAGCTGATAAGAGTGTTTTACTTGTACATAGTATGTCTTTATTTTAACTCTGTATTTTAATGTCATATATTGACACTGTGATATGGACTCTGTATTGATTCTGTATTGACACTGTATTTTAATATCATATATTGACACTGTGATATATTGACTCTGTATTGACTCTGTATTTATTTATACAACAAATGTACTATATAGTGAGGCTGAGTTGCAGTAATAAGATATGACAAAATAAAAGAAAATGAGAATTAAAGACATATTTAACATCATTAAAAAAACAATACTCATATATGGTCTGAATGTTAATAACAGGTCTAAAATCACCAACATTCCATCAGTCTGAATAAAATCACCAACATATCAATTACACAATTTACTTCTAAATTTTAATCATTCCGCGCGTTGCTGTCATTCTGCAAAGGGGTTACTACATCTTCAAAATCAGTGGTCAAATTCTTAGCAAAAGTGACTGTCTTCTGGTTGCATTTTGGTGTTCTCGCTTCTTTTGCTGCTGCTGATTTCAATCTCACCATCTCAAACACATTCCTTTCTTTTGCTTTCTTGTAGAAGTCTGCTGCTTCTTTCAATATTGCATCTTTGATTTCATTAGCTTGTGATGACAATATTGCAGTGTAATATTTGATCCTAAGTCTCCAGATTTGGCTAGTCTGTAAAGTCTATAAAAAAATATACAAAAATTAGAAAATACATTAACATCATCAGTATATTGTACAAATATGATAAAATGTATAAACTCTTACCCCTTCATGTAGAAGATTAGTTTCCCAATTTTTTGCATCCCCTTTGAAAGTTTCCATATGTCTCATTAAGAAAATACCACAGTCATGAGAATTGTACATTGTTTGCCAAGGCATTTTCAAGTATTCTGGCTTTAGTTTCCGAATTCTCGTTGACAAAATTGGTTTTCTTTTTGCAGTCAAATAGTTGAACAAATGTGAATGCTGAAACAAAAGATAAAGGAACAAATAAGAAAATAAGCAGAATGTTAAATAGGCAAGTGACTAATTATAATTTTTAATAATGACAATATTTTTTAGTGAAGTAGATAGCTTATTTTAGTGATATCAAAAGTTTGTTTTGGTGAGTTTAGTTATAGATCTTACTAATTTTAGTGTTATACTTGGAATGTAGACAAATAGTATAAATACAACAATTGAGTTGTTTGTAAATGTGTGTTAATTTCTTACCAAAACCTATGGTACCCTGTCATAGTATCCTTTTGGATTGTCATCACGTCTAATGTTGTCAATTAAGAAGCATGCTGGGGTCCTTATATTGTAACAAATCAAATAGAAATGCTCATGTTTGTTGATTGGGAAGAAGATCTGCAATAATATAAAATACGAAAATTAGTTTTGACCATGTTAATATAAAGGAAAATCAAAGACGAGAAATTGAGATAATAGAAATTTATATTGTACCAATTCAAGATCCTCTAATTTTTGTAGAGAAACTGTCTTGATAATTTTATCCATTCCTTCGCAGAAAGAAGGAAATGTCTCCCCGACCTTTTTTTCCCCATCAAGGCTGAAAATCTATAAGTTCGAAAGAACAGTTATAATATATAAGGGTTAGAGAATAGTTAGAGAACAATTTCAGAGAATATTTAATTATAATGAAAATAAGTAATGAATATAAATTACCAAATCTCCAATTGTACAGAACAGACGCATTAGGGATTCATCAGACTTGTACTTCTCATTTTCATTTTGAATTGTAGCCCAAACATCTATAACTGAGTAGAACAAGCTTGTTTTATGTTGCAATGTTTATATATGCTCCCTAATGCTTTCTGTGCCCTTGCATCTGAACACCACTTCCCTGTAATCATAGAAATTTGTTAATATAATATATAGTTTTGAAAAAAGAAAAGCTATATCTGTAGAAGAAAAGCTTACAGTGGATCTTTTTCCTTCTGGACCAAAAAGCACCAAATCCCAAAATCTACACTGGCAATCTGTTTTCCTATATTTACCACTCTATCAATATAGGGTGATCTTGCATGAGGGCCAATCTTTTTGAATCTGGTGCTTTTTTGTCTTTTTTGTTCTTGGGCAATGTTGAATTCTGATTAATCTCATCATCTATTCCAAGTGAGAAAGATGGAATATATCGACTGTCATTGTCTTTATCATCTGAAGGTTTTTTATTCTTTCCATCTTGCAATGTTGAATAAATTTGCTCTACTATTTCCAAGTGTTCAACAGTTGCAGGGCTTAAATCACGCTCAAAATCATCTACAGGTTCTCCTTGTTGGCCTTGTAAATGAGTTGTATCTTGATTGAGTTGTTGATTTTCATCTGCATCCATTGTTGGATGTGAATCTTTTGTTGGATGAACAGGGGAATCATTTTGAGGAGTGCTTTCTCGATGAACGGGGAAGTTTTCGTTCATCACTTCGTCTATAAGTTTCAGAGAATAACTTTCTGGGAATTTTTCCCTTGCCTTCTTCATGTCATCATCAAATCTGAACTTGGCATCCAATATATCTTGTGCTCTTCTTGTTAATTCATCTAAAATATCCTGAAAAAACATTCAGAAGATAATGGTTAAACATGTAGAATATAGTGGTTAAACATGTATGCTTTAGTGATTTAACATATGTAGGTTAGTGATATTAGTATGTATATTTAATGAAAGACCTCCTGTGACATTTCCATCTCTGGTTCTTGTTGATAATTATCATTATCAACATCATCTGATTCACAGTTTCCATCTCTGTGCTGTGAGGCTTCATTCTTTTTATTGTACTCAGCTTCCATCTCATCAACAGTTTTCCACATATTCCAATCATCCCAATCAATATTTGTCTCATCAGTTTTCTGTTTGAGTTTAAAATAAATAAGAAAATAACTATTGAAGTTATGAAATACAAATTGAATTCAATAAATAAGCAGAGAAAATAGTATATACCTTGGGTTGATGTTCGAAAGGATCTTTTTCATTTAGAACTTCTCTAAGTGGTTTCATGCGACAGCCAACTCCAAAAACACCAGTAAATAGCTCCAGTGATTGTCTTTCCTTGAGTTTTTCATGTGTCCAACCAATGTAAGAGGGAAACTGTCTTTCAACAAGTTTTATTCCCTTATTTCTTACACGGTCCACATAAAACAACTACATAAAAGTGGATAATATATATAAAGTGAGAATTCTCATGGCAAGAAGAAAAGAATAAAAAAGGAGATAGTTAGAGGCTTACCGTGAGGAAAATGAGAGATCCACGAAAGAACGTGGATGTTGTGTTATTCCAACTTTCAGTTGCAAAAACAAGGTAACCAAGTAAGAACTCCGGCCAGTTGTACCTTTCTAGATTATCCAGACTATCAGCAAATCTAAGTAGTTGTTTGTCAACGTACGAACAACTTGTTGTTCCAATCAGAACATTTGACATGAGAACTAAAAAGTTCAGTTTAAAATTGTCTGATACTGATTGAAATTTCATGGCTTGAACAATTTTCTGAGCAGTGACTTGCTCTGTATTGCATTGTGCATGCCATGCATTAATTCTTTCTTTGTAATCTTCCTCTGTCCCCAAGTTTATTGATAGACCTCCATGTGGCATTCTGTTCGCAAAAATCTACACGCAAGCGCACGTGATCATAAGTAATATATTTGTTCGTTCCCACAGAGACTGGTGAATTAAGAATACGCACCTATGCAACAATGTATGATCAATTTTCACTGCCAAGACAATTAACAAGGATGGGTTCTTTTATACTAATAACTAAATTTACTAATCAAATTCAGAATAGGAAAACACATGGGATTCTAACTTCATTATCGAATTCATCTAGAATTGAAATTACTGATTAACATGCGACTGTTGATCCTAATCAGACAACACGAAAGTAATACATGCCAACTCTCGTTGCACACATATCATACCACTCAAAATCCGCAATTAAGACAGAAATCTCATGGACACCAACAAAGCTCAGACCCTATATCTCTATAGCGGTAGTGTAAGCAGAGAGGTTTAATAGCAAGTCGTCTATCGTGATTACACAGGGTGATAAAAATAGTTCAAGTCTACCACAAATTATGTTTCATTCACATAATCCTATGTTTACATGGCATAGTTCTAAATTCAATCATCCACTCTCGCTTCAGAAAGAATTAACAAACAACTTAGAAGTTAGCTACGCTCCTAAGAAGAATAAGCACGGCTCATGCAAAGAAATCAACGTACGTCACAAAATCAGCAATTAGTATTCCTTACTAGACTACATCGATAAATCCATTAGAATCCCATGAAGGCGGTTAGTTCATAATCGAACTAATCGACATAATGGGTTCTAGTGAAAGCATGATAAAGAAAAGACGAGAATTAAATAGAATAAAAGTACTTGAATTAATAATAAAGAACACAACGTTACAGATTTGATGTTCACGATCTCGCTCGAAACTGTCACTTCCTCGCGAAGAACGATCCAATACAAACTGATAATGTGCTTGATTACAAGAGAAAAACTGAATAATCTATAATCCGATATTCTACTATCTTAAAACTACTTCGAGGCTAGGGTTTTACACATGAGAAAAATAAAGTACATTGACCAAGTCAACCGGGCCTCGACCGCTGCGAAAATCCATCAGAAAAGCTTCAAAAATCGGCCCGGGGCACTTCTGCTAGGCGCGGCCGCGCTAAACTAGCGCAGGCGCGCGAGTGGTGACAGTAGCTAGCGCGGGCGCGCTAACAAGTAGCGCGGGCGCGCTACTGTCTGCCACTGGCAGCCCTTTTCTTCGTTTTTTAGCTCGTTCTCGCGTGCATGCCCTTCCTCGCTCTAGTACCACTTCCGTAGGTGATCACGGTTGCATTTAGCACATGCAACAAGCCCTTTAAACCCCTAGATAGCTCTAGTGGACGAGTGTGTTCTCGTGAGGGTTTGTAGAAGATGTACCCACAAAATCCCAAGTCGTGATGAATCCACAATTCTCTATTCTTGCAAATAATGCACCAAAAACAACCTAAAATGATAGAAAATCACTTCATCACCTCAACTCGTGACCTGCACAGAAAAACACTAAAAACACATCAAAAGACACTAAACACTTAAGTACAACCAACCAATTTAAGTGGAAATGAAGGCCTATAAGTGTGTATAAATACCACTTATCACACCCCCAAACTTAAACTGATGCTTGTCCTCAAGCGTCAACGACACTAACAATAATACAATGCAATGCATGAATGCAACTACGTGATGAATGAGTAAACTATGAAGTAATTGCCTTGCCAATTATAATACCTCAGATTGTGCTAATGTTCTCGAATTTCATCTCTCTCGCTACTAAGTCAATTACTCTTCTATTTACAAGTGTGGAGTGCCAGTGTGTGCAAGCATGCTCTTTTATTGAGACAAGACAAAGACTACTACTCCCACAGAATCCCCATCAAGAATCGTAAAAGTTTAAAACTAACACCCCGTCACTCAAGTCCAACTAAAAGCCAAGGTCCCAAAGAATGTCCACACCCTTCTATTTTATTCACTATTTTTTTTTTCTTTTTATTGGTGATTAATTGCTCGGTCTAAGGTCAGAGCGCTTCGCAGTGTAAATGCGTTACGAACACCACAAGACTTCACACACCAATTATTCACTCTATTCTAGTGGTTTATTTAACCGTGCAATGGTTGAGATCCCTAAAGATTTATGCACTAGCACCCATGTAGCGAGCGTTGGGTCAACAATCTCAAACCACGAAGGGCTTTAGGTTGTTAGGCACAAAGTCCCCTCAGACTTAATTACTCGAGTACTAATGAGCTCAACCTAGTTAATTCTACCACTTATTATTTTAGTGAATTTATTTACTACTATTTTTTTTTCTTTTTTTTCTTTTTTTTTAGAAAGGTATATCTACTCCTCAGTTCCCCCAAACTTAAGATTTACAGACCTAAGCTGAAGGGTGTTCAATTCAATCCTAGAATTCATGGAATTTCGTCTAAATCCTATCTCAAGAACATATGTGAATTACAATTTCCAACACAAGCAATTTCCAAGTACTAACCTAGCATTGCAATTGAAACTACTAATCAAGAACTACGCACATAACTCATCATAGGCAATTAACTTGGCTTAACTTCATAATTCATGCAAATGCTCGTGATACTAACTACGACAATTACCACTAAACATGTAAAATAATACAAAAAAAATGAGAAAAATAGAAAGAAAACGTGAGAAATAATCAAAGCAAAAATAAAATAAACGTGAACTACATGAACTAACTAACACATGCAATAATAAACAAAATAAAATAACATGCTCTTCCTTAGATTACCACCCCCAAACTTAAAATTTTCAATGTCCCCATTGAAAGCGGTAAAAAGGCTAGAGCACCCACATACCTACTCGGAGTCCGAGTCCTCCCCCTCCTCTGCTGGAGGTGAATCAGGTGGAGGATACTGCATCCCTGCTCCGAATACTGGCCACTGAACTGTGACCCCCTGTGCCTGAAAAGCACTACCTAGAGCCTGTGTCAAGTCAAACGCAAACCTCTGGTGGATGTCATGCATGGTGTCCATCCGTCTCGCTAGTCGGCGATAATGAACATCTCCCATCGGTTCGGAGCTCCTCTCCGTCTGAGAAGTACCAGCTCCAGAAGCTCTAGTCTGCTCCCTCCTAACAAATCCTGGACGTCCCCCTGGCATCTCATCATATAAGTACCCGAGGCCTCGAGGGTGGGGAACTCCTCCATCCCACTCCGTCATCCGACTGATCGCCGAATGATCAATAGGTGCTGCTGGCAACTGTAATTGCTCGTTGGCTGGCCAACGAACACCGCTTGATCGACAGAGCTTCGTCACAATTGTGCCGTATGGAATGGCACCAGTGGTTCCTCCCTGTAAGAACCTCAGAATCCCCTGATGAATAACATGTCCCAGATCAATATACTTGCCCGAGACAATCCCAAAGAGCAGAATAGCTCTATCCACTGTCACCTCATGCCCATGTGAAGATGGCATGATGTTAGCACAGATGAAGGCGTTCCACGCCTTCGCATACCGGTTCAACGCGGCTGCTGGAAACGAAACATGTGCCGGCAAAGGAGGTGCTGTCATCTTCCAAGTCGTGTCCGGCACACACATATCATACACCAACCGCTCAAGATCAACCGGATCATCATCAAACCGGCGTTTGGCACGCCCGATCCTCTCAACAACCCAATCTTCTTCATTACGGCGCTTGGCACGCCCCCCAATCACTCTACGGATCGCCTCCGCACTATAATCCACACGGATTCCTCGCACCACCGTGAATCCATCGCGATTCTCCTTGGCATTAGCATAGAACTCGCGAATAATAGCCAAGGGAACCGCCTCCGGAGCCTCGCAAAAAGACTCCCAACCCCGTTCTTGAATCATGTTTAAGAGCTCACCATCTTCCGCCGTGGGTAGGAATCCCCTCTCCTTAACTATCGACTTATTCATAAGCCGTTGAAACTCGGTTCGTGCACCATCGGAAGTGAATTCAACCTCACCCATCGAGGAAGAATCGCTAGATGTAGGGGCTTGGGTGCTTGGTCCTTGTGATCTTCGGGCTCTTTTGGGTGCCATTGATAGAGATTTAGAGTTGCAAGAGATTTGTGTGTAGTGGGTTTGAGAGATTTGATGGTGGTTGTGGGTATGGATGTGTGTATATATGTGTAGGGTTTATAGAATTAGAATAGGAATTGGAGATGGGTTTTGTGTTTATATAGGGATTTGAGAGCTGAGTTAGGGTTAGAGAGGATATATTTCGGGCTAGGCATGCAAAATTAGGATTGTGGGCTTTTAAAAGCGAAAAGAAAATATTTTTGGGAGAAAAATCGAGTTTCTGGGCAGTCAGTAGCGCGGCCGCGCTAAGTGTAGCGCGGGCGCGCTGTACACTCTAGCGCGGGCGCGCTGGACACTAGCGCGGGCGCGCTGGACACTAGCGCGGGCGCGCTGGACACTAGCGCGGGCGCGCTAGTGTCTGACACCCAGGGCTGAAATTTCTCGATTTTTGTGTTTTTGAGGTTTACAACGGTACAAAATGGTTCCAATGCGTGGGTTGCCTCCCACGAAGCGCTTGTTTAACGTCGTTAGCTCGACGTGAAGTCCAGAATTAATCTGATTCCGATGAAGTATCCTGTGGAGGATACCTCGTTCCATAACCAAACGAATCCCAAGTAACATTAACATCTAGTGCTAAGAATGCTTCAGCAAGAGAGTCCGTTAATATATCAGCAAAGCGACCAATTCGTTCTTCCACCGCGTCAATACGCCTGATTATCCTTCGGTACTGTGCTTCATTCAATGTTGAATCAGCAGGTGATTGAATTACAGATTGGTTACTCGCACTGTTAGAGAGTAGAGGACAAGTGTCTCCACATGCATTAGAATTTGAGTCTGAGTGAGCTCTAATTCTGTGCCAATTAGTCATCTGAGTTTCCTGAGTGACTTCGATCGCTTCATCCTCCTCTGATTCTTCCTCTTTTGGCATTTTCCACTTTAGGTCTCTGTGCTCAGCCGCAGCCAGGTTCTCTATCAGTTCGTAAGCATCATCGAAGCTTTTGCTCCACAAATTTCCTCCAGCTGCCACATCTAGCTCTGCTCTACATTGACCATTAAGACCCCTGTAGAAATAATGAATTGCCATTCCGGGAGGCATGCCATCTTCATTGAGATTTTCGAGAATTTTCTTGAACCGGTCCCAAGCTAAACAAAGATATTCTCCCGAGAATTGAGAGAATTTACTTTCGGTGTTTTTGATAGCTGATACTTTAATTAGAGGATAAAACCTTGTGCAGAATATTTTCTCCAACTTGTTCCAGCTATTAGTAGTGCTTGCCGAGAGAGAGATAAACCACGATCGTGCTACATCACGTAGCGTGAATGGAAAGAGTCTCAGCTTCACCAGATCCTTAGGTCCGATATTGAAATCCAATGCAATAATGAATTTCTCGAAATTCCTTAGATGCAGGTTTGGGTCCTCAAGAACAGATCCCCCAAATTGAATAGTATCCTGCAGCTTGAGAATGATTGATGGCTTGATTCGAATACCACTGGCTGATATCGCTGGCTCAATTGTGTCCGCCTGATTATCATTGATTTTCAACCGAGAAAAGCCACGTGACGCCTCACCAACTACTGTCCTAGCATAATCCATTGTTTCAGAATCAGAAGAAGAAGATGAATCCATTGCTTCCTTATGAGCTTTAGAACGTGTTAGCATAAACGCGATCCAAGTACCTGAAATAAAGAAAAGAAGAAAAGTGAGAAGAGAATAGAATCCTAGTCAGTGAATTTTAATGCACACTGATGACAAGTACATAAACTAATTAATTAACACCGAGTCCCCGGCAGCGGCGCCAAAAACTTGTTCGCAAAAATCTACACGCAAGCGCACGTGATCATAAGTAATATATTTGTTCGTTCCCACAGAGACTGGTGAATTAAAAATACGCACCTATGCAACAATGTATGATCAATTTTCACTGCCAAGACAATTAACAAGGATGGGTTCTTTTATACTAATAACTAAATTTACTAATCAAATTCAGAATAGGATAACACATGGGATTCTAACTTCATTATCGAATTCATCTAGAATTGAAATTACTGATTAACATGCGACTGTTGATCCTAATCAGACAACACGAAAGTAATACATGCCAACTCTCGTTGCACACATATCATACCACTCAAAATCCGCAATTAAGACAGAAATCTCATGGACACCAACAAAGCTCAGACCCTATATCTCTATAGCGGTAGTGTAAGCAGAGAGGTTTAATAGCAAGTCCTCTATCGTGATTACACAGGGTGATAAAAATAGTTCAAGTCTACCACAAATTATGTTTCATTCACATAATCCTATGTTTACATGGCATAGTTCTAAATTCAATCATCCACTCTCGCTTCAGAAAGAATTAACAAACAACTTAGAAGTTAGCTACGCTCCTAAGAAGAATAAGCACGGCTCATGCAAAGAAATCAACGTACGTCACAAAATCAGCAATTAGTATTCCTTACTAGACTACATCGATAAATCCATTAGAATCCCATGAAGGCGGTTAGTTCATAATCGAACTAATCGACATCATGGGTTCTAGTGAAAGCATGATAAAGAAAAGACGAGAATTAAATAGAATAAAAGTACTTGAATTAATAATAAAGAACACAATGTTACAGATTTGATGTTCACGATCTCGCTCGAAACTGTCACTTCCTCGCGAAGAACGATCCAATACAAACTGATAATGTGCTTGATTACAAGAGAAAAACTGAATAATCTATAATCCGATATTCTACTATCTTAAAACTACTTCGAGGCTAGGGTTTTACACATGAGAAAAATAAAGTACATTGACCAAGTCAACCGGGCCTCGACCGCTGCGAAAATCCATCAGAAAAGCTTCAAAAATCGGCCCGGGGCACTTCTGCTGGGCGCGGCCGCGCTAAACTAGCGCAGGCGCGCTAGTGGTGACAGTAGCTAGCGCGGGCGCGCTAACAAGTAGCGCGGGCGCGCTACTGTCTGCCACTGGCAGCCCTTTTCTTCGTTTTTTAGCTCGTTCTCGCGTGCTTGCCCTTCCTCGCTCTAGTACCACTTCCGTAGGTGATCACGGTTGCATTTAGCACATGCAACAAGCCCTTTAAACCCCTAGATAGCTCTAGTGGACGAGTGTGTTCTCGTGAGGGTTTGTAGAAGATGTACCCACAAAATCCCAAGTCGTGATGAATCCACAATTCTCTATTCTTGCAAATAATGCACCAAAAACAACCTAAAATGATAGAAAATCACTTCATCACCTCAACTCGTGACCTGCACAGAAAAACACTAAAAACACATCAAAAGACACTAAACACTTAAGTACAACCAACCAATTTAAGTGGAAATGAAGGCCTATAAGTGTGTATAAATACCACTTATCACATTCCAAAGACATCGTAGACATCTTCTACAGTGATGTCGATTTCAGCATCTTTAAGTTTGAGGGAGACTGTATTATGATCAAAGATTTGAAGAATGTTGTAGCTGAGTTTTCCTGGCAGCATATGTAACTCAAAGTCCAATAGAAAAGTGAATTCAACATCTTTACTCTATTTTCTTTGTGCTTCAGTGAGATTAGAAATCATCTCA
The DNA here is from genome assembly GCF_001625215.2 of Daucus carota subsp. sativus. Lineage (NCBI taxonomy): Eukaryota > Viridiplantae > Streptophyta > Magnoliopsida > Apiales > Apiaceae > Daucus > Daucus carota. Next base: position 23,566,437 of record NC_030387.2, on the reverse strand, counting down.
GAAAACAGTCTAGGAGAGATCCTTAGCTTCACTTCGTCCTTTGGTTTATTGATGGGTTTAGCACCTTCAATTTTCTGAATGTGTAGGATATATAAATTAGTGATAGTATAGGAAATAAAAATTAGTTATATCTAGCTAATTGTTTTAGTGATATACAGAAGTTATTTTAGTGTTTAAAAACATACCTCAATCTCCTTGTTTGTATATCTCATCATTGGAAAAATGATCCCAGTCTTCTTTTTTTTTTGGTAAATCACCATCAGCAACATTTTCCTGTTTAATAAAATTAGGAATATCATTAATAAATCAAATTATAAATTTGATTGTCTACCAAAAGTAATATTTGATTTACCTTCTTCCTTTTAAATTTTGTGATTTTTGGTCTTTGATGAGTTTCAGTTGATTGATTATCTTCTTCAGCACATTCAATTTCTTCATTGCTTAATTCTTCCTCTTCTTGACTTTCCTCTTCCTCTGATTGTATATCTTTGTCAGCTCCTCCATCATCTTGATTTTATTCTAGTTCTATTTGATTCAGTCTGTTTGATTTTGTGGTTCTCCATCTTTTTGATTTTGTTGTTCTGCATCTTCTTCATTAGTATTTGGCACCTCTTGATCATCCTGTTCAAAATATGAAAAACAAAAGGAAGATGTTTAACAAAAAAAGAAGTCTGATGTTAAAATCAGAGTAAATTAAAATATTAAATTATACATAGGTATTGTCTGGAGGTCTTCGTGATCTTGCTTTCATTCTCTTCGACATACTTTCTTCGTTGTCAGAGTCAATTATATCGATTGGATCTGTCGATGTTGTTTTTGGTAGACTGTTTCTCAATTTTTAGTGATATTTGAATTTAAATTCTGGGATTTGTGATCAAATAATCTCATACAAGTTATAGCAATCTCATTTGTGCAGCACATATATGTTTTGATCACAAAGATAGCTACAAAATCTATAACTAATTTACCAAATTGAATCTACATGACCTCTTATAATAGATTCTATACCACTGATATATAATCACAGCTTTCTATCATTAAACACAAGAATACTTAACTACCTAGATACATTTCTCCATTTTAAACATACATTATTATATTATTAAGTTGACAAAAAGGCAGACAAGCTTGGTAACTAGGCATTGGTAGGGATTTTAGTGAAATGAGTTGTGTTTTTTAGTGAAATGAGTTGTGTTTTTTAGTGATATATCAATAACAACTAAGAGATTTCACTAAAAAATTTCATATCACTATTATTGCAACCAAATTACTTGAAATTAAATGTTAGGCCGAATAAACTCACTATATAAGATAATATAGTGAACACAATCCAAGACAAACACAAGTATAAGAGAATAACTCAATAAACTCTTATTCACAAATCACAGTAGCTTACAAATAATCTCTTAGTGATTTATATCTTATCACTAAGAGCTGCTAGGTTACACGAATGATATTCAATTGATAACTCTTCTAGAGTAAACCCTAAGCTGTGTTTATATACACAGTTACATGATATCTACTGATTGATTTATAATTATCTGCTTCCTAAAATAATCTAATCAGTAGCTATCCTTCTGCTGTCCTGATCTGCACAATCTCTCTTGATCTTTATCTTCCTTACTTAGTCAGATATGCTCCTGAAAATCAGCCGCCTGCAAACTCTGATCATTGCTTAAACTCTGATCCAGCTGTCAGTCGTTAAACTCTGATTTCCAGCTAAACTCTGATATTTGCTTCTGCACACTAAACAAGTTAGATACCTGTGACATCATCAAATATGTAACAATCTCCCCCAACTTGTACATTAGACAGAATGAACAAGTTCTATATATTTACTGATGATGTCAAAAACAATCAAGGACAAATGCATGAAGTAACTAATCTGCATAAATAAATTAACACTTACAGAGTAGGCAGAACTAATTACAACTTACAGATCATAGCAGAACTAATTATCCAATCAGTCTATACCCATAGCTCTCCTTAACAAACTTGGTAATCAGATCTTCTTCAATTTGTTTCAGAGTTTGTATCATTTGAGCTTTGACAGTCTTTAACTCTTCATCTTCATCTCCTGTCTGGTATATAGCTGATCTCAAAGCATTAGCCTTGCTTCTCTTCATTGCTTCTCCCAACTGAATGACTCTAGGCCTATCTGCTTCATTATTATAACCCAAGATTCTGGTGTTTGCAATAGTCTCCATCACAGAGCTATTCTTTTCCATGCTAATTTCAGAACCATCATCTTGAGCTATTTGTGGAATATATTCATCATCAGACTTTATTCCATAGAATCTTCTCTTTTCACTAATTGTTTTCTTCATCAGATCTGACCACCTCTGAGTAACTTTATTCTTGATCTCCAACATGTAGTGAAAATGTTCCAGCTCTCTCAGAGATTTCAGCAATAAATCAGCTTCTGATATCCTATACACTCTGCCAGATTCTAGAAATATAGCAATCTTTTCTTTATCTTCTTGCCCATCATGAGTGTCCATCAGAATCTGTACTGACTCAACTTTGTCAAGATCCTTCTGTGTAACAGCTTCTCCTACTTTTTCAGTCAGAGGATAAGGATCTCTGAAAGTAGTTGCTGAGCCTGTTTGAATCTTTTCTTTTCTGTGACCAAGACCAGTTGTGTCATAAGCTTCTTTCCCTCTGGTACCATGAGTTCTTACTCTGGTGAGCATTGAGCTTTCCTTGTATAAATTTGTACCAAGACTCCCATATAAACTCTTTTTCTTCTGATCATCTTGAGTCTTCTCAGAGTTTAACTTCAACCAAGAAGCTTTAGTATCTTCAATCTTTTCTTCAGTTATTGAAGCTTTAACTTGAGCATTGTCAGAGGTTAAAGTTATCTCAGGAATTGATTTGGATTCACCTTTTCTTCTTCTGACCAATCCAACTTCCTTTTCTTCTGGTTGCTCAGATACATTTGCCATTACATGCACACTCTTGCTCAGTTTGACCATCCTCTTTGTAGGATTCTCTGGTGCTAATGTAATTACTGATTTCTTTGGCATAGTAGGAACTGAAGGAACTATATCAACTGGTTTCTTACCCTTGTCTTTTGAGTCAGACTCAAGCAGAGTTTGAGTTTGAGATCTGGTTCTTGGTCTATTGATGTCAGTGTAATTCACCTCACTGATTACTATTCCCTTTTGCTTTGGAATTTTCTAGTTTCTGAGAGGAATCAGTAATCTGTCTTTGCTCATCAGATTTTGTTTTGCTGATCTTCTTTTTCTCAGCAGCCAATCTTTCTTCTTCAAGTCTGATGGCCTCAATATCTACTCCTGGATTTTCTTTTTCAAAGATTTTCCTTGCCATGGCTTCATCAATTGCTTGCAGGGAAGGAGATTTATAGAAGAGAGTGGTTTCTTTGCCTCTGAACTTCAGAGTTTGACAAAATTTCTGAGACTCAGGGTCTCCAGCTTCAATCAGCTTCTCAGCTTCAGCAACCAATTTTTCTTTCTTCTTTTCCACTTCAGAGTTCACAAGATCTATCTCTTTAGATATAGCATCTGAATCTCTGACTGCTTTGGTTATGCTCTGAGCTTGAGTTACAACAGTCAATTCCATAGATTTGTGTTTTTGAGATTCTCTGGGTGGTCTCTCAGAGCTTGCTGCTTCTCTACTGTTCTTCTTTGTTTCTTTACTCTGCAGCAGCTTCAGCTTTTGCTGTTTGTTCATTTCCCCTTTTTCTTCCTCATCATCATCTGGCTTTTTCCTTTTTAATTGCTGATCAGGTTTGCATTTGTCTTTGGATGTTTTCTCCCCCTTTTTGACATCAGCAGAGGTGAGAACCTGTACCAGCTGTGCCACAGAAGCACTCAAATCTGCCAGAGTATAATTCATTGAAGCCTGAGTAGCTTCAATAGAGGTAAGTCTATCTTCCACAGAAGGCGATGTGGTTCTGCACATCCTGTGATTATAGGACAAGTGGCAAATTTTCCTTCTAGCAGGTTCAGAAAATGGAATTGGAGAGCTTGGAACTGCAGGAGCTATAAAAGGAGTGGATTCCCTAACTGGTGACAGTGCCTTAACTGGGGAATCAACCCTTTCTGGTGTAGTTTCTCTGACTGGCTCAGAGATTATGGGGGTTGATGTGACTTCTGTGCCTTCATCATCATCAATGTCTGCAAGAAAAATACTCAGTGTATGTGACTCTAGAGCTTCAGTAGCTGCCTCAGAGTTTTCTGCCATTGGAATCTCCTGAGCAGGAGCTGCAACAATATCATCAGGTTGAACCAGAGAATCTTGAATCAGCTGGAGGACCATTTCTATTTGAGCATCCTCTGATTGACCAGGTGCATCAGAGGGTTTTTCTGATATATCAGTATCAGCTGCAATTGTCTCAGACTTGGTTCCTTCTGTCTGAACATTGTGATCAGAGGTTGACTCTGACATTTGTTTGTCAGCTGCTGCAGTATCAAGTGGCATTGCAGAAATAGGTTCAATCAAAAGTGGCTCTGCAGATGGATCAGAGAATGGAATCAAAGGTTGTTCAGGATCCTCTGACTGTGGTGGTTCCACAGTCAGATCAGTAATAGAGGTAGGCTTTATTTTCTTTCTCAGTCTCTTTGCTGGTGGAGGAGGAGGAATGTCTTCTTCTGATTCAGAATCTGAAATTTTCTGTAGAAATCTTCTTTTTCTGGGAGGAGGGGAGGGCTTGGTTGGGGATTTGGTTGTGGTGGATCTGAGTATCCTTTTTGGTGAAGATTTTTCAACTGGTCCTTGTTGAGAAGAACCAGAGGTTGGTTTGGGATCAGAACTTGCTACTGGTTCATGAGCAGGAGATGGAGGCTGTGGGATGTTCTCATCAGAGAATAAGGCTTCATACTTGTCAGGTAAAGCTGTCTTCAGTTTATCCTGTACAGTCACAGGAATAGCAAATACAGGTACAGTGTTCTTCTTACTGTCCTTCTTAATCAGATCAGTAAAAGCTCTTTTGGTGATCTTAAATGGGAGTTCATTTCCATTTTCAGGAAGGGGCACATCAGGGAAGCAGTAAGAAAATATGAGCTGACAAAATCTTGAATAATAGACAATATTCATATTTTCTTTTCTCCTATCACCAATAAATCTCAATATGGATGTAGCAATATCAAATTTGAGATTGTGGATTAGAAAATACCCGATCTGCTGACTGAAGATGGGAATGGCATCAAAGTTGCTGCATTTATTACCAAAGGCCCTGGTAATGCAGTCATAGAAGAAGCTCCACTCCTTGCAGAGGTGTGGACGCTTAAGTTCCCCCATTTTGTCTGTGCTTGCAGAATACCCAAGAAAGATCATCATGTCACGCAAAGTCTGAGTGGGTACTGAAGCATCATATTTCTTTTCTTCAGGAAGATGAAGAGCCTTCCTGATGGTAGCTGGTGAGATAGCATACTCTTGGCCTTCATAATTGCAGGTGAGAGATGGAGAACCATTTTCACCTCCATCATCATAATTAGCTGATCTCCAGAGGGTGAGAACTTGAGAAGGAGAGATTAGCTCTGGCTGAGTCAGAGCATACATCAGCTCACTGTGAGCCAAGAAATCTTGAATAAGATGAAACTCCTTGGGTGCTTCATCGTTATCTAGAATGGCTGAGTAGTTGTTGGTGACAAACTTTGCTCCATTGAACTCGAAAGCAGTTGTCGACATGATTTCTGAAAAGAAAATGAGAGTCTGAGGTTATGCAGGTATGTTGTTCGACAAAATGTTTGAGAGAAAATGAGAAGAGGGTTTGAGAGAGAGAGTAAAAATCGTGTGTGAAAAGTGAAGAGTAAAAAATTCAAAATTGATATATATACGAGTGTATATACGAAATTTTGATTTCTGCGTTAGTGGGGCACGTGGCAATTTCTGAACGGTAAAAAGACTTGGTAGTGGAGAAGTAATAATGAGTGGCGTGTGAATCTGAACAAACGTGCACCATTTACCAATAAAACACAATAATTTACCGTGTTTTTCTCCACTCAGGAATACAAATGGTTTTTCTACCGTTTGATAATAAAAACTAATATTATCTTGACCAAAATATTTATTTTAACTCGGACTTCGATCAGAGGCTGACCATTGATCAGAGTTTAAATAAATGACTTATAATATGACAAATCAAAGAGTGATCATAGAATCTTGTAATGATGAGAGATAAATATTCAAGGTCTAAATGACACTTGCTCCTCAGAGTTTGCAAATATTTATTGAACTCTAGTCAAAAATTACTCGAAGCCAAGAAAAATTGTTAATCACAGAAGTGGAGTGAGGTGTGTGTTAACATGAATATTCTAATGTCACGGAGATTGTCAAATTTCTCAAATAATATTAGAAAGAAGCAGATAATAAGAAAATGTTTTAATCATCTCATAAGCCGAGTTTCTCACAATACGGATCAGAGTATACCATTTCTTCTCTTTTGAACAACATTTGTCTTTTTGAAAGGGAACTTCTCATGGTAAGTGAGTCATAACCTTTATCAGACTTTTGTTTGCTCAGAGTATTTCTCCAGTAATCAGAGAATGTGAAAAGTCCCCAGAAATTAACTTAATATTCGATGCATTTGCTTAATACCAGCAGTGCACTTGGATCCTTCCTTTCACAAATTTTCTAAGATCTCAAAGAAGTACCTGAGATTATTTCTTTTGTTTTTCTTTTCTTTTGATTTTCTTTTCCGAGAAGAAATATCTTGAGGATCCATAACTGAAGTTTATTAACTCTTAGCTCATAAGAGGAGGAAAGCAGATTCTTTTCTGAGTACATATCTAATATTTAAGAAGTAAGACAGTCTAGGTGACAAAATTAACTCATGTGTTGTGTGCTAGAGATTTCCACAGCTGTAATATCACAAAATTCAGACTTTAGAGAGGCTAATGACTAAATTCAGTTAAGTGCAACATATTCTTCACAGGAGTATCTTTCATCATGAAAAATTCAAGTCATCAGAGTTTGTCGGGTCAGAGTTTAAATATCAGAGTTTATCAAATCAGAGTATAATCATCAGAGTCTAGATCAGAGAATAACAGATGCAGTTGTAGATCATGTTCATAATAACAAATACTAACAGATATAGTATCATGTAATGTATCATAGTTTAGAGAGGACCAGAGATCATCCCTAATTCGTTTACAAGCCTTGTAAATGTTGCTTCAGCCGGAGGTTTGGTGAAGATATCTGCCAACTGCTGATCTGTTGGAACAAAATGAAGCTCTACTGTTCCTTCCATCACATGTTCTCTGATAAAATGATACCTTATGCTGATATGCTTGGTCATGGAATGTTGTACTGGATTTCCTGTCATAGCAATAGCACTTTGGTTATCACAATAAATAGGAATTTGAGTCAGAGTTAACCCATAGTCCAGTAGTTGATTCTTCATCCATAAAATCTGAGCACAGCAGCTTCCTGCAGCAATATACTCTGCTTCTGCAGTGGATGTGGAGATAGATTTTTGCTTCTTACTGAACCAAGAAACTAATCTTCCTCCTAGAAATTGACAGCTCCCACTTGTACTTTTTCTGTCTATTTTGCACCCTGCAAAATCTGCATCAGAGTAACCAATCAGTGTAAAGTCTGATTCTCTGGGATACCAGAGTCCCATCTCAACTGTTCCTTTGAGATATTTGAAGATCCTTTTGACTGCTACAAGGTGTGGCTCTCTTGGATCTGCTTGAAATCTTGCACAGAGACAGGTTGCAAACATGATATCAGGTCTACTAGCAGTTAGATACAGTAGTGAGCCTATCATACCTCTATAGTTAGTAATCTCTACTGGTGAACCAGTGTCTTTATCTAACTTAGTGGCAGTTGCCATTGGAGTGGTAGCAGCTGAGCTATCCTGCATGCCAAATTTCTTTAGCAGGTTCCTGGTATATTTAGACTGATTAATGAAAATACCCTCATCAGTCTGTTTTACTTGAAGTCCCAAAAAATAGCTCATTTCTCCCATCATGCTCATCTGATATCTGGACTGCATAAGCTTTGAGAATCTCTCACAGAGTTTAGAATTAGTAGACCCAAAAATGATATCATCTACATAGACTTGAACTAATAGCAGATCATTACCATGGTTGAGATAAAATAGAGTTTTATCAATTATACCTCTGTTGAAACTACTGTCCAAAAGAAATTGAGCCAGAGTTTCATACCATGCTCTTGGTGCTTGCTTTAGTCCATACAGTGCTTTATCCAATCTGTAGACATGATCTGGAAATTTTGTGTCCACAAATCCTGGAGGTTGTTCAACATATACCTCTTCCTCCAGCTCCCCATTGAGAAAAGCACTCTTTACATCCATCTGAAACACTTTGAATTTCTTGTGTGCTGCATAAGCCAAGAAAATTCTGATAGCTTCCAATCTGGCAACCGGGGCAAAGGTCTCATCATAGTCAATTCCTTCTTGTTGAGAATATCCCTTAGCTACCAGTCTGGCTTTATTTCTTGTAATTACACCATCACTGTCTGTTTTGTTCCTAAAAACCCACTTAGTACCAACAATTGACCTGTTCTTTGGTCTTGGTACAAGTGTCCAGACTTTATTTCTCTCAAATTCATTTAACTCCTCCTGCATTGCTGTTACCCAGTCTGCATCCTTTAAAGCTTCTTCCACTTTCTTTGGTTCTGTCTGAGATAAAAATGAATGGAATAAACACTCATTTGCTGTTGCAGTTCTGGTTTGTACTCCAGCATCTGGATCCCCAATAATCAGATCTGGTGTATGAGACTTTGTCCATTTTCTTTCATGTGGCAGTTGATTCCTGGAACTAGATCCTCCCCCATAATCCATGCCAGTATCATTGTGGTTCTCTGATGCCTCTCCCCCATTATTCATGCTATCTCCATGAGCATTCTGAGTTTCTGATGCTCCCCCTGAAGATGTGTTCTCCTGATTTTCTGATGCAGAGTGATAAGAGTTTGAGGAGTCAGAATCAGAGTTTGTGTTTTCTGCCGAGTCTGCAACATTTTCATCCAGATTTTCATCTTGAAAGTGCTCCCCCTCAACATGTGCTTGAGGTTGGTGAGTAGAAGTGACATGCTCTGATATTGTCTCAGAGTCAGAGTTTATGGAATCAGAGAATGCATCTTCATCTTCAAATCTTAGTTGCTCATGATCTTCAAAATCTTCCATTCCAGTAATTTTCTTATCATCAAAGGACACATGAATGGATTCCATGATTACCCTTGTTCTCAGATTGTAAACTCTGAAGGCTTTTGTTGATAAAGGATAACCAACAAAAATTCCTTCATCAGCTTTTAAATCAAATTTGGTTAGCTGTTCAGGATGATTTTTCAGAACAAAACATTTACATCCAAAAATATGGAAGTATTTGAGATTTGGTTTTCTGCCTTTAACCATTTCAAATGGAGTTTTCCCATGTTTGTTAATCAGAGTTGCATTCTGTGTGAAACAGGCAGACTGCACAGCCTCAGCCCAGAAATAGGTTGGTAACTTTGCTTCTTCCAACATGGTTCTAGCAGCTTCAATCAGAGTTCTGTTCTTCCTTTCTACAACACCATTTTGTTGAGGTGTTCCAGGTGCTGAAAATTCCTGTTTAATGCCATTTTCTTTACAGAACTCCTCCATTTTAAAGTTCTTGAACTCAGTGCCATTATCACTTCTGATGATCTTTACTGCATCTTTAGAGATTTTGTTCAATTGTCTGACATGCTCAATCAATAAAGATGGTGTCTCATCCTTGCTGTGTAGAAAATATACCCATGTATATCTGGTAAATTCATCAACAATGACCAGAGTATATCTCTTCTTTGCTATGGACATTATATTTACTGGTCCAAAAAGATCAACATGCAGCAGATGATATGGCTCAAGAATTGAGGACTCAGTTTTACTTTTGAAGGAAGATTTCCTCTGTTTTGCTTTCTGACAGGAATCACAGAGTCCATCTGGAGTAAAAACTGATTTTGGAAGTCCTTTCACAAGATCTTTCTTCACAAGCTCGTTTATATTGTTGAAGTTCAGGTGAGATAATTTCTTGTGCCAGTTCCAGCTTTCTTCAATACTGGCTCTGCCAAGTAGACAGATTGCAGAGCTTTCAGAGTTTAAAGATAGCTTAGCTTCATAGATGTTTCCATGTCTGTATCCTTTCAGAACAATTTTTCCAGTTCTTTTGCTAATGACCTCACAGTGTTCTTCTAGGAAATTGACATGATATCCTCTGTCACAGATTTGACTTATGCTGAGCAGATTGTGCTTAAGTCCTGAGACAAGAGCTACAGATTGAATGATGACATTTCCAAGATTGATATTGCCATATCCCAAAGTTTTCCCTATGTTGCCATCTCCATAAGAAACATTTGGGCCAGCCTTCTCCACAAAGTCTGATAGCAGGGCTTTATTTCCTGTCATATGTCCTGAGCATCCACTGTCCAGAACTAGGATGTTTTTCCTGTTGCCCTGCAATCACATACACAACTAATGATTAGTTTTAAGGACCCAGACTTGCTTGGATCCTTTGTTCTTGTTAAGTTTGTTAACACTAGCAGCGGAAGATTTATCAGAGTTTATATCAGAGTTTGTGCTAACAGACTTTTTAACAGATGCTGAACTAGGAGAATCAATCTTTTTCCTCAAAGAAGGTTTTAATTCATAATAATCATAATATAAACTATGGTATTCCTTACAAGTGTAAATGGAATGCCATAAACTACCACAATGAAAACAAGGATTCTCTGGTCTAAATCTAGTATTCCTAGTCTTAACTTCTGATTTTGGAGACATAGCATTTATGTCCTTATTTTTCCTGCAAAAAGAAGCAAGATGATTAGGATTACCACAATTATGACAAGTTTTCCTAGGAGCATTTGGAACAGGCAAGTAATTGTTGCTTTTGTTTATTCCAACCTTTCCATTCCTATTTTTCCTAGGTTCCTTAATCCTGTTTTCTTTCTTAACCTCCTTGAGTTTATGCTTAAGCTGTTTCTGAGTCATCAAACCAATATTAACCTGTTTAGGAGTATCAGTATTTGATTTATTCTGTGTCTTTGATTCTGCAACAAATCTTACTGGAACTGCCTTAGGTTTTTCAATTTTAATGGTTTCTTGTTTATATGACTCAGCTTCATTTTTATCAGAGTAACCTAACCCTTTCTTCCAGTTTCCACTTTCTAATATATTCTGAGTAGTCTTACCTGAGTTAGTCCAAGTTCTGATTATCTCTCTTTCCTTAACAAGTTCTGTTTCAAGAGAAGCATTTTTCTTTAAGAGTTCATTTTTAATAAAGATAGAGTCATCTCTTTCCTTCTGAACTTCTAGCATCAGAACTAGTTCCTTTTCAAGATAATCATTCCTCTTCTTGACATCTAAGTTCTCAGATTTTAGTCTTTCATTTTCTAAAGTCTGATCTCTATAACTAACATGCAGAGTTTTAAGAAACAATCTTAACTCAGTTATATCTTCAGTATCAAAAGCAAGAGTGGAATGAGGTACCTTAGTTTCAACAGTCTCAGTGCTGTTGTCCATGTTTGCCATCAAGGCATAGTTGACTTCATCCTCTGATTCTGATGTGTCTGCCCAGCTTCCTTTCTTTGTGATAAAGGCCTGTTCCTTTTCTTTCTCAGCTTTCTTGCACTCAGTTGCAAAGTGACCTTTCTCTCCATAATTGAAGCAGGTGTACTTAGACTTATCAGATTTTCCAGATTTTTCTTCTTTGCCTTCATTCTTTTTGAAGACCTTTCTGTCAGAGTTTCTGTCTTTTGTTGAGAACTTCTTTTGTTAGGTCCAATCAGACGTAGAAGGGGGGGTTGAATACATCGTACCAATGTCTTCGATTTAATTTAATTGCGGATAATCTTTGTTTCAGTCCATGTTAAATCAATCGTAAATAAATAACTCCAGCAAGTCGGGGAATATTCTTGTATTAGAAATAATCCTCGGGTGCTACAAATTCCAACACAAGTGTCGGCTGCAGAGACTACAATCACTCTATTACAAACTCTCGATAAATACGATCTTCTAATTTAACTCTCGAGAATGTGTATAGTGTGTGCACTTACAAAGTGTGTAGTTAGTTTCAAATGAAACTACAAGGCTCTATTTATAGGCTTTCCAACAACTAACCATGGTTAACGAGTTCGTCCTGGACGACTTGAGTTCGTCCTGGACGGATTCGATTTATAAAAATAAATCTAACTCCAATTGTGTATCAGGAGTGGCGCCAACTTTATATACACATATATACTTGTATATATGTATACAACAAAGTTGTGCCTGTGAGAATGCAAGGTCAAAGTTGGCGCTTGGTCAAACCTTGCGCCAACACTGTTCAGTGTATTCCCTGTAAGGTACTTAGAAGAAACTGAGTGGAGTGAAGTTGCGCCAAGGGGCAAGAGTAGAGGCGCAACATTTGACTCTAGTCAAATGTTGCGCTTGACTGAATGTTGCGCTTGCAGTGCTGTGGAGTTCTACTTAGAAAAATTCTTCTAAGTAAAAAGTCAAGGATTGCGCCTTCGATGGTCAAACCTTGCGCTGGAAGATGAGAATTGACCTTTGGTCAATTGTTGCGCCATATACATCTTCTCTTCTTCACTGATGCTGTTGGATTCTAAGATAGAAAATCTTCAAGTGCTTTTCTCCTTGAGGAGGTCAAAGGCGCCAACTTTGACTTAGTCAAAGATTGCGCTTTGACCTCCACTGATCCCAGTGTGTGAGTTAGCACTTAAAGAAAAATAAAACTAAGTACTTATACTCTACTTTAGAATAATATAAATATATATACATATAATTAATTGTGTAAATAATTACTTGAATTAATTTATATTCAAGTAATTCACAATTAATGATATATATATATATATGAATATTACTCAAATTCTCTACTGATGACATTTCCTGAACCTTTTAATTGACTTGATCAATAAATCCGTTGATCGAATCCACTGAATACTTTCGTATGTCCTGACGTCCTGTGCACTGGTCTGGTTCACGAACGACTCGAACTGAAATGATTCCTTGAATCCTTTGCTTGATAATATACTTGATCAGTCATTCCGGGTTAGATGTTGCTTCGATAAATTTGATTATAAATAATCAAATTAACTATACTGAAATCTTCTGGTCTTTGATACTTGATCTTCAGACAATCTTGATAGCAGATACATATAGAACTTTATTCTTCACTGAGGCTTGAACATGTAAATGAACTTCTTCCAGTGGATGGATGCTCGTCTCAGATATCTTGATTGTCTTTGTCTATTCGTATCGAATCTCCAACCTGTAGACTCCTGTATAATACTTACGTATTGTTTCCTATCTTTAGTAGTGTTGAGTTATCGTAATTACAGTTACATTACATTATGCTTTACAATCTCCCCCTATTTGATTGTTAGAGTTCGACAAGCAAATCCTTTAAGAGGATAACTCAACTGACACAATGAAAAAGCATACTATTTTAAACAGGAAATAATACTAAGTACAGTCTGGATTATATCTTACATTTTCCAGAAATCAAAAGTAAATACAAGCAGCCATTGTTCCTCTAGCCTGAACTAATCTTTCCTTGGTTTCTTGGCTCTTGCATTAATCAGCTTCTGCTCAGCTTTCCTCTTTGCAGCTTCCTCTACTCTCTTCTGAGTAAGCTTGTTTTCAATCTCTTCAATCCTAGCAGTGATGGTACTCAGTGCCACTTGCTCCAGTGTATTCTCAGGTGGAGGTTGCTCTAGATTTTTCTTCATCTTTTCTAAAGTTTGCAGGTGAACCATCTTCTTCAACTTCTTAAAAGTGACATTCATCTCCATTCCTTCAATTTTCATAATGATCCTTGATGGATGAGCACGAACTCTAGAAGTGTTGTGGACAGTCTCTACAGCTTTTCTTATCTCCAGAAGATCAGTCAAATCTTTGAGCACACTCTTGTCTTCTTTTACCACTGACCACTTAACAGCTGCAACTGCACGAGTGATTCTTTTGGAATTGAGTTTTCCAATCTCTGTGAGTGGTATAGCAGTGACTTCAGAGTCTTTCTTTTTCTTGAATAGAACAGATGTAGGATTGTAAGTGACAACAGGTGCATTTGGGTTTTCAGGAATTTCAGGGTTGAGTGGAGGCAGTGGATATGGTGGTTGACGATTGATGGCTGATAAGTCTAAGTCTCTCAGAGCAGCAAAGTTCAGACGATAGGCATATAGCAGTTCAGCAGTTAGTCTTCCCTTGCTAGTCCTTGAGCACTTCTCCCTGACTTGAGCTTCCAGATATTTCAGTATACGAGGATTGTATGTTGATAGTGCTTCATCAGTGAGTCCAATACTCTGAATCATACCATCCTTGAAGTACTTAATAACTGAGGGCTTGTCATGAATTTCAACTCCAATATCAGTGATCCATTCTTCCACCATATCTCTGAATACTTCATTATGCTTTCTGCCGGTAGAGATGATCTTGTTTCTTACCACAAACAGCTCAGTTAAAGATAGATCTCTGAGAAACTGACTTGACACATGCTTGAGTCCATGGCCTTCTCTTTGTAGCTCAAATGATATGTTAACCATCCATCCTCTTCTGGGAAGAACAGCAACAGACACAGTAGAAATGATATCATTCAACACCTCGTGATAATCATGTAAATCTTTGTAGTTGTTCCTGAAGGAGTCAAAGATATCTTTTACTTCGTCATCATCATTATCTTGAGTGACCTCTGGAAAGTCAAACACAGATCTAGCAGCATCCCATTCAGCTCCATCTTTATGTAAGTTGGCAAGTCTCCTTTCCCTTCGAATCCGTCTTTGGTTTTCTAACTTCTCCCTTGCTCTCCTTTGTTCAGCATAATCCCTAGCAACATCAGCAATGTCTTGTGGATTTGCAATTTCAAACTCTTCAGCAGGAAAGATGTCATTGTGATATGCAAGTTCATCAGCAAAGACTTCAGCATCTGGGATTTCTCCTTCTTCAAGATCTTCATTCTCAGCACCAACCATCCTAATCACCCTGTCATCAACAAACTCAGGGATGTATTCATCATGACTGTAACTGAATTGATGTTTAAGAGCAGAATCAATCAGTTCTTCAGACACCCCTGTTATCACCCTCTTTCCTTTTGCTTTTTCTGCTGCTCTCTCCCCCTCAGTTGAGTAATCCTCTCTGGAAGGTTGAGATGCCAGCAATTTAGCCTCCAGGGTAGCCAACCTTTGTTCCATTGTTGATTTGATTTCTACCAACTCCTCCCGTAGAACAAGATTCTCAGCTTCTAAGTGTTGAACTTTGAATTTCAGAGCTTCAAATTCTGTCACAGATACAGTTGGAATAGCAGATTCAATTGTAGGTTGGGATGTGGGGTTCTCACTTGTTCGTTCTGTAGGTGTTTCTCTCGTTTCACTCAAAGCCAGAACACTCAGTGGGTCAGAGGGTTTCTGTATATCAAGTTCTGTTGGTGTTTCCCTCTCACTCAAAGACATTCCAGCATCCTTAGATGTACCTGTAGAAGAAATCTTCTTAGCCTCTTCTAGAGAGGTCACAGAAGGTGCAATGAAGGTTCGTAAGCCTTCGTCCTCGGTTTCCTCGTCAGATGAATCTGAGTCATAAGAAACAAGTTGCCGACCACTTGAAAGTGGTGAGTCCTTTGAAGGATCCTGAGTTGGAATCTCAGGGTGGGTAGACACAGGGCTCGAAGGATGTGATCCTTGAATTGGCGAAGCACCCTGGTTTCCCACAACTGCCTTTGACGGCGAATGACTTTGTGACAAGTCCTCTATAACTGGCACACTTCCTGATACGAAGGGCTCAGAAACAGATTGCCGTTCACCTTCGAGAGGTGAAGAGTCCTTTGAAGGATCTGGGAATGTTCCTCCCAGGGGGGTAGACAAGGATGTAGAAAGTGGCATTTCATCCAAGTTTCCCCCAGAAGCCTGTGAAGGCACTTGACCCTGAAAAGGATCAGAAACAACAGTGTCTATCCCTGACATGGACGACAAAGTGTTCGCAACCGTCAATTCTTCAACTGTGTGTGCAACCTCACTGTGCATTAGAATAGTATTTGGCTGAGGTGGTGAAGAAATAGACATATCTGCAGTTGTCTCAGGTTCTATTCTCCTTTCTTGACTAGGAGACAGAGCTGCAGTTTCAGAAACAATCTCCTTATGTGGTGCACTTAAGGCACTTTCTCCCTCGCTCTCAATTATTTGAAGTGGTTGACTGAGGGGCTGAGATGTTTCTGCTTCAGGTGTTTGGGAAGTGGTGCCTTGGTTATGAATTTGGGGGATTTCAAATTCACTGGCACGTGGAGGAAGTGGAGTGAGTGGATTAAGATCCAGTAAATTCTGGACCCAATCATCAGGTGCACTAAATGACAAATTGTCAGAGTCAGAAGGGATACCTGATGGATGCAGGGGATTGTATGTGTTGGTGAAGAGTTCATCAATGTCCACCATCACATCATCAGTTGGTGCAGCTACAGTGGATTGTACAGGACTATTTGCTTCATCCTCAGAGTCAGTAGAGTTGTCCTGTAGTGAATCCTCTCCATCAGATTGATCATTGGCTTCAGAGGAGTCATCTGCAGCATCTTCCACAATTACTTCTTCCTCTAAAGGAATATCTTGAGCCTCAGGAACATTTTCTTGGATGAGTGGCTCAGGCATTGGTTCATCTTGTTCTTCAGGGACTTCTTCAGCAACAACAGGGGCAGCAACATGTTGAATTGGTGGTGGAGGCACATTTTGATTCAGAAAAGCTTGCATGGCCTCAGTGATCACCACTGGTTCATTGTTGGTGTACCCTTGATGATTCTCTAGCATTGATATCACCCTTGTAGTCATGAAGGAACAAATGACATTGTCTATTCTTGGATAGACAGCAAGTTCAGCAGGTGTCAGCATCTGATTCAGCACAATCTGGAAGAAACGAGGATATAGAAGTACATGTCTGTTCTTTCTCAGAGAGTCCTGAAAAGCTCCCATAATCAGATGTCCCAGATTGATTCTTGAGTTTTGAGCAATGGCAATCCCAATTTGCTGATTGAAGTTGGTAATCCCATGGAATCCTCCAGTTTTAGGGGCAAACACATGGGAGATGGAATTAAAGAAGAAATTCCATTCCCTAGGCAGGTGCTTGACATACATCTTCGCTGGAAGATCACCATTCTCCCTCTGGCAATGAATAGCAAAGAAGAAGTTTGTCCTTTCAGCCCGGTCAGGAACAGCTTCAAAGTTGTCAGTTGGCAAGTGGAGTGCATTGTTCAGGGTTTGTTCAGTTATCATCAGTGTTCGTCCCTGAATAACGCACTTGAGTCCAAATACCTGTCCTTCATTCACAACAGAAATAGAAGACAGAAAATCTCGAAGCAGAGATTTGTTAAGATAAACTGACTCTGTCATAGCAAATCTAGCAAATGAATATTCAGACATATATCGAACCCAGCGTCGATAATTCGCTTGCGTAATTAAATTATTATTTTCAACAATAGTGAAATTTGTTTTCGGAATCTCAAAATTTGCAGCCATTTTTAAGTAAAATTAAAAATGATTATAAATTTCGTTTCACGAATAAACACGAACAAATATTCACTTTATGTCACGAAAATAATTAATTAATAACGCTCCGAAAAACCCTAATTCCAAGAATTTCAGATTTCGATGAAATTAAAGTATGTTGTACTCCTTGAAATTCTAAGAATAATGGTATCGGTTTCGCAAATTATTGATGCTAAACTCACGTTCAAACCTAGTCGAGAAGTTCAAAAGTTTCAAAACCTTCTCCGAAAAATATCAATGGATCGTCACAAGATTTAGATGAAACTGAAGCTCTTGTAAAGGGGTTCACGAAACAGGTCTCAGAAATCCAAATGGACAAGATTTCGACTTGGTTTTGTGAATTTGAAAAGCTCGTTTCTTTGAAAAAGAATGGCAGTGGGGAGCAGTGCGTCTGTGTATGTATATGTGTATATTGACTGAAGAATAAAGAAAAGAAAATCACACAAGTCATATACTTATACGCCTGTAAGAGGAGGGCGCAACTTGGTTAATTACCAAGTTGCCCCTCATGCTATAGAGAGGGAACAGATATGGCGCAACAAGTGAATTGACTGAAATGCCCTCTATACATAACAGTATAGAGGCGCAACTTTCAGTGACTTAGTGAGATTCTAAGTCAAAAGCATATACCTGTGTATACTCAACTATAGGCGCAACTTTTGACCGAAGGTCAAACGTTGCGCTTCAGTGGGACTTAGCATAGATCGAAACCACACACACATATACAGTGGCTGTACATACTTGGCGCAACTTTTGACCAAGTCAAATGTTGCGCTGGGTATGTATTACCAGTGTATCAATATGATAGTGAAATCATTCTAACTCAAAGTCACATACAGCTCATATAAACGATTAGAGGCGCAAGGTTTGACTGGGAAGTCAAACGTTGCGCTTTAATAGATAATAGAGCAAGAATTCAGTCATTTTATCAAATTATTTACATCAAAAATAATTCGATAAACTGTTGAAAGAATTCACAAATAATTTAAATAAAGTTAGACCAAATTAAAATTAGTCAACCAATATCTAAATTATTATGCTACATGTATTTTAATTAAGATTTAATTAATAGAAAATTGAATTGCTTCAAATCCACTAATCAAATTTAATTAAAATATGAATCAAACAAATACTAATATTCATTAACTGAATATAAGCACTTAATTAATTCAAGAAAATTATGTAAAATACTGGATGCACTTTGTAAATTCACAAGTCCTGAAAATATGCATATTTTAAAACTTGTGAACTTACGAACAAATTGCAGTTATTTCTTGTCTAATTAATTAGACATATTTAACATCCCAAGTTCACCAACCAGTCTAGAGAAAGTGGATTCGTCTAGTGGTTTAGTGAAGATGTCTGCAATTTGTTGATCAGTAGGTACGAAGTGTAACTCTACTGTTCCATTCATGACATGCTCGCGAAGGAAATGATACCTGATATCAATATGCTTTGTCCTGGAGTGTTGAACAGGATTGTTGGCAATGGCAATGGCACTCGTGTTATCACACAGAATCGGAATTTTATTCAACATGAGTCCATAATCTTGTAGTTGATTTCTCATCCACAAAATTTGAGCACAGCAACTTCCAGCAGCTATGTATTCAGCTTCTGCTGTAGACGTAGACACGGAGTGTTGCTTCTTGCTATACCATGACACCAACCTTCGTCCAAGAAACTGACAGCTTCCTGAAGTACTTTTCCTATCAATCTTACATCCTGCAAAGTCAGAATCTGTATAGCCAATCAGATTAAAACCTGTATCTTTAGGGTACCAAATCCCTAGATTGGGGGTTCCCTTAAGATACCTAAAAATACGCTTAACAGCTATAAGATGTGACTCTTTAGGATCAGCCTGGAATCTAGCACATAAACAAGTTGCGAACATTATATCTGGTCTACTAGCAGTTAAGTATAAGAGAGAGCCAATCATACCTCGATACTTCGTGATGTCAACTGACTTACCAGATTTGTCCTGATCAAGTTTGACAGCAGTTGGCATAGGGGTTTTGGCAGGAGATGCTTCTTCCATTCCATATTTCTTCAGAAGATCCTTGATGTATTTAGATTGGCAGATAAAGATACCGTCAGGCTTCTGAATAACTTGAAGTCCTAGGAAGAAGGACAATTCTCCCATCATGCTCATCTCATACTTGCTCTGCATTAACTTAGCAAATCTCTCGCACAAAAGATCATTAGTAGAACCAAATATAATGTCATCGACATATACTTGTACAAGAATTATATCATCCTTATGCTTTTTATGGAAAAGAGTTTTATCGATGATACCTCTGGTGAAACCATTTTCAAGTAAGAACTTGGAAAGAGTGTCATACCAGGTTCGAGGGGCTTGCTTCAGGCCATAGAGTGCTTTGAAGAGAAAGTATACGAAGTCTTCAAATTCTTTGTCTTCAAACCCAGGGGGTTGTTCAACATAGACTTCCTCTTCCAGATCACCATTCAGGAATGCACTTTTCACATCCATCTGATATACTTTGAAGTTGGAGTGTGCAGCAAATGCTAAGAACATCCTGATTGCTTCAAGCCTAGCAACTGGAGCATAGGTTTCATCATAATCAATTCCTTCTTCTTGTGAATAACCCTTTGCAACCAGTCTTGCCTTATTCCTCGTAACAATACCATCTTCATCCAGTTTGTTTCTAAAAACCCATCTGGTGCCAACTATAGATTTTCCTTTAGGTCTTGGCACCAGCTTCCAAACTTTCTGCCTTTCGAATTGATTGAGTTCTTCCTGCATTGCAGATACCCAATCTGGATCACTTAGAGCCTCTTCAACTTTCTTTGGTTCTGTCTGAGACAAGAATCCAGCAAAGTTGCATTCATTCTGAGTTGCTCTTCTAGTCTGCACTCCTGTGTCTGGATCACCAATGATCTGTTCAACAGGATGGTCTCTACTCCATACCCTTTGTCTTGGCAGATTCAATCTTGATGATTCACCAAAATCATAGTTGTGTTGAGTGTGATGACTAGTGGATCCACTTTGACTTACTCCCCCTGAGCTGATGTAGATTCTATTTGATGATCCTCCACTTTGACCACTGTGACCATGATGATCATTTGTATTGTTGCCAATACTTCCTCCAGATGGTTCAGGATCAGCATTCTCTTCATTTGCATTAGGATCTCTTATATCATCTTCAGGTTGATCTTCTCTTAAGTAGATGTCTTCTAAATTCTCAAATTCTAGAGAATCAGATTCATTTTCCTTTTGGAGACTTGGGAGTTTGGTATCATCAAATCTTACATTGATGCTTTCAATCAGCTTGTCGTCATTGATCAGATAAACCCTGTAGGCCTTAGACTCCAAAGAATAACCCAGAAATATGCCTTCTTCAGCTTTGGCATCAAACTTTCCCAGATGCTCTTCTTTTAACACAAAGCATTTTGCACCAAACACATGAAAGTAACTCAGTGATGGTTTTCTGTTGGCCATTACTTCATAAGGAGTCTTATCCAAATCCTTGTTAATCAGGGTACGATTTTGAGTGTAGCAAGCAGTGCTTACAGCTTCAGCCCAGAAATAGATTGGAAGTCTTGATTGACTAATCATTGTCCTTGCTGCTTCAATCAAGGTTCTGTTCTTCCTTTCTACGACACCATTTTGTTGTGGAGTCCTTGGAGCTGAATACTGACGAGAGATGCCCTTATCAGTACAGAAGTCATTAAGAACAGCATTACGAAATTCTGTTCCATTGTCTGATCTGATTGCCCTTACTGGCAGATCTGCTTCCTTTTCAATCTTCTTGATATGATCAATGATGACGAGTGCTGCTTCATCCTTTGAATGTAAGAATAATACCCATGTGTATTTTGAGTAGTCATCGACGATCACAAGAGCATATCTTTTCCTTGATATAGAAGGAATGTTGACTGGTCCAAACAGATCCATATGAATCAGTTGAAGGGGTGAACCAATGTCAGTCATGCCTTTGCTCCTGTGTGATGCTTTCTTTGACTTCCCTTTTTCACATGCATCACAGAGTCCTTTTTGACAGAATTCTTTCTGTGGCAATCCTCTCACAAGTTCCCTTTTGACTAAAGAGTTCATAGTCTTAAAGTTCAAGTGTGAGAGCTTCCTATGCCATAACCAACTATCATCAGCAGAGGCCTTGGTGTAGAAACACTTGACCTCCCCCTTACTTGCTGAGTCTATGTCGGCTATAAACAAACTTGATTTTCTTACACCACGAAGTGTAAGATCCTTGTTCTTCCGGTTCTGGATTAAGCAAACTTCCTTCTGAAAGATTACGTCGTATCCTTTGTCACAGAACTGACTGATACTCAGTAAGTTGTGCTTGAGTCCTTCCACCAGAGAGATATCTTCAATGATGACATTTCCAACTTTCAGCTTACCATATCCCGTTGTAAATCCTTTGCTGTCATCTCCAAAGATTACAATTGGGCCGGTTCTCATCACCACATCTGTGAGCAGGGACTTTTCTCCAGTCATGTGTCTTGAACAACCACTATCAAGAACCCACACAACTTTACTTTTCCTTCCTGTGCCCTGCATTCACAAATGGATTAAACTTTCTTTGGTACCCAGACGTTCTTGGGTCCAGGTGATTTAGTAGAAACAGGATTATCAACAGAAACTGGTTTAACATGTGCTTGTTCAGGGGTGACTGGACTCTTCTCCTTTTTAGTCTTAGCAGAAGTGCTTTTAGACTTGGAGTTGGGAGTTTCCTTCTTCTTAGAAGGACTAGCAGTCTTTGCCACAGGGGCAACAGAAGGTGCAGGCATATTCATATTCATGGTAGATGGTGCAGAAAAAGATGCATTCAACATGGTAAAGCATGCAGACATCATATTCATAGCACATAACATGCAACCTACTCTACCACATGGCAAATGAACAGCATTCATGTTAATAGTATTAGGCATGCTAGAAACAGAATTATCTACTTTAATCACTTTACATGCATGAGTAAGATGATTAGTAGAATTGCAATTATTACAAACCTTTCTAGCATTAGAATTCCTAGAATTGGTGTTCTTAGGATCTAACTTGCCATTCCTGTTGTTCTTCTTTTTGTTGGAACTAGTACTTCCTAATCCAGTTTTATCTGAGTCATCTCTGACATGGGAATTAGAAGGTACTTCTTGTGATTCCTGTTTTACTTGAGGCTTAACAACTTCCTCATTTTTCAACTCTTCCTTGATGACAAGGTCTTCTTCTATCAGAGGTTCTGTTTGTGCCATTCTAAAGATAGGGGTCTTGGTGTTCTTCAGAATTTTAGGTATATTTGTTCCTTCAGGAGCAATCTCAGTTCCTGCTGAAACAAATATGCCTTCATTCTCTTTTCTCTTCTTTCTTTTAGCTCTTTCCAAAGAACTATAGTCAAGGCCAATAGCAACCTTCTTATCAACCCTTTGACTATCCAAGATCTCTTTCTGTAGAAAAGCAGAATTCTGATAGGCCCTAAGCTTAGTTTCTAGGTCAGCAATCTGAGACCTAAGGGACTCCTCAATTTCTGCACTACACTTCTCCTTATTCTCTAGATATTCAATTCTATCTTTAAGGTTAGTGTTTATGAGTTTCTCTAAAGCTAATTCATCTACTCTTTCTTCAAGTTTAGCTATCTTTAGAGAAAGACTACTGTTATCTGATTCTGAAGCTAATAAACTAGTGTGCAAGTTATACATCTCTTGACCTAGTTCATTTATAGTCTTTTTATAATCAGCAGTAGTCATGTCATCAACAGAAATTTCAGGAGATACCTGAGATGGAGATTCCTCGACAGTGTCAGCCATTAATGCAAAAGCATAATTGCTCTGGACAGGTTCATCATCAGAATCTGTGTCATCCCAGCTTTTTCCCTCAGCAATATAAGCCCTTCCTTTGTGCTTGGCCACCATTGCTTCCAACTTAGCTTTTAGCTTCTCATTTTCTTTCTTCAGATCCTCATAAGAATTCTTCTTATCATATGAGTTGCTTCTGACAGGAGCTGCTTTGGGTTTCCTGCACTCTGTTGCAAAGTGCCCTAAGTCATTGCAGTTGTAGCATCTGACCTTGCTCTTGTCATACATGTTTGGTTTGAAACTGCCAGTACTCTTTGACCCTGAGCCTGAGTATCCTCCTTTACCCTGAAACTTGTTCCCTGAAGCTTTCTTGTACCGGGGGTTCTTTCTGAACTTGATATGCTTAAACCTTGCAGCCATATAAGCCATTGACTTATCTTCCAGCTGCTCCAGCTCTTCTTGAGTGTAGAACTCATCCTCCGGTTCTTCAGAAACTTCATCAACTTCAGCTTCTACAATCTCAGTAATGGTAGAAGGATAGTCAGCTTTGATGGATGAACAATCACTCTGAGCAACAGTGTGATCATTGATACCATATTCAACTAATTGTTGATAACCAAAGTATGGTTGATCAGCAATCAGTGCAGTGGTCTTCTGTAAGGCCATACTCTTGGATTCTGTTGATCCACCACCATATATAATCTTTCTCTGTTCAAGTTCCATCTCAAACGTCTTCAGTTTTCCAAACAGCTTTTCCAAAGTCATAGTCCTGAAGTCGCTTCTTTCCCGGATGGTCTCTGTCTTAACAACTAGATGGGGTGGCATCACAAATGAGAACTTTCTGTTTATCTCTTTCTGTGGATAAGTCTTTCCATGCAGGGTGAGTTCATTCAGTAACAACATGAACCTCTCGTAGATTTGAGAAATGTTCTCTCCAGGTATTGCCTGAAATGCTTCATATCTGGCAATTAGCATATCGTATCTGTTTTCCCTGACTTCTTCAGATCCCTCCATCAATGCCTCAATAGTGTCCCACATCTGCTTTGAAGTTTTCAGACTTAGTATCAGATGTGTCATTGTCTTGGTCATTGATTCAACAATTATGAGTTGTAGATTATGATCCTGTGCAACATATTCCTTATCAGTGTCAGTGTATTCACTTTTCTCTTTGGGAACAGACTTCTGTGGAATACGAACACCATTTTCAACAGATTCAGGAATAATCTTCATAGGCACAAATGGACCATTTTCCAGAATCCCAATGAACATGGGATTAGCAACTCTGATGTACAGCAACATCTTCATCTTCCAGTTGTTGTAGTCATCCTTGTCAAATGGAGGTACTTTGATTCCTAACTTGTGTGTCGACATTGTTATCAGATAAAATTACGATTGTACGGACAGCTAGCTTTTCAGATTGGTTACGGATCTCAGATCTGTATATCGATCAGCTAAGCTCTGATACCAATTGTTAGGTCCAATCAGACGTAGAAGGGGGGGGTTGAATACGTCGTACCAATGTCTTCGATTTAATTTAATTGCGGATAATCTTTGTTTCAGTCCATGTTAAATCAATCGTAAATAAATAACTTCAGCAAGTCGGGGAATATTCTTGTATTAGAAATAATCCTCGGGTGCTACAAATTCCAACACAAGTGTCGGCTGCAGAGACTACAATCACTCTATTACAAACTCTCGATAAATACGATCTTCTAATTTAACTCTCGAGAATGTGTATAGTGTGTGCACTTACAAAGTGTGTAGTTAGTTTCAAATGAAACTACAAGGCTCTATTTATAGGCTTTCCAACAACTAACCATGGTTAACGAGTTCGTCCTGGACGACTTGAGTTCGTCCTGGACGGATTCGATTTATAAAAATAAATCTAACTCCAATTGTGTATCAGGAGTGGCGCCAACTTTATATACACATATATACTTGTATATATGTATACAACAAAGTTGTGCCTGTGAGAATGCAAGGTCAAAGTTGGCGCTTGGTCAAACCTTGCGCCAACACTGTTCAGTGTATTCCCTGTAAGGTACTTAGAAGAAACTGAGTGGAGTGAAGTTGCGCCAAGGGGCAAGAGTAGAGGCGCAACATTTGACTCTAGTCAAATGTTGCGCTTGACTGAATGTTGCGCTTGCAGTGCTGTGGAGTTCTACTTAGAAAAATTCTTCTAAGTAAAAAGTCAAGGATTGCGCCTTCGATGGTCAAACCTTGCGTTGGAAGATGAGAATTGACCTTTGGTCAATTGTTGCGCCATATACATCTTCTCTTCTTCACTGATGCTGTTGGATTCTAAGATAGAAAATCTTCAAGTGCTTTTCTCCTTGAGGAGGTCAAAGGCGCCAACTTTGACTTAGTCAAAGATTGCGCTTTGACCTCCACTGATCCCAGTGTGTGAGTTAGCACTTAAAGAAAAATAAAACTAAGTACTTATACTCTACTTTAGAATAATATAAATATATATACATATAATTAATTGTGTAAATAATTACTTGAATTAATTTATATTCAAGTAATTCACAATTAATGACACAATTAATGATATACATATATATGAATATTACTCAAATTCTCTACTGATGACATTTCCTGAACCTTTTAATTGACTTGATCAATAAATCCGTTGATCGAATCCACTGAATACTTTCGTATGTCCTGACGTCCTGTGCACTGGTCTGGTTCACGAACGACTCGAACTGAAATGATTCCTTGAATCCTTTGCTTGATAATATACTTGATCAGTCATTCCGGGTTAGATGTTGCTTCGATAAATTTGATTATAAATAATCAAATTAACTATACTGAAATCTTCTGGTCTTTGATACTTGATCTTCAGACAATCTTGATAGCAGATACATATAGAACTTTATTCTTCACTGAGGCTTGAACATGTAAATGAACTTCTTCCAGTGGATGGATGCTCGTCTCAGATATCTTGATTGTCTTTGTCTATTCGTATCGAATCTCCAACCTGTAGACTCCTGTATAATACTTACGTATTGTTTCCTGTCTTTAGTAGTGTTGAGTTATCGTAATTACAGTTACATTACATTATGCTTTACATCTTTCCTTTGTTGAAGTTCTTGTAAGCCATCTTCTTGAAGCTTTTTACCATTAGTGCTGCCAGCTGCATCATCTCAGTATCACTGTCATCAGAGTCTGAAGGCATATCAGAGTCTGAGTCAACATCAGAGTTTGATGACTCAGTATCAGACTTTTTGACATGAGCTTTTCCCTTGCTTTTCACAGTTGATTCTTCTTGAACTTTTAGAGCAACTGGTTTGGGTTTCCCACCATGTCGTTTGCTCCTTTGTTCCATTTCAAGTTCATGAGTTTTAAACCTTCCAAAAATTTCATCCAGAGACATCTCTTCAAGATCATGATTGTCTCTTATAGTGGTTACTTTCAAATCCCACTTTTCAGGAAGAGCAAGCAGGAATTTGAGATTTGAATCTTCCAAATCATATTCTTTGTCCACAAGAGACAAGTCATTCAGCAACTTGACAAACCTATCATAAAGATCAGTCAGTGATTCACCAGACTTTGAATCAAAGTGTTCATACTCTTGAGTAAGTATGGTTCTTCTGTTCTTTTTGATGGCTTTGGTTCCTTGACATCTGACTTCCAAAGCATCCCATATCTCCTTTGCAGTTTTGCATCCAATTACTCTATTGGACATAGCATTGTCCAGAGCACTATGCAACAGATGCTTCACCTTTGCATCTTTACTGATAGATGAAATGTCCTCTGGAGTATAGTCCTTCTTCTCTTTAGGAATCATCTTCTGGGGTTCATCTCCCACTGCAACAGAGAGCTTTGTTGGCATGTGCGGACCATCATAAATTCTATCCAGATATTCTGGATCTGTAGATTCCAGAAACATGATCATTCTTACTTTCCAGACAGAATATTTAGATGCCCTGAGGACCGGAACCCTAAGAGACTCATATCTACTGTTTTGTGATTTCTCAGACATGATTGTGTGATTAAGATCTCACTGTAGGTATATCAACAGAGCTGGCTCTGATACCACTTGTTAGGCCGAATAAACTCACTATATAAGATAATATAGTGAACACAATCCAAGACAAACACAAGTATAAGAGAATAACTCAATAAACTCTTATTCACAAATCACAGTAGCTTACAAATAATCTCTTAGTGATTTATATCTTATCACTAAGAGCTGCTAGGTTACACGAATGATATTCAATTGATAACTCTTCTAGAGTAAACCCTAAGCTGTGTTTATATACACAGTTACATGATATCTACTGATTGATTTATAATTATCTGCTTCCTAAAATAATCTAATCAGTAGCTATCCTTCTGCTGTCCTGATCTGCACAATCTCTCTTGATCTTTATCTTCCTTACTTAGTCAGATATGCTCCTGAAAATCAGCCGCCTGCAAACTCTGATCATTGCTTAAACTCTGATCCAGCTGTCAGTCGTTAAACTCTGATTTCCAGCTAAACTCTGATATTTGCTTCTGCACACTAAACAAGTTAGATACCTGAGACATCATCAAATATGTAACATTAAAAATCATAGTACATCATCAATTTACAATCTAAATAGACACAAGTCACAACTTGAATAAAGACAAATGACAGTGTCAATAAACACAAATCACAACTCAATAAACACAATTTCATTGAACACAAAATCAGAGCACAAAATCAATAAATCCTAATTACAACTTCAATAAACACAAATCAGACTAGATCTTCAATTCACAAACTCAACAAGTACAAAATCAGTGAAATATCAAGTGATAGGCAGTAATACAGTCATAAATTATAAAAAAATATAAAACCCCAAATTAACATACCTCCTCTATTTTTAGCCATAATTAGTAGCTTTGAGAGTGTAAACACATAAATAAACGCTGTTTAAAAAGAATAATACAGTGATTTGTTAGCTAATACTAAAATCAAAAATGAAACTCGAATTATGTAAAGCTGAACATGCATCAAAAGCTACCGGTCATATCATCGAAATATCACCGTAATAAGTTCGAAACAGTACCTTAATGTTGATTTTTGGTAAGAACTCGTTATAAAGCTCCTGAGCACCAAAAAAACCCTTGCCTCGCGCTCAAATTTTTGCAAATACCTGCGAAAGAGAAAGAAAACAGTTGATAATGGAGATTTGCGGTTTGAATCACCATGAAAATACAGTAAAATCACCTTGAGATCGGAGAAGACGATGATGAAGAAGAGGGTTTGCTTTTGCTCTAACTGTTTTGTATCTATAGGTGTGTGTATTAGCGTGCGTGTTAAATGAGCGGTAACGGGCGTAATTTTAATGTAAGTAGTGGTCTGGGTTTAATTGGTTGGGCTGGGTTGTTTAAACTGTGGGCTGGGCCTGTGGTTTGTAGTTTTTATTTTAAATTGGTTTGTAGTGGAACACTACTCTCTCTCTCTCTCTCTCTCTCTCTATATATATATATATATATATATATATATATATATATATATATATATATATATATATGGCATTGCTCAAAACAGAATACCCTTAAAAGAAGAACAAAGAAGAATACTTTGGAATCGAACATAGAATTTCATTTAAAACTTGAATTAAATTCTAATTTTAAGCTAATTAACCATTTATTATGAATAATAATAGTATCTAGCATGTTTAACAACAATTATGGATTAAAAATAACATGATTCTATGTGATATTAATCATGTAAAGAATATATACATGATTCTATTCTGGATTCTGTTTTGGATTCTGTTCTGGATTCTATAATGTTTCATATAAATAATTTGGATAGATTTGGATGTTAGATTTCATATATTAAGTTTAGTTAGTGCTTAACTATGTAATTATAATCATAACAAATCATTTTTAATGAAAGAAAAGGTGTTATGATAGTGTTATGTTTCAATGATTTAACATATGCATTATCACATACTCCAACTTCTCCGATTTGATTCAACAATGTCCGTACAACCTCTTCAATTCTCGCTCCTTTCAAAATACATAAATGAGGATGAGAATAGCCTTTTGACAAATTTTACTGAATTTTCAAAAATTATGAGCTAAAATATCAGTGTTGTAAAAAGAGGGAATCGGACTTAGTCGGTGAAGGCACCGTCCAGCGATTAATCGGATAATCGGAGATTAATCGGATCATTTTAATATTATTTTTTCAATTATATATATATTAATATAATTATATATAGTATAAATTTATAGTCATATAAAATTAAAAGATTAATGATTTTTTATAACACAAAATATGTTTATATATATATATATATACAAGTCTAGTCATCTCATATATAAACTTGAATTTGGTTGAATCTGCGAAGGAAGATATTGCAAATTTATGTAATTAGAGTTTAGGAGCTAATATTGAAAGATTGAAAGGTAATAAAAACAACTTTAATTTCTGTATTTTGTCATTTCCGTGCCTTTTGTTTTATTTAAAATTAAATTTAAATTTTTAAAATTTTTTACTTTTAATTTTTAATTTTTTTTAAATTCACCGACTTTTGACCGGTTAATCCCGATTTTCAGAAAAAATGATTTTTTTCACCGATTAACGCTTAATCGAGACGGTGGCCGACCGAACAGACTTTTAGAACACCATAGAATATTATTGATGAAAATATTACTTTTTTAATGTTATGCCTTTTTCTTAAAGGGTTTGTGTAGTGTGTGCACATGGGCACATGCTAAGCGCGGAAATTTTTGCATTTAGATCATTTTAATTGGTGTGGTTGGTGTATTTGTAAGGAGTCCACCATTATTAAGAAGTAGGAGCCAATCAAAATGATAACAAAAATGTCTGCACTTAGCATGTTAGAATGTGTCATGGACACACCACAGAAAATCTTTTCTTAAATATGTTCTCAAATTATTTGGAAACAAACAATATAGATGATGGGGTTAATTATCTGATTGGGCACTCACTTCACACCAATATATCATCCGGGGCACTCTTGAATTTTCGGTCTCATTTGAAGCACTGTTTTCAGAAATTCTATCAATCTTAAAATTAAAAAGTTAAATTTAACAACAAATCGACAGTTTGAGAAGCGTTACTCATGGGGATTTAATACAGTAGGCTATAGAGATTGTGTAGGTACGGTTAATTGAATTTCTGCGTCCAAAAAATGGCTATATATGGATTATTAGGATTTTTCATAACCCATCCCTTCCACCATCAATTTTACCCATTTTTTGGACACGGATTTTCAATTAATTGTACCTACATAATCTCTATAGCCTACTGTGTTAAAGCACTATGAGTCAACTTTTTAAACTGTCGATTTATTTTCAAATTTAACATTTAACTTTTAAGACTGATACAAATTTTGAAAACGGTATTTTAAATGAGACCGAAAATTTGAGAGTGTCTCGGATGATAGATTAGTGTGAAGTGAGTGCCCAATTAGATAATTAATACATAGATGATGGGAGTAGTTATTTAAAAATAAAAAATAAAAAGATACTACTACTCCCTCCGTCCCAGTCATTTGTATACAAATGGCTGGGACACGGAGACCAAGAAATTTTATAAGAAATGAGTAAAGTTGGATGAAAAGTGAGTATAGTGGTGGGACCCATTTATATTTAATAATAAATTTGAGATAGTGGAAGAAAGTAGTGGGTGTAATAGTGTTTACATTATTATAGAATGGAGATAGTGGAAGAAAGTAGTTGGCTAATGATGTTTTATATTATAAAAGTTTACTACTTTAGGAATGTATACAATTGATGGGACGTCCCAAAAAGGAAACTGTATACAATTCATTGGGACGGAGGGAGTAGCAGTTTAATATTTTTACTGCTTAAACTTATATTTCAAGGTACCTGTTTGATATTTATGGCCACTTCAGTGACCATTTTGATACTGTTTTGAGTTCAATGACCAATTTGATACATTAAGCCCACTTCAGTGATCAACTTGATAATTAACCCGTTTAGATTTGTCAAAAGGTACTAACCGGTACTCCCGCGGCTCAAGTCAATGATCTGTCTCAAAAACGTTCTAGATTTTATAAACTCACACAATTATAATTCCCCCGTCTGCATAAACCATCTTCACTTTACCTCTGTAATAATTCCCACATTCTCTCACTATCTCTCTCCAGAGATAAGACTCGTAAGATTCTTCTGCAAGATCCACCATTAATTCATCGTCAATTTTGAATTCATCATCTCCATCTTTTCCCATCAATAAAGTGTATTACACACACTGACACACACACAAGGTCATACTACTATATGGTCACATGGGTCACCCGAATAACCACCAATCCAGTGGCAGCACCGATGGCAGCAGCGGCATATCTAAACGAGTCAACAGTCCTCGATTTTCCGGTCCAATGACTCGCCGTGCTCAATCTTTTAAACGCAACACCACCGCCACTACCCAAATTAATAACAATAACAACAATAATAGTAGTACTAATAATACCCAATACGAGATTGACCTCCCAGTCAACTCACCTAGATCTGAACTCGCTGCTTCTGCTGATGGGTTTGATTCAAACGCTGAAAAGAAACAACCCCATTATCACAATTTGACACAGAGACTTCACACTAAGAAGCATGATGGAGGAACAATGGCAATTAGTGTTGATTTGATTTTGGGCGGGAAGAAGAAGTTAGGACAGTGGATGTTCTTTGTGTTTTGTGGGCTGTGTTTGTTTTTGGGGGTTTTCAAGATTTGTGCTAATGGCTGGTTTGGATCTGTTATTCAAAGAGTGGGCTCTCCTCAGGTAACTTCTTTTTCAAAATTCCATCTTTTTAACTATTTAGAGCTTTCTATTGTTCAATTCTACTTTTTGGTTCCTATATGTGTAATATATATAATATATTATGCTGCTCTATGCAAACATGTAATGCTTTAAGTTCTTATCACTACTGTGTATATCAAAGTTAGGAAGTAGTCGTCTTGGGATACATGTAATGCACCTATCATTTTACCATTTTTAGGGTGGACAATATGATTTCGGAGTTAGTCTTTGAATGTAAAAAGAATACAGAAATATATTAAGAATCAATTTCGAATCCCAAGAATGAACAAAAAAAATTCTGTTCTTTCTGGATATAGTAATCGGTTACATTCGAAGGAGGTATCCCCTTTTGACGAATCGATGACTGCCTGAGAACCGCTGTATTGAAGTAATGAAAGTAATGAATATTGCATGGCGGATTTTCAGTCCTATGCTCTACCAACTGAGCTATCCCTGACCACTCCCATTTCCGATACCGTATCCTCATTTTACTTGATAACTTAGGTCTATAATCTATGTCAATCCAAAGGATATTATCCAGATGCTATAATTTCTTGGATCTTCAGGAAAATAAAAAAGACTTTGTCAGTAGACAATGGTTATTTAAGTCTTATTTTCTTAACGAAGATCAAGTTGTTCGCTTTATAAGCAAATCACATGACTACATGAGATAGATTTCTTCTCTCATTACAATATAATTTTTTTCTTTTTGAGTAGGATTCATTTTACTCCATGGACACTGGTATGAATAGAATAGATAAACAATCCCATAGTAAAGGTTTAATGGATCATGAGAATGAAGCTGGAACTGAGGGCTTCGATGTTGAACGAACTCTGAATACGGTAGCATCAGGTTCTGTTGGAATCAGGGACAGCATGGCTAATGTAAGTGTCAAATGTCTTACATGTATTATCAATTATTTATCTCTTTCCACACATGTGAGTGTGTCTGAGGACAAGGAAACTTTCTCTCCTGACTAATAACATTTCATAATTAAATGAATAGCATTCAGGTATCTGGTTGAAACCCAACAGTGACAACTTTACTCAGTGCATTGAGCGGCCTAAAAGTCATCAACGTAAGTCTGTGTAACAGTGGAAGTATTACATTTACATGTCCTTATGTGACCCAGTTTTTTAACGCCTCTTGTCCTCACAGTGCTAGATGCAAATACCAGTGGATTTCTTCTCATAAATGCAAACGGTGGCTTGAATCAGATGAGATTTGGGGTCTGGTTCTCATATCCATCTTAATGAGTTATCCAACTGTTATCGAGCTGATCTAATTTATTATTGGCTATGATCTAATAAACTAAATTCTAGAGTGCAGATCTGTGATATGGTTGCTGTTGCCAAGATAATAAAGGCAACACTTGTCCTTCCTTCCCTCGATCACACTTCGTATTGGGCTGATGAAAGGTAGTTTCTTTACTCCTCTTAATTTCTTGGATAAGTGAAAGTGGTATTTTGTTGATAATAGTGCCTTATATGAGTTTTATATAGTTTCAGTATGCTTAAGTTAATTGCTCTAGTATCTCGCCATGCCTCTCTTGCATTCATATCGCTACTGCTGTCTATCATGTAATGCTATCTGGCAATGATAAGGATCATGTGTCAATAATTTGAATCTGGAGTATATATCAATTCAGGAATAATAAACTTGTGGTGGTGTCTGTATATAAATTTCTCTTTTGCTCTTCTCGTCAATGAATTGCCTCACTTCTATTGATAAACGTAAACATAATCTTGAACCTGTGGAATGTAGAAGTGAAGTCAACAATTTTATCTTTGAAGGAGCATCTTGTATTACATTAAAAATTGTGCGCCTTATTAGACATTCACATTAAGATGCTTTTACAAAAGCTGAAAAATTGTTATAAGATATTAGTAACATAACACAAGGTTTTCGTTCTAGAAAAATTACCCTTTCCGGAGGCCTGAAAAGAGACAGAATTCTAGGTCTCTTCTTCGGGTAAGACTTGTATTAATGCTCTAGGAAGTCCTGTTTGTGTATAGCATATTGCTCTTGTTCACGAACCAATATAAGCTCTTAACTGCTAAGACAAGTTTTAGAATATTGATTTGAAGAATAAAATAATGTTTCATGGAATACAAAGTTATTAGTTTTACCCTTTTTTTAATTAGTTACGAGATAAGTTTTGTATTATGGACTATACACTGCTAGTCTTAGACAATGCCATTTCTTTGAAAAATTGTTTAATTATGCTATATTGCTATTTGTTCATTGCATGTATACATATTTGGTTAAGTTCAAATCAGAACTTTGTTTTGATGTGGAACTTAGAACAAATGTCAGTCTTAGATGCGTACTTAATCAATGACTCATATTTATTCCTTCTGATGCAAGACACTATGGGTATCAGTTGATTGCAGAGTATAATGCTTTCTTTGTAAATCATATAACACAGTGTTATTCTGCAGAACATCTTGTTATTTTAATTTTACAAATTACTCTATTTTTTATAAAATAAATTAGTTTTAAGGTTTCCACAATAATTTCATTTTTAAAAATATTTACAAAAATGAACCATGCAGAAAATGTAAATAAATAATAACATATAATAGTATATAATCAGTAGAAGAACATATATATTAGTTCTAAGGTTTTGGTTATGTGCTTGTTCTAAGTGAAACTTGGCCATATATATAATATTGATTTATCATCATATTTAATTAAATTTATCGCGCTTGAAGTTTGCCGTGCTTTGCACTAATACTATGCACTTGAACTATCTAAACAAGTATACGCAAGTATGATATAAAATAGATGGTATACAGCACAAAGTGGCTCCATTTGGTGGCTTGCTGTCCTGAACTTTATAAAGTGGCCAGTCACTATTTGCATATAGAAATGTTACAACTGTCAAGCCCTCTAGGGACTCTTACCATCCACAAGTTAAGGCTCATATATTATCTTCATGCGGTATCTGAAAACCCTATTAATAACAGGATTAAAGAATAGATTAGTGTGTATATAGAGTAAAGTTCTATGGAGTACACAAAATATTGGAGTATTGGAGTACAAAGTTGGATAAAATGTAATCTATTCATCTAAATTTTAATTTTTTTTGTTCAATAATATTCGTAAACATTTAATAACCTGCATATTATGTTCTACAACATAAACATTGTAATCAAAAGATAGAATAATGACTTTTATAAATTACAAGACTCTATGTTCTGCAATATAACTAATAAGCAGAACAATAATGTTAATACTTGTTAAAGTTGAAAGATATTAACGATTGATAGACAATTATGTGCAAGACAACTTATAAATGATAGATTGTATATAAATTTGCATAATCAAATATATTATTTATGATTAAACTAAAAAATTAAGACTTGTACTCCAATACTCCAATGTTTTGTGTACTCCATAGAACTTAACTCTCTCTCTCTCTCTCTCTCTCTCTCTCTCTATATATATATATATATATATATATATATATATATATCTACTGATATATTTTTCACAGACTACATCTAGTGGCTTGCTCTCCGGAACTTGTAAAAATTGTAGCCTCTAAACTATATTTAATATTTCGGTCATAGTAGTGAAACTATACATCAGGATTTCCATTTTTCTGCTCTGCTCCAGTGCAATGTTTAATTTGCATAATATTCTGATACAAACTTCTGAATTTCAAATGACCTCGTCCGGGTAGCTAATTATGGTTGTGCAATGTGCATCGATCGACAGTGGCTTTAAAGATCTGTTTGATTGGCAATACTTCATTGAGACTCTGAAAGATGACATTCATATAGTTGAGGCATTACCACCTGCATATGCTGAATTAGAACCTTTCTCGAAGACACCGATTTCTTGGTCGAAGGTATATAATTTTCAACACTTAACTCTATTCAGTCTTGCCTTTTAGTCATGATGTTATTCCCATCTATTCTTTTAATGGCAATTATTTATCTGCAAAACATTTTATTACCACTTAAGAGGATAATGAGAATGTTATGAGCATTTCTTGTGGTCTATGTGAAACTTGGGGTTTATGAGTATGTTAGAGCCATTATTTTTGCTAGCTAGCTATCTAATGCCTCTTTTCTCTGTCATGTTCTAGAGATATGGCTCAGCTATATGACATTTTTACTTTTTTGTAGGCTAGCTATTATAAGTTGGAGGTCACACCACTTCTGAAGCAGCACAAAGTGATATATTTTACCCACACTGATTCTCGAATCGCAAATAATGGTCTACCTAATTCAATACAAAAATTACGCTGCCGTGTGAATTACAGAGCATTAAAATATTCAGCGCCAATTGAAGATCTTGGAAAAGTCTTGGTTTCAAGAATGACACAGAATGGAAACCCTTACCTTGCTTTGCATCTAAGGTAGCTTTTAAATTCCTTTTTCGCTGATTGCCCAAATTCTAGATCAATACTTGCACTCCAGCATCTGTTCTGGTTGAGATGCTTTTAGTGATGGTATGCTTTAATAGTGTCAGTCTGTCAGATCTACGCTTTAAAAAATATGTCCAATTTAATCAGCTTTTCTAAATTGAATGAGTAGAGCACGTTTTACATGCAAATGTCTTTTGTAAAACAATGTAAAGAACAGCTAACGCTAGTTAATTATCATGTACAGATGAATACCCTCAATAAACCATGCAATAAAGAAATTTCAATCTTTGATATAGCATATAGGGTGAACTTTTTAACGTTTGGCCCTTGCAGGTATGAGAAGGATATGCTTGCATTCACAGGCTGCAGTCACGGTTTGACAGCAGAAGAAGATGATGAACTTCGTAGGATGCGCTATGAGGTCAGTCACTGGAAAGAAAAAGAGATCGACGCGTCCGAGAGAAGGCAGCTTGGTGGCTGCCCTTTAACCCCTAGAGAGACATCTCTTTTACTTAAAGGATTGGGCTATCCATCCAGCACTAGAATTTACTTAGTTGCTGGTGAAGCTTTTGGAAATGGAAGCATGCAACATCTTGTGGAAGATTACCCAAACATCTTCTCCCATTCAACTCTATCTACAGATGATGAACTGAGACCTTTTAGGAATCACCAGAACATGCTGGCTGGTTTGGACTATGTTGTTGCCCTGCAGAGTGATGTTTTTGTTTACACCTATGATGGTAACATGGCTAAGGCAGTTCAAGGACATAGGAGATTTGAGGACTTCAAAAAGACTATTAATCCTGACAGGTAATTCAAATATTAGTATCTGGCTCCTTAATTCTTTACTCAACCAATCTCAGGTCATATAAAAGTTTGCTTCTCCTTGCAGAATGAATTTTGTGAAAATTGTTGACGACTTTGATCAAGGAAAAATTTCCTGGAAAAAATTCTCCTCCAAAGTGAAAAAGCTTCACAAGGACCGAATGGGAGCACCGTATATGAGGGAACCTGGTGAATTCCCCAAGCTTGAAGAGAGCTTTTATGCAAACCCCATGCCTGGATGTCTTTGTGAGAAAAACAGATGAAGGGCGGACTGTCACCAACTTGTATTTCACCAAGGCTGATGCTAAATGGCTAAAGGATTGAATAGTTCTTATCGAGTACTGGGCTTAGCTTCTGA
Source organism: Daucus carota subsp. sativus (assembly GCF_001625215.2). Classification (NCBI taxonomy): domain Eukaryota; kingdom Viridiplantae; phylum Streptophyta; class Magnoliopsida; order Apiales; family Apiaceae; genus Daucus; species Daucus carota. The sequence continues at coordinate 23,528,872 of NC_030387.2, read as the reverse complement.
AATTAATAGAGAATTTGATTGGCGGGAGGATATACACAATTTTTTTTTGAAGTTGTGAAGTTGGAGCATAGCATGTAGATGCAGGGGTGACTGAGGAAGTCCAGAGCATATATTCAGGTTTCACAAATCAGAAACTCAGTGGTTTTGATGTTATAATTTATACTTGTTGGTCTAGACTATGGAGTACCAACTACATACGAATTACATTATACAAGTTTACGCGGATTATTGAAATCCATAAAGAAGAATATTACAGCCAGTTACTAGCCTGTCATTCGGCTTGGTTATTTTTGTTTATTTATTTACGCAATAGGCACCAAGGAAGTAATCAAAGTAGTGTGGAAAAGTGTTGTCATTTTGTCAATCAAGCGGAATTCCTGCATAAACAACAATTTTCATTTCCATTACCGAGATGGTGAGGGGCATTTTCATTTCTATTTCATTTTTAAAATATGTTCACCATTTTCAAGGTTAAGTTAGTGTTGTAAAAAGCGGAAATTGAACTTTATCAGTACAAAATAATAATTAATCAGAGCTTAATTAGATTGATCAGAAATTTATTGGATGAATAATTAAATAATCAGAGATTTATTAAGTTTATCAAATTATGAAATAGAGATTAATTGATGATCGTTCACCGGTCTTGAAGACATAGAGTTAAATAGTGCCTACTTTGTTCCTATTTCTCTCCGGCATCCATGATTTCCATTTCTTCGAATCTGCTGGAATGGATTGTACGTGATTATCATTATTTTTTTTTCTTTCTTAAATTGTCAAATCACGGTACACACTACACAACAATATTCTATGACTGGTTTATAAGGTGGGTTATAGTATGATTGTATTCTTCAATTCTTGTGTGTGAAATTATGGACACATATATGTCAAAGCAGGGCCGGGGACACTATCAGAAATGATGGTTATTACTATCAAGTAATTCAATTCAAATCACATGTAAAGAGAATCCCAGGCTAATGTACAGTCTTGATATGGATTAAATAATTAAATTTATGTTCGTACATGCGTTTAATATATTTTGTTCTCTCTAGCTAGGACAATCTTCACTTTCTGCATAACCGCTTATATATAACAAGTTGGGGTCTCTCTCGATCAATATATTCATTTGATTGAATAAATATGAAGTTACATAAACTTCAACCTCCTTGTCATAAGCGGATATATAAGATACTTTTATTTATTTGTTCGAATTATTCAAACTCATTATAAATAAATTTTGATAAATTTTGTTAATCTTCTATCTTATACTCCTATATAATAGCCAATCGTGTCATATTATGAAGCAATTAATGAGATGAAGACACTGCTTCATCTTGTTCATTTTAACATTCTACTTCGTTAATACATATAATAATATTTTTTAATAATATATATGATTATATCTAAATCATTATTTAATTCATTTTTAGATATGAAATTAATATGACCTACTTTGTTAATCCATATAATTAATAATTTTTAATTAATATATATGATTATATCTAGAATATTAAATCATAACAAGATTTGTAACTAATATGTTGATTATTAACGACTATGTAACTGATTATATCATCAAAGCATTACAAAATATAATTAATTTTAGCCGATATATATAATGCGAGCATAATTAATTTGTTTTGATAAAAAATTATTTGAAAAGTGCTTAAAATATATAATTTTCAATAATATTTAATAAAAGTAGGTTGATTAAATATTTGGATATATGTTTGGTTAAAATTCTTAAGTTTTAATAATTTTTTATCAAAATATGAATGGACCTAAAAATCTGGAAAATACTCCAATGTCGAAAAAGTGTTAAAATAATATGTCACAACCAGTAAAATAACATGCTGATACTTCACCATCGTATAAATAGGGTGCTGTTCCCCGACAACTGTGTGTCAGGGAACAGTTATCCAACACATGGCTCCCCAACCGTTGGATCGTTGATCCAACGGCTGGGGTAAAAGAAAAAATTTTTGGTGTTCCGCGGTTTTTTTCCGCGGATGGTATGTTTCTGCAAGACGTTCCGCGTATATTTTCCGCGGATCCGCGGGACTTTTTCAAGCGGTCCGCGATAAATATCCGTGGAACTATCAGACGGTTGCAGTTGATCATTTATAACCTAGATGTGATCATTTCAACACTTCAGTTCCAAAAATATCTTCATTTCAGCATTTTTAGCAGCAGAATTTCTTCATTTCTCTCTTCCAAGATCCATCCTTCCCTTGGGTAAGCTCCAGTTGTAGTTGTGTGTTGTTCTTATTTTGTTGTGTTGTAATGGATAAGATGTTTGCAAGATTTGAAGGTATAAAAAGTTTTAAAAAAAGTGATTATGTTGATGTACATGATGATGATGGTAAATGTGGTAATGATAGAGATGATATTGAGCATGTTAATGTTGATAGTGATGGTGAGGAGTATTTTTTTAGTGAGCAATTAGATGAAGAAGAAATTTTGCATGAGAATAGAGGTAGTATGCATAAAAGTAGTGATAATTTGCATGATAGTAGTGATAATATTGTTGACGAAGATGAGCCTAATAGTATCCCTTGCTTGAATAAAAAATTTGCTAATTTACAAAGGGCAGAAAATTTATTTAAGGCGTATGCTTTAAACAATGATTTTGCAATTAAGATACAAAACACGCAGAGGCGAGTCAATGATAAATCCATATATGGTCGACTGTACGTCTGTAATTTAGCGGGAGAAAATCGTGGGAAAAACCCCGTTGAGGACGAAGAAATATTGATTGGTAGTGTTGGAAGTGTTAAGGGCAAACGGCGTAGAGATGTGCTGCCTAGAAGTGGTTGCAAAGTTAGAATGTACGTGGTTAATAAGAAAAAATCAAGTCATTGGGAGATAACCTCTTTGGAATTAGAACACAATCACGAAGTCGTTACTCCTTCTAAGATGAGTTTGATAAGACGGGAGAGACATGTGACCGCGGCTCAAAGAAATTTAATCAAGACCTTACATGCTTCGGGTGTCCCACCAAGACAACAAATGAATATTTTTGGTCAAATGCACGGAGGAGCGGAACAAGTAGGTTTTAATAGCCAACATTTAAGAAATGTCGTGCGCGATTTTAGAAAGGACAACATGGGAGTAAACGATGCTCAAGCCGGTTTGGATTTGTTGTATCGTTTGAAAGAAGAGAGTGGCGGTAAGTTTTTTATCAAGACTCTCCTTGATGACGAACAAAGATTGAAGTGTCTTGTATGGGTCGATCCCTGCTCTATGATGGCCTACAGAAATTTTGGTGATGTGGTTGTGTTTGACACAACATATCGAACTAATAGATATGCTATGCCGTTTGTGCTTTTCACCGGAGTCAATCATCACTATCAATCAATACTTTTTGGTTTTGCACTCGTGCGGGATGAATTGAAGACAACTTTTGAGTGGGTTTTGAGTACTTGGCTAGAGGCGATGGAAGACAAAGAACCCCTAGCTATCATAATCGATCAAGATCAAGCCATGACCGTGGCTATTGAATCACAACTACCGAATACCTCACATTTGTTATGCTCATGGCACATTAGCAACAAATTCCCCGAGAAACTTGCAACATATTACTCAAAGGAAGGGTTTAAATTTGATTTCAACAATTGCATCTATCACTCTTTGACTGAAGTCGTGTTTGAGGATCGGTGGAAGGTTTTGATTTTGAAATACAATTTGGAAGGCAATACATGGCTTCAAGGGTTATATGCTTTGAAGCATAAGTGAGTCGAGGCTTACACAAGAAACACTTTTTCTGCGGGTCAGAAAACCACATCAAGAAGTGAAGGAATGAATGCCTATTTTGATGCCTATGTTGGTTCTTGCACCGGTTTTAAGGATTTTGTTGAGGGTGCACAAAAAGCTTTGGAGAGGCAATTTATGCGTGAGAAAGACGAGGATTACAATACGTATCATAGAAGTCGTTGCATGCAAATGAAAACCGCCTTGGAGCACCACGCGGCTTCCATTTATACCAAAGAAATGTTTCGAAGATTTCAAGAACAATTGGTTGAAGCAAATAAGTACTTCGTGGCAAAAGATAGAGATCGGTCCTTGGAAGATGTTGAAGATACATTCTACAAATGTTATAGACCGTTGACGGGTGCATCTCAGAGAACCACGTATCTTGTATCATTCAACAAGGCGTCATTATGGGGTTCATGCATTTGTAGATAGTATGACCATGTTGGCATGCCATGCCGTCACATTATTGCCGTGTTGACGAAGAGGTGCGTGGCGGAACTACCAGAACATTTTGTGAAACGGCGTTGGACAAGGGATGCCAATAGAGTTGATGGCGTGTTGCCATATCAAACATCCGATGTTGAATCACCATCTCATGATTTGACTCCCACGGAAAGATTTAACCACATGACCTTACTTACCATGGCTTTTAGTCATAGTTGCTCCGCGTCGAAAGAGCGGTATGAATATGCCGTTGGGGTTATTAATCGAGAAACGGAGATTATTGAGATAATGCCCGTTGACGGGGTAGAACGTGAAGGAGGTGAATTCAATACACAAACAACACAAGGAAGCGGTGAAAAGTTGCATGAGAGTATCCTTGACCCCTTGGTGTCGAAAACGAAGAGGCGGAAAAAAGAGCACCGTCATAAAAGTCCCCTTGAGGAACTTACAAAAGCAAAAAGAAAATGCCGCTATTGCACTATGTTAGGACATGATGTTCGAACGTGTCCGAAAAAAAAAGCAAGATCATTTAACAAAAGCTTCAACTGCCCAATTGTAATTAGAAATCCCTTATGTTTTATTTGTGGTTTATATGTTCTTCGTAGTAACTAACTTGTTCATTGTTGAATTTGTAGGTAAAATGACTGACGCTTCGGATAATGACTCAGTGTCACACGTAAGCAATTCATTCTCGGACTCGGATGAAATGCTAGATTCACCTACCTTCAGTGAGTTGGAGGAAGCATGCCGTCATCTTGACGAATTAGCAGAAATGTACGAACCACCTCCCCAAGCGAAAGAAGAAGACAATGCGTTGTACCCAGCTGACGAAGAGGCCTACTGCTCAAGATGTTGGACTGAAGCATGTCAGTGGTGTGCAAGCGATAACATGTTCGAAAGGGTGGCGTACAACTTGACCCCATATTTTCTCCCAATTTTGAACTTGGGTCAGGAGTACCCCCGTGGCCCAAACAAAGTCTCCCCGTGGGATGGTGGTTGGATTGTTAAGTGTGATAGGATAGCCGACATTCATAAATTGAGGCCTCGCGCGGGTTGCACGCGTGACCAAATGCGTATTGAATATGTGAAGGGTTGGGTGTCCCATCTAGATGGTGATGATACGGGGAAATGGATTACCGGCAAAGCACCATTTGCAACATTTCGTCTCTATGATGGGTCTAGTAGCATTCGTGTCACAATATGGAATGACCACAATACTCATGCCAATGTGACTGATGGTGTGCTCCGTGAAGGTTGTGTTGTCGTGCTGTACTGGGTGGCATGCTTTGTTAGAGCCGATGAACCGCCCGGAACTTCCACGCACCGATTATCGGGTGGCTTCTCCAACATTTTGGTGATTTTTAGTTAGTTAGCTTCCGACGTACCTGATTCATGTTGATTTTAGGTTTTATATGTATTTTGGTGTAAGCGTACGGAAGTAGACACCATTCAATGTATTATTGACATTAACATGACAATATTATGTACTAATAATTTTCTCATTGGTAGTTATGTTAAAATTACAGTGGGTCTTAGGACTACCTCAATTATGATGTTTGTAGTCTACTCTAATTTTTTAAAAATATTTGAATGTGCCTAGTAGCGGCAATGTGCATGCAAAGTTCGAAAAAATGGCGGTAATGGTCATTTTCAAATAGAATGGTTTCGAGTATTGGAATCTAGTTGTATCATCTTTTATAAGTCATAACACAGTTAAGGACCCCCCATATGCTATGTTAAAACAGTCTTCGCAGTTGAAAGGATGTTAAAAAAAAACTTACTGATCCTTCCGCGGAAAATAACCGCGGAACGTGTAAAAAAAACTTACTGATCCTTCCGCGGAAAATAACCGCGGAACGTCCAGGAGAAAACACACGTTCCGTGGTTATTTTCCGCGGAACTATCAGTAAGATTTTTTGAAATGTGCAGTCTGTTTCTGCACATTCCCACCTGTTTTGAAGGCCTTTAAAACAATCCCAACAGTTTCAACAACATTCCAGTTTATAAAATCCAAAAAAATAATTTCCTAAAATTTCAAACGAGGCCAAATATGATCCAAATCGCCAAAATTTTCCAGACTCCAAAAAAATGAAGTATCTCCAAAATTTACCAAATTAAATGACAACATATATAATGAAATTCCAAAGACAACACACTAAAGGGGATGGGGAAAAGCACATAACAACCACAAATTCTAAAATAAATAAAAGGGAATCGGGGAAGTGACACGGTCGATGAACGACCGATATAAACGCAAACAAATATTTCATTCATAAATATTAAACCAATCTTAACTACATGAGAGTATGTTCAAATAATTCCCTACAAATCCTCGTGGAATAATGAAATAAATAAAAGTCCTAATCACTGCTGAGATGCGCGAGCCTCTGCCTCATCCGGTGGCTTGGGATGGATCTTGCTTTCCCCTTTTGAAGCTCCTTTGCAATCCTGTAACGGAAGACCTCAAGGTCTGAAGCGTCCCACACCAAGGTAGAGAGGTCATATCCTTGCAAGAGATAATCCATATACTTGCAAATATAGACCCCGCAATCAGTGTAGTTATTCTGCTTCGGCATTGCATCCCAGACCTGGACTAGAGGGTCCTCTTCCGGCACAGTCAATCAGGGGCCAAGATAACGAAGCATCCTCGCCAACAGTCCAACCTAAAAACACAATCAACAAAATATAATTCAAACGAATGAGACTTCAAATTGATATAAGAAAAAAGAAGAAACGGAATACGTACCACGCATTCTTCTTCCTCCGCATGTTCAGCTTTGTTGGTCATCGGATCAAGCACCATGACGCCTCATTCCTTCACAGACAATACCATCAAAATCCAGTGATTCCCATTAACATTGGCCGGGACAAATATGTAGTCGACTTCGTTGATTGGTGGACCAATCCCACAACTACCCCACGTAACGAAGAAACGCTTAACCTGCTCCATGAGACCTTGTAAACCAGCTCCTTAGCCAATGTAATGAAAAATGGATCCATGAAGTAGTAAGACGGCTTCCTCGGATACACTCCCGCAGTGGCAATAGCTTCTTGACGCTCACGTAATAACCACTGCAAGGAATTAACATAGGTTATTTACAAAATAAAGGCAACACAATTAAAAAGTAGACCGGCAACACAAATGAAATAGTACCATGTATCCGTATATGATGCGGTCATCTATCCAAGCACCGGGTGCCAAGCTCTGCACTGAATTCTCCGCCAAATTGAACATGAGATCATGTTTAATTCCACCCCGAATCCCCACAAGCTGACCTCGTACCCATCCGCAGTCTCTCCTAATGGTGGCCATCTTCTCCTCTGAAAGCTTCTTACTTATCAGCCACTTCTGTTCAACAGGCCTACGTACATCCATCTTCTCGGGCCTCGAGGAAGTGGCCTGTGATGCGGGAACAGTAGGCTGAGTAGGGGCCTGTGAAATCTGCTGAGACGGCTGTGTCATATCAATGATATCATGGGAGGAGACGTCTACAACAGTTGGCCTCTTTGCCACAGCCGATAGATGGACATGCTCGAAAACCGGAGGGGTGTATGCCGGGCCCTTAACCTGTTGCATGAAACGGCAGTACGACTCAACAAATATCGGGGCAATCTCTCTAAATTCCTCGCGATAGCCTTCAGGGATGGTTGAATCAAGCTTCTTAAGGCATTCCAAACCCTTCTGGATCTGCAGATAGTTTGATGTCATGAAATTAGATACATACAAAGTACGAATAAAGGAAGCTTAACTTTAGTACAATGAAAGGGTAAACAAACTTACAAGTTGAAATGCCTGAAGGTTGTCAAACAACTCCCTGGTGGAATACTGCGGCTGTGGCACAGGCTGTGGCTTCCCAACGCGGCGCCTGGAAATGTGCTCGTACCACTCCAAGTAACTTGTGTCATCGGCGTCCAGTGAATGCTGAGCCACCACAACCTCAGGGTGGTCCACAAAACGCTCCCACTCTCCGATTTTAGCAAACCATACAGCACGCCAATCACGTATCAGAAAGACTTCTTTCTGCTGCTTGTACCGAGTCATGGATACCGGAGGGGGGGAATAGGCTGCCTCAGGCCAAACTGTCTCAACACCCTATCTGAATGCTGATACTCCACTATGTCATAATGAAGTAATGGGACCCGAGCAAGGCCAGCATAACGAGCCTCCCAATCCTCTGCAGATATGTCATGATCCCCATCCGAATCCGCTTCCATCTCATGAAAATGGGAATAGGGTGTCAAACTCAGTACGTCTGATGCTACTCCATCAAACTCGCCCCTGTAATGTGGCAAGCTATGATGAGGCGCCGCTCTACTGTCACGCCTAACCCGTTTCCTCTTCCCACCCACAATCCAGCCCTGCTCCTCAATCTCCTCCTCCTCCTCAATCTACTCGGGAATATCAGGCTCCTTCCCCTTCCCCTTACCCCTCTTCCCCTTCCCCTTCCCCTTCCCATCTTCCTTCCCCTTCCCCCTGCCCTTCACCTCTTCCTTTCCCTTCCCCTTCCCCTTGACCTTCGTCTCTTCCTTTCCCTTCCCCTTGCCCTCCACCTTCCCCTTCTTCCCCTTACCCTTGTCCTCCTCCTCATCCTCGTCAGGCATAGCCCAGAACTCAGCTACCGGATAGTTGTCCCTGCTCTCATCGGGAATAGGTCTACCAATCTGGAACCTCTCATAAGACCATAGCATCAGCAACCACACACAACATGATATCTTCTTGGCCTCCTTCTGTGTGGTGTGATACAACCCCCTGTACAAGTAAGACAACACTACCGAACCCCAAGACCATGTAGGAACCTCCCTCAGTCTGCGAAGATGGCAGAGATATCGGGGATGCACCACATTCCTACTAGTAGTAGGAAAAAGAATAGCACCTACAACAACGAACAAATAGGCCTGCGTGTGGATGGCAATCCGCTCTGGATCAGGACCGGGATCATCTCTCCCGTACGTCTCAAACAACCATGTGTACCTCACCCCGCCCCTAGTATGAGCCAACTCCACATCTGCTGTCGACAACTCCTCAAACTAGTTCCTCCGAAAATAGTCCTTCTAGTTGTCAATAGCATCTCCCACTAAAGGCCGACCATGAATGGGCAACCCCAATATGTAACCAACATCCTCCAAGGTCACAGTCATCTCCCCCTGTCTCATGAAGAATGTGTTGATCTCCGGACGCCACCTATCAACAAGAGCAGTCACTAGCCTGGCGTCAGTCTGAAGTATAAGTTTGGGATTGGCAAACACGCCAAACCCTATAGCATGTAGAATTTCCTTCTGAGCATCAGAAAGAAACCAGCTCCTCATAGACCGGTTGCCACATATACACTCCAATGGACCCCGATCAACTATCCCAAACATCAGCACTCACATGATACGAGTTATCTAAGATAACTTCCTGATTAACTGGCCCTGGTAGAATATCTTCCATCCTGAAAATTCAACATGAAATCAACATCAGACAACATAAAATTAAAAGATTCAAGTAAAGCATAAGAAGTTCATAAGAAGCGCAGAAGAACCTATACTATATTCAAACTACCTACATATACTATATCCACACAACCATTTATATGATCATATTCATTAAAATATCGGTAGGACAAGCACTAATTCCATAATCACAATCACAATCTACCTACATATACTACTAGGGATGGCAACGGGTTGGATCGGTTCAGATATCTGTGATATCCAAACCCGAACCCGAAAATTTTCACCAAACCCGAACCCGATCCAAACCCGTTTGGATTTGAAAAACAAAACCCGAACCCGATCCAACGGATTTCGGATCGGGTTCGGGTTTATCCAAACCCGAATTTCTTCAAATCTTATCTTAACTCAATCCGGCGAAACTGCAACAATCAGCTCCCCACTGTAATTGATCAACACTTGCCAAGCCGACTACCATCACCACCACATCTCTCTTTCCCATTCACTAAACAACAACCAATCAACACCTAAATACATAGACCCAGTAATCTACCTCTTTCCTCGCTCCACCTTCGCGTCGATCTATCACCACGCACTACGGCCATCAGCACTACGACTTGGACAACAGAGACGGATGGAGTTGTAGGCGGACAGTGGGTTTGGAGACAGAGCAGCGGAGGCGCACAGCGGAGTTACAGGCGGCGACTAGAACTAGGCGGTGGAGAGGCTAAGATGAAAATGAAATTAGGGATTTTAATTTTTGTGAGAGGATGAGAGGCTGAGAGTAAGACCCGTGAATTACTTACTGGATGTGGACGTCTGAGTTATTGAATTAACTTCTCATTTAGTATAATATATAATATTAAATAATAACTAAAACTAAAAATATATGTATATTATATAAGCTTAAAAAATTATAAATAATATATATATTCTTAAAAAATTATAAATAATATATATTATATATAATATATAAGAGTTGGGCTCAATGGAGACCAAAAATTTTGGAGTCATTAGAGACTACAAGATCTACCGTTAAATAATATGGCAATTAATGGACATGATTAAATATTCTTTGTCCTGCATTTCTTGTCCTGCATTTCTAGTTTTGTAATATTAATAATTTACACTATTCTTGTCCTGCATTTCTAGTAATGTATTATTAATATTCTTGTCCTGCATTTCTTGTTTTTAGTTTTAATTCAAAACTATGTTTGTAATTTACACTATTCCTGTCTCGCATTTCTAGTAATGTAATATTAATAATTTGTCCCGCATATTTGTGATATATCTAAGTGTTATTTTGTCTTGCAAGACAATGACAATGAGTTCAGTGCCAATCATAGCAGTGTCCAACTACATCTTTGTTTTGTATGCAATTATTATTTTTATTTGTTAGGATTTCGGTGATTGAACACCAATATTATGGAATTATTATTTTATGTTATGCAAGATTTAGAAGTACTGCTTGTTGTTCATCGATTTAGAAGTGCAGGACAGGATAGGGAGAGAAAACAAACGTGCAGGACAAAATATATGCAGCCGTTGGATGATTAATGATTGGATGGCCAGGATTAGGTCTCTACAGTCTCCAAATAATCCAGTCTCCATAGAACTTTCTTCTAATATATAATATATATTCTTCGGATTTTTTTTCGGGTTTGGGGTTTGGATCGGGTTCGGATCGGATTTGGATTTCGGGTCGGGTTTCGATACAGAATACGTAATATCCAAATCCAAATCCAAACTCGTTCGGGTCTAAAAATCAAATCCAAATCCAAATCCAAATCCAAAATATCGGGTTCGGTAAAATCCATTCGGGTCGAAACGGTCGGATATCCATTCGGATCGGTCTTTTTTGCCATCCCTATATACTACCTACATATACCACAATTCAAGCACACATATACATATACCACAATTCAAGCACACATATACATATACCACAATTCAAGCACACATATACCAAAATTTATTAAAATATCGCCAGGAAATTAAAATAATTCATTAAATTATACTAACAATGCTACATTCAAAAAAGGATAGCAAGTTAAATCAGCAAATCACACAGCACGACTAACAAAAACTAACAAAAAAAACCAATATTTTCTTTGAGGCATTTTACCAAACACTTCGCACTCAAAAATATATATGAACTAGAATACATGAATTACACAACATGTAACAATCCAACAATCCATTACACATCCAATCCTAAATAATGTATGGTTAAAACTAAAGATTCAAGCACCAAACAAAATTAGGACAAAACAACTGATATGCAGGGATAAAAACTAAGCAGAAAATGGGGATTTGCAGGCACCTTGTGATCGCACGCAGGATGATCGCGGGAGGGTTTTGGTGGCTGTGGTTTTTGTGTTTGATTGTAACTGATATGGCTCGTGTTTGTGATGTATACAGCTGATATGTGTGTGTTTCAACGATTTCTTTTGTTTTAAACCCGTCTGATAGTTCCGCGGATATTTACCGCGGACCGCTTAAAAAAGTCCCGCGGATCCGCGGAAAATATACGCGGAACGTCTTCAGGAAACAGAGGATCCGCGGAACAGGACCCATGTAAATATTAGCACAAGACTTTATTTGCATTGTTTTAGAAACGTTTACGCTAACTCACATGATCACATTAACGGTTATTGCATCGCTAAGGTAATACAAAAACATAGTTGCACACATTGCAACAACAAGAACTAAACCTAAGATTAACACAACAATATACTATCTATCATTTTAATTTTATTGTTGTCTACGTATATGAGAAGTTGTGCATTTTTCGGTAAAAAAAGCTCTAAATACACACAAAATATTTGGCTGTAAAAATATTATCATCATAATACGTCACAACCAACTGAATATCAAGAGTGATACTTCATTATTAGAGGAGTATCTATGTAATGTGCCAATGGTAATGGACTAATATATATATAGATACTTCACTGTCGGGAGTATAAAGATGATACGTCACAGTCAAATAATTATTAAGGTGATATTTCATGTAACAGATGAATATTGGTGTTATACATGCTTTCATTGTTAAGAACGATTATTTGTAACTCAGATTGATGATAATAATATAAGACACACCGCAACAATTAGCACCCAAAACTAACAAAACAATAAATTTTCTATTATTAATTTTTTTCGCGACCAGCAACATAGAATATATCTGTGCCTTGCACGAACTACAATGGTGCTATTAAAAATCCAGCAATTACAAGAAAAGATAAAAATATATTTGTGCCTTGCACGAACTACAATGACGCTATTAAAAATCCAGCAACTACAAGAAAAGATTAACAGAAAGATTCCCTACTTTATAATATTACTAATATAGATAGATTTGTTTAACATGATATAGTTTTTAGATAGATATAAACAATTTTGTCTAAATGATAAATTGAATTTATTTTATTTCTTAATTAAAAAAAACTATTACTTTACTGCTTCTTTCGATATGACATATTTAAAAGTTCAGTTTTTCTATGGTGTGTCCATGGACACATGCTAAGCGCGGAAAATTGTGTGCTTAGATCATTTTGATTGGCTACTATCTCTTGATAATGGTGGACCTCCCTGCAAATACACCAACCACACCAATCAAAATCTTCCAAATACAAAATTTTCCGCGTTTATCATATGCTCATGGACACACACTAGACAAACCGTTAAAAGTTTAGGTTACACGAAACTTATGATGAGTGGCTGAGCTACGGCGTGGTAATGGAGACTTATATTTTATATTTTTTCAAATAAAAAAAGCAGTTGACTCCGAATATCTTTTTATCAGGTCTGGAAGAACATGGGTCATGTTCCAGAGAGAACCATTAGAGAGAGAACCATAGAACCCTTACCTTATTAAGTAAGAGTTCTGCATCAGAACTTAAGTATTAGTTGGGGTTCTGCAGCAGAACTTCACAAAAAAAATGTCAATATCTATGGATTATATTTTTAAATTATTTTTGAACACACACAACGATGAAAAAAACATGTATTTTAGATTTAGATCCTAAAAATCTATTTAAAATTTAGGGTTCTGCAGCAGAACCCTACTGGTTCTATGGTTCTATTTTAAGGAGTGGTTCTCTCTTGAGCGCGACCCGGAAGGAACATATATTAAAAGTTAGATCATTCGGTATTTGAAATTACATATTTTTTTAATTTGTAATATATTTTATCTGATTAATTGTTGTAAATATTCTCATTAGATCATACCACTCCAGATTAATTATTAATTAGCATTTTGACATGTTTATTTAATTATTGAAAAATTATTTTAAGTAAAAAGCAATTTTGTTTGGTCTAAACATTAACATTGTGATCGATGAGTACTTCGAACTACATGATTTTTAAAAAAATTATTAATTTTTTTAATTATTATTAGATCTATATAAATATTGTAATTAAATTACTTTATTTGATTTAATATATAAATAAATATATTTCACAATTAAATTAGAAATGGTATAAGACCAGACATATAAACCCAGGCAAAGGCACTTTATAATAGTATACATATTACATATACGAAAATGTTGATCATACAGGTGGCATAAGAGTTGTTTAACGCCAAGCATGATTAGTAATCATATTATCACGTCGATCACCAGATTGTCATTGATATGAACGGGTCGATTTATTTATTAGTTTTTCATCAGTGTTGTAAAAAGCGGGAATCGGACTTAGTCGGTAAAGTTACGGAACAAGGATTAATCGGGGATTAATTGAATTGATCGGGGATTAATCGGATTGATCGGGGATTAATCGGGAATTTAATCAATTCGGCGAGCTACGGAACCGGGATTAATCGTGATTAATCACCGACTTTTAGAACAGAGGTTTTTCTATGGTGTGCCCATGGGCACACATTAAGCACCAACTCCTATGAGTTTGGTGCATTTTTATTGGTCATCTAATCATAAATAAGGATGACCCTCCTGCATATGCATCAAGTCCACCGATCAAAATCCACCAAATTTATCAAATTTAGTGCTTAATGTGTGCGAAAGACCCTTTATTTATTTGGCCGCTGCCAGTTGTTTGGCGATAAACATGTGATCTTATCGGTAGATAACGCTTACAGATCAACAAGTCCGGTTCACAACTATCGTCATGTCATTTTTGTAACCAGCTGCAATTCTACAACTGTAATTCATACTAGGCCTGACAATTTGACACGTAATACGCTAACACGAAACGACACGAAAAAAATGGATACGGGTTTTGATTTTCGATACACGAAACACGAAAGTATACGAACACGAAATTACACGATAGATTTCGTGTCAAATATGGGTTTTCATTTGGGGTACACGATATACACGAAAGTACACGAAATATTTGTAGATTATATTTATTATATATATGTAATGACATATTAAATATATAATTGAATATAAAGTATATATTTATATGTATGTGTGGATATAATTTGTAGATACATTAACAAATTTATAAAGAATTGTATACA
The DNA here is from genome assembly GCF_001625215.2 of Daucus carota subsp. sativus. NCBI lineage: Eukaryota > Viridiplantae > Streptophyta > Magnoliopsida > Apiales > Apiaceae > Daucus > Daucus carota. The sequence continues at coordinate 23,513,760 of NC_030387.2, read as the reverse complement.
AGTATAATATATATCATTCACATTTAATAAATTTATAAAGGAAAATATATATTAAATCCATTTTTTGATTAAAAAATATATTAATATTTATATATATAATATACACGAAATATACAAGAAACGATTCGAAACGGATACAGGTTTCAAATTAGGTACACGAAATTAATAACGGGCGGATACGGGTTTCACCTTCGAGTACACGAAACACGAAAATACACGAAACGAAAGTATACGAAACGAAACGATAGCCACCCCTAATTCATACCCCTCCGTCCTCTTTGTATACAGGGATGACAAATCAGACACGACCCGAAGCCGACTCAAAAATATACGCATTAGGGAGATTTTATATTTCGGGTCGGAGAAATTTTTTAGGGAATTCGTCCAAAATACCTTTTTTTTAGAGTTTTATTGCACATTTACTATCTTGTTGGTTTTATTGCAAAACTACTACTCCCTCCGTCCCATTTAATTCTATACACTTTCCTTTTTTGAATGTCCCATCCAATTCTATACATTTCAAAACTTTCCCAAAATAGTCAAGTTTTATAATATAAAAATCTCACTCACCCACTACTTTCAACTACTTTTCTAAATCTATCAATTATATATTGATGGGTCCCACTACTTTACCCACTTTTCCTTCTCTTTCTTCTTAATTTACATTACTTTATACACATTTCTTAGTCTCCGTGTCCAATCCATATGTATACAATTCCGAGGGACGGAGGGAGTATGTTTTTAAAGTAAAAAGTTAGCAATTGCATATTTACGTCCTCAACGATCTCCGCTCGATTTCTTCATATGCAGGGTGTTCGGGTTTGCTTCATCAATCTCTCTCCTTTACCATTTTCCGTTCTTCTTTCACTCTCATGTCTCAAATCTCCCTATCCTCTCTTCTCGCACTCTTTTTCACATCACCAAACATCCAGAAACTCCATCAATTTCTGGATGGCTTTGATCTTCCAGAAACTCAAAAAATATGTTGTTTTTGTTGGTTATAAAAGATGGGAGGGTGAGGATTGTCGTGATTGCCCAGGTTGCGGGGTGTGAGGAGGCATGGAAGGGTTTCGCAAGGTTGGTTTGTTGGTTGTTAGTTGATTTTGTGGTTTCTAATTTGTTATTTTAGTTGCTTTTTACGTTGTAATGTTTGGCCCCGCAGGGACACTCATTTCGGGTTGAATGGGTACTAAACAGGTCGGGTTCGGGTTGAAAATTTCAAGTCGTTTCGGGTTCGGGTTCAAATTATTATAGATTATATATATTATCTATTTAGCATTAAGATTATGTAAAATATTACTGCATATACTTATCGACAAATATAACAAAATTACATAATTAGCTAAATTATGGTCTAGGAAAATATATTTCCTTGATTGGAGTGGAAGAATTTTTTAAATACTATCTATAATTTTTATTTATAAATTATTATTTCGGGACTACGAGGAGCGGATATACTCCAGGTATCTCGGCTTTGTATGAAAGAAGAGCACAAACGGCATTTGTTTAGGTTCAAGGGTTAGGAAACCAATTAAACTTTAAACTAAAGTAGAGGGGCTATGTTTGGACAACTAACATAAGAATAATCTGGGCTCAAAATGGGATGGTGATTCAAGTTTAGCATTATGTAGTGGATATTGTCTTAAAATAAGAACACTTTTGATTACTTGGCGCACTTTCATATATTTATACGAGAGTAATGCTAGGTGCACATAATTGTGTACAGAAAATTTGTACATAATGATGTGGTAAGTGATGTGGTGGGTTTTAATTGGGGTGGTTGGTGTAAATGCAGGGGATCATCCAATTAAAATCCGCTAAATGTCATTATCTACCTGTTTTTGTACACAATTATGTGCAGTAAGCATTTTCCTTTATATGATATACAATTTGCATATTCTTTATAGGAACAAAATTTAGTGGAGATTTTGAACTTGTGTTTGCGCTAAATTAGGTCAGTACGTAATAGAACAAGTGCGGTCTCACATCACCGGTATAACATGGTTTTTGTAGTGCATGGTTTGTTTTGCTTCCCACCGTTGAGTTTTGAGTTGGTGCAAGGTTTTATAAACTGTTTGCGGTTGCATTAGAGGTAATTGCATATCGCACCCCCTAAGTATCGTTCAAAAACGATATTGTACCCATACTTTGAGAAACTCAACTCGCACCCCCTATCTTTACATTTCACGAACGATACGCACCCCTTCCGTTAAATTCCGTTAAATTCTGTTAACTTCCGTTAAAATACTCCTTCCGTCTCAATTTACATGTCCTTTTTGCTTTTCGCGGGGTCAAATTGACTAATTTTTGACCGACTATTAGAAAATATTTATTTATTATTTTAGGAAATAGAAAGTTACATATTAAAATAAACTAGATTTACTTTTTTGATGATTTTTTTTAAAAAAATTTTGTTTAATTAAGCTATCCCCAAGTCAAAATGATTTTACATATCAAATTTTTGTTTGATAAAAGTGTATATTTTATAAAAAATATCACATAATATTTATTTTTATATTTAAAATAGTTTATATTTTAAGTACTTAATACACATACCACTAAAAATTTAAAATAATTTGATATGTAAAATCATTTTGACCTGGGGATATCTTAATTAAATAAAAATTAAAAAAAAAATATGACCAAGAAGTGAATTTAGTCTATATTAATATGTAACTTTCTATTTCCTAAAATAATAAATAAATATTTTCTAATAGTTGGTCAAAAATTAGCCAATTTGACTTCTCGAAAAGCAAAAAGGACATGTAAATTGAGACGGATGGAGTATTTTAACGGAAGGGGGGTGCGTATCGTTCTTGAAATGTAAAAATAGGTTGTGCGATTTGAGTTTCCAAAAGTATGGGCACAATATCGTTTTTGAACGTAAGTTAGGGGGTCTGATTTGCAATTACTTGTATAGGGAGTTAACGGAGTTAACGGCGTTAACGGCAGAGGGGTGCATCTCGGGTTTGAACTATAAAGATAAGGGGTGCGAGTTGAGTTTCTCAAAGTATGGGTACAATATCGTTTTTGAACGATAGTTAGGGGGTGCGATATGCAATTACCTCTTTGCATTATGATATTTAAATTGTACACTGTTTGTGAGTTGTGTACTGTAGACATCCATTCTCCAATTATTTACAAAAGCTCTACTAATGCCATCTACGTTCACAGACACTATGATACCACTTTAGCTTATTTCTAATTCTATTTATATTAAACCTTATTCTTTTAACAAAACATGTAATTTTCTGTCAAAACAAAACAAAACATGTAATTTTTATTTGGATCGCATGTTTAGATATTCCTTCGTATTGGTTTCTTTTTTCGTGGCAAAACAGCCTTTTCATGTACGAGAAATATATTTTTTTTTTTGCTAAATATGTACGAGAAATATTGGAGCATGTATATATCGCACTTTGCTAAATGTTATAAAAATTACATTATTATCATAAAATGTCTTTACTTACTTATAAGTCTTCAATTTAGTTTATTTATTTATTAACTTGTAATGAATTTGATATGTGATCTTTATGATTATATTTTTCTCATATTTATAATTATTTTGTGCGATAGTGGACATCATTTAAGTTCATGTGTTATCACAAAAATTTGAAAATTCAATATTAATGGAAGGATCTACTAAAAATTCATTATTCAAATTATATTCTAGCGAAATAAAGGAGATAATTAAGTGTATAGATGATTTTGAATATTTACAAGGTTACAAGGACATATTTAATTCAAGTATGGTGTTAAAATTTATTGGAGTTTCAAACGGTCTAAGTGATCGTCAATAATAATGGAAATAGAGTCTTAATATATATAAATTTCTAGGCTTACTAAGCAAAAGTATATCTTTAACTCTCTTTATCATCGAAAATTTATAATATTTTAGTTTGGTATTAGAAATTCAGCTTGTAAGAATTCATAAACATAACATTGTCAGATATTGATAAACTAATGTTATTACTATACATAAATATCTTTAATTTATCAAAATTATTAATTGATCAAGATGAAATAATAATTTTTATTTACTAAATATAATTAATTTCATTGATTATGAACTATGTTTAGTTTATCGAGGTTCTGCGGACATATTTCTATCAACTTTCTCTTTCTGAAGAAGTCAGATCTCACCTCTCAACTCTTTTGCAATCTGTCCTCGTACAAATGTATATTTTATCAATACATGTTATAAAAATGGATATACAAGACTAAGGGACCGTTTGGGTTAGCTTAAAAGAAGTGACTTATTGCTTATAGTAAAAAAGTGGAGTAGAAGTGAGAAGTAAAGAAGTTAATAAAGTGTTTGGAAAAGAAGCAGAAGCTGTGAGATAGAAGCTAGCATTCTCAGCTTTTTAAAAGTGCTTCTACTTCTTTATACAAACGGGTCAAGAGAAGGAGAAGCTGTTTCTATGAACCAAACAGGCCCTAAGTGTTGGTATCAAGTATCAACTGATCATTAGTACTCCCTCCGTCCCAGTCAATTCTATACAGTTTCCTTTTTGGCCGTCCCATCATTTCTATACATTCCAAAAATAGTAACTTTTAATAATATAAAACACTATTACACCTACTACTTTCTTCCACTATCTTCATTCTATAATAATATAAACACTATTACACCCACTACTTTCTTCCACTATCTCATATCTATCATTAAATATAAATGGGTCCCACCACTTCACCCATTTTTCCTCTAACTTTACTCACTTTTTACACTTTTTCTTGGTCTCCGTGTCCAAACCATTTGTATATAAATCACCGGGACGGAGGGAGTATATTTTGTGAAAGTAAACACCAAAATTAAGTTAAAAATTACAATCGGTCCTATAATTAGGTGTGGTGTGGGTGGCTATCGCATTGACAATTAATTGACATGTCCTCAATCCTAATAAGAGCCGCTAGTTTTCTTGTTCTGTATGCCACGTCCACCATTATTCTATTAGGAAAAGAAATGACAGAACATGCAAACTGGATTTCAAAAATAGAGATCTCATCTTCTTGAATTTGAAAATATAGGGCCAGGTAACCTTAAAAAAACTTTCTTATTCGCGAAATAGAATGGAGAAATAAATTAAAATTTATAAATGATTAAACTGTATAAAAAAAATAGAAATCATCAAATAAAAATTAGCATTCTCATCTCCTAATAAATGCTTATAGATTTTTACACAACGAATTAAAAAAAATAGAAACCGGCTTCTTATCGAAAAAGGCTGCACATATTAAAGACCGTTTCGCAACGCTTTTTTAAAGTGTTTTTGGATTTCTTTGACGATTTAAATTGCTTGTAGTGTTTGATAAAGAAAGAAGAAGTGCTTAGTTTTAAAATTTTTAATAAGTATCAAAACTTATTTAATAACAAAATTTCTTATATTTTAATAATTTGTTTTTTTAATTTATAAATTTAGATTATCAAACACTCACTTGATTTAAAAGTAAAAATTTTCAAAAAAATTAATAATTTATAGATCAAGTTCACATATCATTTATAATCCTCTTCTTTATTTCTGTAGGGATGATAATCCGTTCAGTCGAAACGAGTTTAGTAAAACCAAACCCGAATCTGATTTTCTTTGTTAAATCCGATCCGAACTTGGGAAAACACGAATTATTAAGCCCAAACCCGAACCAGTCAGATTTTGTTTGGGTTTGTGGATTTCTGCCAAATTGTATCTTGATTTCCCCAAACTCTAGTTAGAGATTATTAACATCTGATTTGAAGTAAATAGCTTATCGACTGATCGATGTTAAAATTGTTGGGATTGAGTTAGAGAGAAGTTAATGAATTCGTCTAATTATAAACATAAAAAATCTTGGCATGTCATATACTTGTTTCGAAAGTTACTGTCGAAAATATGTAATGAGAATAGTTTAGTAATTTCAGACTTTAATGCAATAGTTTGTATAAATTATAGTTCTTTTTATTTTAATATTAACAATATAGTATGTTATATATTATACCTATACTACTTTAAATTACGGAACATTACATATATATAAAATATTTTTTATAAATTAAAACGGGTTTCGGTTCGAAGTCGGATTTGGGTCGAAATAAAATGGATTTCGAGTTTTCAATTTGGGTTCGAAACTGTATGTCATAAATCTGAACATAAATCTTTCGCCCGATAATAGTTTGGGTTTAAAAATCAAACCCAAACCTGAAATATATTCGATTTTGATAAAACTCAATCGGGTCACTACCGATCGGGTATCCATCAAATTCGGTATAAATTATCGTCCTTGGTACTTCCGTAAATATTATCTCGACACGATTCTTGAAATAAATGATACAATGATAAATCTCAACAAATTCTTGAAATAAATGATACAGTAATAAATCTCAATAAATTCTAGAAACAAATAATATAGCAATAATTTGAACAAAATATTTTGTGAGGACTGACAAATTGAGTGGGCCAGTTCAATATTTGTGTGCAGGTACTTTTTTTACTTGCTTATTACTGTTTTCCTTATTGGAGAAGTCATTTCCTTATTTAAGTTAGCTGCTTTCTGACAAAAAAATTAGTTAGTAGTATATTTTAAATGTCTTACAAATATATATAAGTTATATAAATTTAAATATTAAAATGGCCAAAATTTGATAATAACGCAAATTAGAAGCTAAACAGCCTCCAAAAACAATGAGTCCACTGGTATAAATAGGCGGATATGGACCCATGTAACATGATTAGTTGTGTGCGTCTCCCCTGACTCCCAAACAAATCTCGCTGGAGCAGAATCGTCTGTTACACTAATTTGGCTACTCAAGAAAGATCCCACATTAAATTTTGGTCTCCTTTGTATATCCATCTCGATATTCTCTACACACGTTCTTGCCTCCAATCACTACATATTTCTACTACCAGTAACTTGACATCAATCCTTACACATAATATAATATTGTTTGTTTAGATTGAAGAAAGATGAGCAACAGAAGAAGGATGGAAGAAGAGAAGAGACGGCGGAGAAAGGGACAAGACAGTGAAGATTCGTCGAACGATGAGGAGTACGAGGTGGAGGATGTGAGAGAAGATGTGCGAGAATCAAGAGGACACCACATGGCTCGAATCGCTAGCGAGTTCGAAGCGGCTACGGAGGCCTATAGGCGAATATACAGCAGAGAACATATTTTCAAGGGGCTCACAGATCTCTCAAGAGGCTGCTCCATTCATCCTGATAACAGGTACGGACCTTACTTTTACTTAAACGCCAACCATTTTTCATCTCTCACAAACCACTCCGAATCATTCACGATTCATCTGTGTTATCGTTCCCATGATTTCGAAGCTTTTATTTCGCTGAAAGATTCTGCTTCTTAATTGTTTGTTTACCAGACCTTAAATCTCGATCTTATGTCCTTTTGCGTAGTTTTTATTACTTTTCTCACCAATAATATTTGTTATTTTTGAAAAATTAAATATATCAAAAAATTAGATAACATAGTTATAATTTATTATCTTTTTTAATATTAGTTATGCTAATTTTGTTAGTACATAAATTTATCTTATCGTATGTGAAAAACTTTCATATTTATCTTTGGAAATAAACAATCGATACAATTTTTACTCAAAAAAAAACAATCGATACAATTATACTCGAAAATATGGATATGTATCTCGAATTAAAATAAAATTTAAAAGTAGGTTTCATTATGAAATGGAGGGAATACTAGGAAAAAGTTAACGCACGAAAGGGGTGCATCACCGAATCACTAACACGATCCTCAAATGGTAAACCCAAAATTTAGGTCAGTAATTTCGTAATTACATGAATAAAAAATGCTTTACTTTTCGGAAATTTTCTTTATTTTTAAGAAAGTTATAAAAATAAATTACTTATTTATATAAATGAGAAATATTAAACATGTATGAAATACTTCACATTAAAAAATATTCTAACGATATACAACTTTTCACTCGAAAAAATATCTTTTTTCATATAAAAGCTGGCCATACACGTAGGGTGCTGCTTTTTAATTACAAGTTGAAGAACCTTTCCTGCATAAACACGTGACCTCCGCCGACTTGATTTATCGCCAAAAAATTTAATTTGACAAGTTGTTTTGTCCTCCATGAATGCGACAGGGGCGTAACTCGTTGTAGTCTTGTACCACTTCACAAAATGTTGTAAACGAGTGTGCTATTTCGTGTTAAGATTTCTCTTATATTCCTTTTCTTAAATTTCTTCTGTGATATTATGAGATGCGGATAAAGAAAAGGGTTGTGGTCAAGAGGCATCGATAGCTGTGGACTAATATACGTGTTCGGACTGTAATTATAACATTCAAGCGCGTTTTTTTAATAGCTAGATGAGGGAATCATATTCACTGCGTATCTTGCACAGTACTCCCTCCATCCTGCCAGATTCTATACGTATACTGCTTGCACGCATTTTGAGGCTCTCGGCTCTCGGCTCTCGGCTCTCGGCTCTCGGCTCTCGGCTCTCTTAAAGTATAATTCTATAATATATTTTTAAGTTTTTATTTTTTTAGTAAAAGTTTAAATGTCAAATTTTTTTTCATGATTTTTTAAGAAAAAATATATAATGTAAATATACTTTATAGAAGGAGAACCTGGTGGGACGGGGGAGTATGTTGTAGTAGTTGAATCATGCAATGAGGTCCAATGCAGGTGGTATCATGCATGGGAGAAGTTCATATTGCTCTGGGCGATGTACTCATCTTTCTTTACGCCATTCGAGTTCGGCTTCTTCAGGGGATTGCCTAGAAACAGAAACCTCTTCTTGTTGGATATCGCTGGACAAACAGCTTTCGTTATTGACATTGTGCTACAATTCTTTGTGGCCTACAGAGATCGGCAAACATACAAGATGATCTACAAGCGCTATCCAATTGCTATGCGGTAACTTTTTCTTTTTCTTCTCCAGTATTGCTACAAACGATGTGTCCGTTCATCACACACACTCACACTCTTTTAATTTGTGTTAAATTCTCTTGCAGGTACTTGAAATCGCATTTTATCATTGATTTTTTGGGTTGTTTGCCATGGGATATCATATACGGGGTATCAATCTTTGTTAACATAATAGTTTTGTATTTATTTTATTTTTTCTTCTATTTAGATTTATTTTGTGCTAAAGAACTCCCTTTAGACTTGGATAAGCATAAAATGCTCAAATGTTATGTGTTCCATCTGGTAGAAAGCATAAAAGAAGTTCTAAAGTGATGGCTCCATCTATATTAATTGATTGGCTCGCAGAGTCGCAGTAACAAATCCACGGCAAGTAGTTCTCATGTACCTCTATTCATATGCATTATAGTTAAAGTTATAATATCTGATCAAATTCAGACATTTATGTATTCGGTTTAGCCTGCAGTATACTTTTGGGTGGTGGTAGATGGTAATGTGGATAGTTCTGGAGTTCTAAGTTTATCTACTGTGGTTTTATTTGTTATTTTAGGTAATTGTTTTTTTAATAAATGTCTACAATCAAAATTGTATCAGTTCGAATTTCAATATTGTAGACTCATGCAATTTTGTGCATAATATGTATTATTCAGGCTACGGGAAATAAAGAGGCAGTGCGGTGTCTTCTTTGGATTAGGTTGAGTCGGGCACGTAAAGTTCTGGCGTTTTTCCAAAAGTTGGAGAAGGACATAAGGATTAAATATCTCTTCTGCAGGATTGTAAAGCTTATTGTTGTTGAAATCTACTGCACTCATACAGCGGCATGCATTTTTTACTATTTAGCTACCACTCTCCCAGCAGAGAAAGAAGGATACACATGGATTGGAAGTTTGAAATTGGGTGATTACAGTTATTCAAACTTTAGAGAGATTGATCTCTGGACGCGTTATATAACATCTTTATATTTTGCCATTGTCACTATGGTTACAGTCGGTAAGTCCTTTGTAGCTACAAATTATGATAAATTTTAATGTCATCAGCTTGTTTTGTACATATTATTGAAAAAAATGTGATGACTAATATGGAAACTCTATTGAATAATGTGACAAAATCATGTAGGATGATGTTCCCGACCTCGTATTAAAATCAATGTTCCAGAGTAAAATAACTACTTCATCAAAGAATTGAAAAAATACATCAGGGCTAGAGTATAGCAACACCATTAACCTGCTAAGCTGTATGTAAACTGTTCCTATCATGTCGTTCTGATAAAAGCAAACTGTTTTGTGCTACAGGTTATGGCGATATACATGCTGTCAATCTGAGAGAGATGGTTTTCATTATGATTTTTGTATCTTTTGACATGGTTATCGGGGCTTATTTGATTGGTAATATGACAGCCTTAATTGTGAAAGGATCAAAGACAGAGAGGTATAGGGATAAAATGACAGATATCATCAAATATATGAACAGAAACAGACTTGGGAGGGACATCCGTAACCAAATCAAAGGTCACTTGAGGCTACAATACGAGAGCACTTACACTGATGCTGCTGCTCTTCAAGATCTTCCTATTTCCATTCGTGCAAAGGTAAGTTAAAAGAGTTGCCTTTTTCTTTCTCATGCCAACCGTATGGAATTCAGAAACACTTACCATTTGCTTTTCTGATCTTATTATGGTGATTAGACTTCATATTTCTGCCTAAGTTTCTTACTGTTTCTACCAGTTTCAAGCATGCTGTCACTTTCTAAGCTCTATTTGACAATTTTCTGAATTCCCTGTCAAAATATTAATCTTTCAGTATCCACTATTCATACTAAGATGCATTGATCTTTCAGATTTCCCAAACCCTTTACATGTCATGCGTTGAAAATGTTTCTCTATTCAAGGGATGCTCTTCAGAATTCATCAGTCAAATTGTACGTTGCTTCTGGTATTAATTTTTTCATTGATATTAATCCAGTGGACATATATAAACTTTATTTTATTCATTCAGGTGACTAGAGTCCATGAGGAGTTTTTTCTCCCAGGAGAATTGATAATGGAACAGGGGAATGTCGTCGATCAACTTTATATTGTCTGTCATGGTCTTCTGGTAGGGATTTCTTCATAATCTACCGAATACTCATCTCATCATTGAATATTCTTCCTTATGCATTCTAGATAGTTTTTATTTACATTAAAAAATTAAAATTCATTTTACTTGCTCATGTATAAGGAGACTAGTTTTACATCCTACATCACATATCGTAAGGTATAGGTTTATAGAAGATACTCTGTAGTAGGGAGAACAGTTCCAACTCCTCTTACTAATTTGGTGATTGCAGAGAAGTCAGTGGCTTTAAATGCTTTGATTATTCGTTGACTAGATCATAATGACTACATATATGAAATTTGTTTTTGTAAAATATTCTTTTGCCTTGTATTTGAGTGAAAAATTGAACAGGATTCTTCATTGTACTCTTTAAATTTATGATACAACTTGCATTAGTTAATTAGTTGATTCTTTTGGGATCCAATACGCGCTGAATTAATCTTCTAGAATCGGAAGTGCGTGATTAAAGAACCTGATTTTTTTGCAGGAGGAGGTTGGTATATGCGAAGATGGAACAGAAGAGACAGTTTCAGTCCTGAGACCTAATAGCTTATTTGGAGAAGTCTCTATTCTTTGTAACATCCCTCAGCCCTACACGGTTAAAGTTAGTGAGCTGTGCAGGCTTTTAAGGCTTGATAAACAATCCTTTTCGAATATTCTTGAGATTTATTTCCATGATGGGCGAAAAATCCTGAACAACCTGCTAGAGGTAATTTCTCTCTTACTGCAATGCCTTCCATTTCATATTCCTGCAGCTCATTTCTGCATCAGGAAATAATTTGGAAACATCTGAAGTTTCTGAATGATATTTTTGTCTGTTCATGAACTTCATATCATCCCAAGTACCCTTTGCAGCACAGTCATCTGATTATATAAGTTTTTAGGGGAAAGAATCAAATCTTCGTTTGAAGCAACTTGAGTCTGATATCACCTTTCACATCAATAAACAAGAGGCAGAACTTGCTCTTCGGGTAAACAGTGCTGCATACTATGGTGATCTGTATCAGCTGAAGGGCTTGGTTCGAGCTGGAGCTGATCCCAATAAGACAGATTATGATGGCAGGTCTCCACTGGTATGGCTTAGCAGATATTTTTATAGCATTATCATTTAAGTGTATTTACCTGAATTATACTTGTGAAGGATGATTAAGTGAAATCAAAACGTTGAGTGATTTTTGTGAAAGCCAAGAATAGTTATAACAAAGTTTACCTACGAGTATTATTAGTTAAAAGAAGCAAAGATTAAAAGAAAGATTAGTGCTTAACATTTCAAGAAAAGCACATTATTAGGAGGGTCAAACTTTATGCTGTAAATATGTTATAGTTAGTACTTCTTGCTCTCACAAGATGATAAAGTTCCTATATTCTTGTATGAGAAGTAATTCTGATTCATTTTTAAACTATAGAATGCTAATATTTGCATTTTTAAACCAACAAGAAAATATGCAAGGGATAATATTTATAGTGAATATTTTTCGCAGCATCTTGCGGCATCAAAAGGATATGAAGACATTATTCTTTTCCTAACTCAGGAAGGAGTGGACATCAATATTTCAGGTTAATATAAAGAACAATATTTGTCTGAAGTTTTGTATTTTGGTGTGTTCCCATTCATTAAAGTAGTAACAATTTTCCTTTCTGTGTAGATAATTTTGGAAACACCCCCTTGTTCGAAGCTATTAAGAGTGGACATGATCAAGTAGTTTCCTTACTGATTAAAGAAGGAGCTATCCTGAAAATTGGTGATTCTGGTCCTTTTTTGTGTACTGCAGTTGCAAGGGGGGATTATGATTTGATTAAAAGGGTTCTGTCTGCTGGCATTGATCCGAACTCTAGTGACTATGATCACCGAACTCCACTTCATGTTGCTGCCTCCCAAGGCTTATATTTATTAGCAAAGTTACTTTTGGAATCCGGGGCTTCTGTTATCTCACGGGACAGGTTCAGTTTATTATAACCTCTTCCATGATGAAATTTACTCATTATTATCATTCTTTAGCAGTTCCACTTTACAATATCATCATGTATCTTGCCATAAACTTAGTGTGCGCAGGTCTAGAGTATATCATAACCCGTGATTCTCACATTGCGTTACCCTCAGTGGACTGACCATTGGATCAGAAATACTTATTTAATTTTATGGCCTGAGTTCCTTTAACTGATTTCGGCATGTATAAAAAAATTCACAAAAAAACTTAGTAAATCTGGTTTGCTGTAGATGGGGAAACACACCACTTGATGAAGGAAGAATGTCCGGAAACAAGAATCTGATCAAGCTTCTTGAAATAGCAAAATCTTCTCAGTTGGCAGAAATCTCAAACCAGTCTCCTGAAATCACAGGTGCAGAACTTTTATCTCATAGCCTGCAGATTATGGTGATCCATTGCTCAGTTTATCGTACTATAATATTGATTACACAACGCCGTTTTGTATACTGGGAGCATCATTGTTTTTCTAGTTTGTACTAATTATAGTTGTTCAATGATGACAGATAAACCGCAACCCAAAAAATGCAGAGTGTATCCCTTCCACCCTGATAAGCCAAAGGAGAATAAACCATCGTATGGAGTAATGTTGTGGGTTCCTGAAACCATGGAGGAGCTCATCAAAAAAGCGGCAGAGCAGCTAAACTGTCCTCAGAACTCTTGTATATTATCAGAAGATGCAGCTAAAATATTGGATGCGGATATGATAAGTGATGGTCAGAAGCTGTATTTAATCGATGAAACACAATAGATATACAACCATTTTGTAATTGCATTCGCAAATGTGTTCGTGTGCATATGTATGCCAGTCCTGAAATTACTACCGAACCACTTGTATAATGTAGCAATTATTATTATTTTTGTTATAAAGAAACATCTCAATACGTTAGCTAATTTTATTAGAAGGAATGATCAAGCAGCACCAGTAGTATGAATGATATGCATGTGAATGTTTTTTTTCTTCTTTCCTGTCGTTGGTAGAAGAGAGTGGTTAATAACGAGTTAAGAACTTGGTCGAACGTAGGAAGAATATGAAAAAGAACACGAGACGGAGAATGATGGAAATTTAGCTAAGATATGACGAAGAACGCGAGACGGAGAATGAAAAATTTAGCTGATTTTGTATTTGATTCCCAATAAGAATCATAAATTTATACAAGAGGCTTACATATCCTATTTATAGGAGTTCAACTATCACATTTTTTGGAAATAGATAATCTCTATAGGCTAGTTTTCGGGTGTTGGCCCCAAATAACCAAATTTGGGGTAGTAATGCCCCAAATAACAAAATACCCGGTAAAAGGCTCTCACTGACATTAAAGACGCTTCTGATGTAGCGTTTTGGTCTTTTAACCAAAACGCTACATCGTGTAGTGTTTAAATATTTTTTTTTTTTTTTTAAAAAAAGGAAAACGCTACTTAGAGTAATGTTTATGTTTAGTGAATATGGTGGAAGTAGGCTGGGCCATGCTACAACATACAAAAACGCTAGACGTGTTGGCTCATTTAATATCAAATTAAATGCTATCACTAATGGCGTTTCATTCTTTTTCAATTAAGTTGAACATAAACGTTATACGTTTGACATGCATTTTTTTTATTTTATTGATTTATTTTATTTTGTTTTTAGTTTATTAAATCAAAAATGTTATAGAAAAATATTTTTAATTTTACGGGATAAATTAATCATTCAAAAATCCTAAACCTAAACCCTAAATGTTAACGATTGTAAATTAATTTATTCCGTCGGTGTCTCGGCTTCAGGGCCTTCGGCCCTTCAGCCTCGCTTAATTAGGGTTTAGGTTCGAGGGAGTAGGGTAACCATTCTACGATGAAAAAACCCGCCTGTTTTATTTTGTATGCATAGAGGAGGTATACACTATAGAATCCACTTATATATAATTTCTATGAATATTTGTAATAGATCTGCAGGATAGGATTTGTTGTTGAGAGAACTAGAAAACTGGACTGGAAAGAAATTTCTTAATTCTTAAGATATGGAATAATAGTTTAAATAGAATCGTGATCTGAAGAGATCCATTAACCAAAGTGCAAAAATAGACCTATCAATCAGCGGATTCGTTAGAATTTAGTGATTGCCTCCGGTACCGTTATAAGATAACAGAAAAAGAGGCGAAGGCTGGTTTGGTTTTGCAAAGAATTCTTTATAACAGTTTTCTTATTTTCTATTTATCCGTATAACCTCAAAACAAAGAAATTTATTTGACTTTGATGAAAATGTATATATTTTTCTAATTAGAATTAGAATTGATTGGTCGTTCCTATCCAATAATCTACGAGTACCGGCTCGCTATTCACTCGGTTTTTGGGTCATAATCATTATGTAGGAGAGATGGCCGAGTGGTTGAAGGCGTAGCATTGGAACTGCTATGTAGGCTGCCCTACTCCCTCAATCCTAAACCCTAACCGTCGGCCAATTTAATATACAGTACGAATTAATAATTCTGCAAACCAAACCTAAACCCTAAATGTTAACGGTTGTAAATTTATTTATTCCGCCAACGTCTCGGCTTCAGGGCCTTCGGCCCTTCAGCCTCGCTTAATTAGGGTTTAGGCTCGAGGGAGTAGGGCCTACCGGCCCTACATCCTCAATCCTAAACCCTAACCGTCGGCCAATTTAATATACAGTACGAATTAAACATTCTGCAACCCAAAGCTAAACCCTAAATGTTAACGGTTGTAAATTTATTTATTCCGCCAACGTCTCGGCTTTAGGGCCTTCGACCCTGCAGCCTCGCATTAATTAGGGTTTAGGCTCGAGGGAGTAGGGCCTACAGGCCCTACACCCTCAATCCTAAACCCTAACCGTCGGATAATTTAATTTACAGTATGAATTAATCATTCTAAAACCCAAATATGAACTCTAAAAATATTAATGACGGTTAATTTACGTTCCAGTTATTATTTATTAGGAGTTATAGAAATTATTTTTTAAAAAGAAACAAAAGAATGTGGCATTGGGCTTGGGCCTTAAAAGTGGTAAACACTAATGCGTTTAGCGTTCCTCCTTCAAAATAAAACGCTACTCCCTCCGTCCCAATGAATTGTATACAGTTTCCTTTTTGGGACGTCCCACCAATTGTATACATTCCTAAAGTAGTAAAATTTTATAATATAAAACATCATTACACCAACTACTTTCTTCCACTATCTCCATTCTATAATAATATAAACACTATTACACCCACTACTTTCCTCCACTATCTCAAATCTATTACTTAAATATAAATGGGTCCCACCACTATACCCACTTTTAACCCAACTTTAATCATTTCTTACACAATTTCTTGGTCTCCGTGTCCCAACCATTTGTATACAAATGGCTGGGACGGAGGGAGTACTTTACAAGCGTTTTTATATGGCATTTCAGGGCCATTTTTACAAAATTTGTTATTCAGGGCATTAAACCTCAAAATTGTGTTATTTAGGCCCTTTTTTCCTAGTTTTCATTCAGTCTATCAGGTTTAGGTCTATTAGATTGTGTAAGTCAGCCTCAAGAAGCCCATTCCTCTCATGATCCAAGCCCAGATGACTAGCTAAGATGGCTGACATGGAGCAGGTTGGATAATTGACTGTGATCCGATGAGAGGATGTAGAGATATTGAGAGATATATTTATACGGTCAAGTCGGAACTATCGATGAGCTTTCATGTTTTGTTCATCCTCTCTAGGGGTGAGGAAACCCAAGATAGAGAGAGTAGTCCTTGAGAGAGTTCACTGACGATTTAGTGTATAAAATATTCGACCATTTAGCTGGGACCATCCTCAAGCGGAAAAATGAGGCCATGAGTCTTACTATTGTGTGAGCCCAAGACGAGCGACCTCATGACTAACGATCTCGGAGGGCCACATCTATGCTAGCAAGAACCCCTCTCTTAGGGAAGGATAGAGTATCCATATGGGGCTAGCAACTCAATTATATAGAGTGACCTAGCGTAATTATGAGCTCATGAGACTTGGTCTGATGTTGTTGTGAAGTCTTGGTGCTAGTAACTTTCACCAATTGACTAGATGAACCACTTTAATAGTCCATGTTCATATGTGAGCTTGCCGAAACCCATGACGATTTCAGGCATAACAATAATCTCGATTCCTTATCGTCATCAGTGATGCGAGAATGAATCATTAGACATCGGAGAAAAATTCAGATTGAAAGCGGAATTCATCTAAAGTGAATTAAGAGGCAGACAATCAATGGCGGAACCAGGACTAAAAGTTAGGGGGACTGAAAAATATTTCGTCATCTATACTTGCATGAATAGCTTTCTCAATATATATCATTCATTCATGCATCTTCCATCCTATTACGCTGATAAGTCTTGATTGTTTTCATAGCAAAAAAAACTCTCTCAACAGTAGCAATGACAACCGGTAAAACCAAAGCTAACTCAACCAGAAGATAAACTAAGGGATAAGCAGTGTGTCTGTGTGTTTTAACCATCATGACAGAAAGATTTTCTATATTTTGAAGTCCAGATTAATCTCCGCTCTCATATCATAGATAAAATTGTGTAACTGATTTGGAAACAACTCCAAGTCTAAATCCTTTGGATAAAGTTGTGCAAGGCAGACCAGTTTTGAGTTATTGAAATTTGAAAATTAATTTCTAGGATCCAAAGAGCCAACACAAAGTAGTAGCTCTATGTTTCCTAGCACCTCTTCAAGAACTTACGAGCTCTATTTGCTTCCTCAACAATGAGGAGCACACTTTCCCTCTTAACTATATTTTATATTATTTTTCTAATGTACAAAGTACTCAGCATGCATCATACAGTTTGCATGATCTAGTTGCTCTGAGTGTATCTGTTTGAATGTATTTGTTAATTAGACTCTCTTTAGACTAAGTGCCTTCTCTTTTCTTCTTTTATATTAAGTCCCTCTCTATGACATTTATAATTCAACGGAGCTAATAAAATTATATTGACTTCACAAATTCAGCGGGAGCTGGAAAAAAAATATACAATGTATTTTTTAGGTTAGGGGGGCTCTAGCATCCCCTAGCCCCCTCTGGTTCCGCCACTAACAACCCTCCTATATATGACGACCTCTAAGCTAGTGGGACCAAAGCCTGCAACCCCTAATATACGTCTCCAACCTCTAAATTCTCTATTCTATTATTTTATAAAAAAAATTAAATACAATATCTCTTCTTTTACAATGTGTTCCCGAGTTATGAAAATTGATTATTACCTTCTCTTCAAATCTCCCTTAAAATGAGAACAAACTTATATTGGAAAAATATATAAGAGATTTCCCTCCAAATCTCTAGAATTCTTTTCATTTCCTTCTCGAAATATTACCTACCATTAATACACCCTTGTATTTAGAAAAATATATATCTTACATAATCCCATATTACTCTTCTGTCTCAATACATGTCCCTTTCGACTTTTTTTTTTGAACAAAAATAATAAAATTCAATAATAGAACGCCATATGGCATCTACATACATGATCGAAATTGAACAAATGCATAATAATATCGTTGTTGAATCCTTCCATCTTGGATAGGCAACCAAACGATTTTTTGAAGAGATATATACATATTGTAATCCTCCAATTGTTGTTTTGAGCAATCGACCATGGATGTATCACCATAATAACTTTCATCATCGAATCAACACCATGAAAATCAACATCAAAATCCTGCAGATCTAGAATCCTGAACATGACGAACAATAAAAAAATCAAAATCAAACTCTCACACAAAGAGAGACCAAACAAAACCCAAATAAATTGGGAACTTATTAAACAAAAGCAAAAGATGAACAAAGACCGCTAAAAAGAAGAAAAGATTGGGGCTTTCCCGGTAAAACCCGATGGAAGCCGCTCAGATTACTGAGACGGCTACTTCAAGAATAGATATAGGGTTTTTAAGTTACCTGTCAAATGTTTACCCTAAAAGTATTGTCCCTTTTGACTTTTAACTAGTCAAATTGTATATACTTCAACTAAAATTTATATATATTATATAATTGCGAAAAAATTATAAAAAAAATATCATCAAAAAGTAAATCTAGTCTATTTTATAAAATAGTAAATAAATATTTTTTGATAGTTGGTAAAAAATTAGTCAATTCGACTTCTCGAAAAGCAAAATAAACATATAATTGAGATGGAGGGAGTACATGAGTTAATTGACCTAAAGGACGAAATTCAAAATACATGTCAAAGTTTTCTTTCGAAAACAAATATTTCATACTTGCTATTTCATTTACAAAAAAGATAATTTTAAAATTAAATTATATAACTACGCAATCAATGCATTTAAAATGTGTACCCACACCCAACAAGCTCTCTATTTTAGGATGTAATAATACATCTATAATATAAATTTGCACACACACGAATCATTTATGTTAAATGTCTTTAAACCTACAGTAATAATACATCTACAATATAAATTCACATTGTAGAGCCCTTGTACATATTGACTATTTACCAACCTCATTACTGCAAATTAACGGACAGATTGGAAAAAAACTAACAATTTAGGTACACAAAATGCACGATCAATATTTAAGGTACACAAAATGCAAAATGGACATAGATGCCAATCAATATTTAAGGTACACAAAATGCAAAATGGACATAGTTTCTATAAACTAAATGCATTTAACTCTAAAAAGAAAGATACACCATCTCTGCACTCTCCAAACTATAAATATTTTATTTACAAAGAAATTTAGAAAAATAAATAGGCTTGAGTTTTGTGGTCGATTAATGTACCTTAATATAGTACCTAAAGACAACTGGGTTATAAATTGTTCCTCAAAAGTTAATTTGACTTGAGGATCAAAACCAAAAGCTAAAAGAGGACCCATGAAGATTGAAGACTGCTCTTATGCTTTTACACAGCTAATAGCCTAAAATTGGTATGCACCTGCAACCATGCTGGAGGGGCCAGAAAGAGTCACGCTTACATAGAGAAAGCTCATTAATACATACAAATGCTCCAAGGGGCAACTAAGAACCTCACGCACAACTCAAGAGTAAAATGGCCGATCAGTTCAAAATTGAAATTGCACCTATCTTCTGTTAAAAGTTATGCTTGTAACACTAGACAGCCAGAATCCCAGCTCATCCATCGTTGTTCCTAGTCACCATCACTTACCTGCATCTCTGCAGAATTTTCTCTTATCGGACTGGACTCAGTATGTCGTGTGGTTGGTTCATCATCATCAGATTCTGACCACGCCCTCCGCTTTCTATTTGCAGCTGATGGATTTTCCACCTTTAACATGAGAAACACAAAAAACATTATACAAAGAGCTACACACGGATAAACGTAGTCAAAGGAAATGACAAAAAGATTACACACACACACATGGTCTTGCTCCACCAAAATTTCCTTAAAACAAATAAAAAAGTTCCTGAATTACATCAAAATATAGCATATATGATATGCAAATTGATCTTTGGGAGATGGTAAAAATACAAGCGAATTCAGATTTCAAAAAGAGCTCACCGATTAACAGCAAAAACAAATTTGAAAATGAGAAAATTATGTGTGATTATATATGGGAGGGTGTATTTTAATTGTTTGTGGTGCTTCTAGGGGCAATTATAGTGGATTGATCTAAGAGCTTAAAAGATCACACACACACATGGTCTTACTCCACCAAAATTTCCTTAAAACAAATAAAAAAGTTCCTGAATTGCGTCAAAATATACCATATATGATATGCAAATTGATCTTTGGGAGATGGAGAAAAATACGAGTGAATTCAGATTCCAAAAAGAGCTCACCGATTGACAGCAAAAACAAATTTGAAAATGAGAAAATTATGTGGGATTATATATGGGAGGGTGTATTTTAATTGTTTGTGGTGCTTCTAGGGGCAATTATAGTGGATTGATCTAAGAGCTTAAATTAATTTGCAGTTTCTATTTCAATTTTGGTTTCTATCTGAGCACTGGCCTATATATATATATATATATATATATATATATATATATATATATATATATATATATATATATATATAGAGAGAGAGAGAGAGAGAGAGAGTTCAGTTCTATGGAGTAGACATAAATATTAGAGTATTGGAGTAGAAAATTGGAAAAAATATAATCTAGTCATCAAAATTCAATTTCTTTTGTTCTACAATATTTGTAAACATTCGACAACCTGCAGATCTGCAATATAAATATTGTAAACAAAACGCAGAACAATTACTTTTATAAATCAGAGAACACTATGTTCTGCAATATAACTAATAAGCAGAACATGAATTTTAATACATGTTAAAGTTGAAAAATATTATTGATTGATTGATAATTTTGTTTAAGACAACTTATAAATGATAAATTACATTAAAATTTGGATAATGAGAGATATTATTGTTGATTAAACTAAAAAATTGTAACTCATACTCCAGTACTCCAATGTTTTTGTATACTCCATAGAACTTAACTCATATATCTATGTGTGTGTGTGTGTGGCATTGCTCAAAGAAGAACACCCTTAAAAAAGGAACAAAGAAGAACACTTTAGAATCGCATATAAAATCTTATTTAAAACTTGAATTAAATTCTAATGTTAAGCTAATTAACCTTTTATTATGAATAATAATAGTATCTAACATGTTTAACAATAAATACGGATAAAAAATAACATGATTCTATGTAATATTAATCGTGCAAAATATATATATACATGATTCTATTCTGAATTATATAATATTTCATATTAATAATTTGGATGAGTTTGAATGTTAGATTTCATATATTATGTTTAATTGGTGTTTAATTATGAAATTATAATCTTAACAAATCATTTTTTATGAAAAATAAAGTATTATGATAGTGTTCCTTTTTGTTCTTTTTTTAAAGTGTTCTGTGTGGAGTGCAACCCTATATATATATATAGGGGAGGGTTCTGGTACAAACTTACAAACTTACAAACTTTTTTTGTTCAACACATATATAACTTGAGTTCAACATTTTTATAAGGTATTTTGTTGAATATCGATTAAAATTGTGTTGGAGAAGTACATAAACTAGTTTTTCAATATAAAAACTAAGTTAAACTTATTATATAACCAATATTTATCTTTCTAGACCCTACCCAAACCCCAGAGGTATAGTTTAAGCATCTCTATAAATATATTCAACACAATGATAATTGATGTTCTACACCCAATGTTGAACCCCAGTTACGAATGTGTTGAATGCACGATTTATTTGTGCGTTATTTTTAAAATTGTGATGTTTTTCCAATAATTTTCAACATGGATACTTTCTATAACTAAGGATTAACATGTTCGGAGAATAAAAAAAATTCAAAAAAAAAGTTTGTAAGTTTGTAACTTAAAAAAGTTTTAATTTGATCCTATCCCTATATATATATATATATATATATATATATATATATATATATAGAGAGAGAGAGAGAGAGAGATTACTGCGTCAGTCTCAGCATCAGAATCTTCCAGCCCAGCAGCTGCAAGAAGATCCTGTGGATTCTCGTCAACTTCATCACCATCATCGTTCATTGTATTATCAGTCTGCTTGTAGTTCCTATTAACATACTCATCTTCCATTTCCATTTCTTCTTGATCGTCCATGTCACCTGCTTCCTCTGTCTCATAACGTGACTTCTTTTCTCTTTTTCTCTTCTTTTCTCCTTTTCTCCTCCTCTTTTCACTACGCCCTCCATTCTCGTCTTCAGCATGTGTCCTATCTTTACGCTTGGAGGCAGAAGTGTGCTTCCATTGTTCCTGGTTTGAATAAAAGGCAAATCAATTTCTCATGTTGCAACAGAGGAAGCATGAGTTCACTCAAGTCAAAAAAGGTAAGGTATCTTGCAATACAGAAAAATAGCTTTCTCATGAATACAAGTACTAACAAGTTGCAGTCAGTGTTACCCTCGGGTATGTCCCACTTCTACTAAATATCAAGAGATTCTATATTTCACCAAGTAAACATTACCAATTGCAAGAGGTTATATATTGTTTCATAGTGGCTACCTTGCAAGTTGCAACCAATATGCTTGCAGACAATGAATACTTATTGTCCATGCAAGTCCAGTTATTCAAAATAGTAGGTAAGGCAAGAATTAGTGACAATAGTGAAGCAGGAAATTATAATGCTGCCTTGCGAACTACAACAGAATAGGTAGAAGTGTATTGGAAATCAGTACAACTTTCAACTTACTGTATAAGTTAACCAAACAGGCGCTGAGCCTGGTTGTACAAACGGTAATGGCAGCCACAGATCAAGAACATGACAATATAATGTAAAGGATAATCCGATACCAAACATTGTGGACATGCAAATTTCTCCAAAATAATCACAAAGTAATTGAACAAATAAGATGACCGTCTTTAATGTACCTTCATACGCTCTAAATGCTCCTCCTGTTGCTGCATTTGCTTTAATTCTTCCTCCTGTTTTCTCTTCTCCAACTGTTCACAATATTAACACGAACAAAGACTAAGACAAACAGTGACAATAATAATGAGCTAAGTAGATAATATTAAAAACATTGACCTGCAGTTTCTTCTGTTCTTCAGCTTTGCGGCGATTTTCCTCAGCCAATGTAACCTGGCGAGCAAGTTCTTGTCTCTGCTTATTTAGCTGGTCTTCACGCTCAGCTGCCTCTAAATGAACTTTTGCAGCCTCCAGTAAGTGCTTGCAATATCCAACATGAGTTTCTATTTTCTTTTCATCAAATCCATGAATGTGAAGATTTGAAGCTGCAGATAGCTGACTAAACAAACGAACTGCATTTGTAAGCTCGGCAACTGTTGCACGTACCTATTATACAAAACAAAAAAGTAAAAAAGTAAAGAGAAAAGAAAACTTGGAGAAAGTCGGACAGAGAATATTAACGTTGCACACTAGTATCCTGGAACTTATTGGCAAATCTAACAGCTTATTCAATGTCTGAGACAAAATGTACGAATCTGCCTCCAGTAGTTAATGCCTTGTTAAAATTTGAGTAATTAATCTCGTGAAAGAGGGAGATGGTCAAATGTCAAAAAATAGCATATTCAATGCCCATGGGATTTTTCAGTTTCACGTTTAACATTCCTGCCATGAACTGATAAAATCACACTTCTGTCATCCATCTATTCAAACAAGGATATGCTAGTCTATAATCATCTACAATATGCAATTACATGGATAATGATCTTTGCTTTGTTATGAATATATGATACAAAAAAAGGGGGAACAGCCACAGGGTCTCTTGAGCTTTCCCAACCAGTTGCCTCGAGATCTAATGTAACAACTAAACCAAGAAGGTGATTTGCATTCTTTACCTCGTCTACAGTCCTTTTTGTCTTCTGTAAAGTGGATGCTGAGAATTTCTGCAATGTCACACCAGCATCAAATCTCAAAGTGTAATTTGAAGGAGCCAAATGGATTGCTCTTAGTAAAGTCCTTTTACAGTCTTGCCATTGTTCAGCTTCATAATGCGTACGAGCTAGATACAGAAGAACATTACTGTCTGTATTGTAGAAAAACCTACGCAGACAATTTTGATACTGCAAAACAAAGGATTACAAATTGCAACTAGTCATATCAATATCCAGAGACTATTTTTTCTCAAATAGTTGATGATTAGCAAATAAATCAAAGGGGAACGAACCATCTTGATAGCCAGAGCAAAATCTCCTTGAGCAAAATGAATATGTGCTAGATTTATCCACACGCCTGGCATCTGGACAAAAATGCTTCCACTTGCAGCCTCTTGAACCTACAATTTAGAAGTACAAACTTTTGTAAGACTAGCAATTCAGTAATTTTTGCAGCAGCAAAACCTAAAGCATTAAAAAAATGTAAAAAACGTAATCCCGCTGACCTGTGTAAGAAGTTCCTTTGCAACATCATAATGACCTTTTTCTGCCAGTACTACACCAGCGCCATTGGCAGCATATAGATTAGAAGAATGCTGAACCAGGACCTGGTAATTATTAATATTAACAAGAGTTACGTACATATCAAATGCAGCTTTTACCAGTATTCTAGCACATATTTTAAAGACAAGAATTACAGGGGCATGGATACCCTAAATATATGCTAGAAGTGTTAAGAATCAAGGTCCAGCTTAAAAAACTATTGTAAGAATCAAAAGGATTTTCTCCTAAAGCCGCCTACCTAAAACAGTGTTTTTCTGATGGGAAAAACGTTTAAAATGATTCAAGACAAACCTAAATCAGATAAAGAACACAACTGTGAAGTGGAACTTGAATAAGTAAATGAAAAAAAAAACATTCAAATTGCAGCCCTCCACCCACTTTAAATTGAAAGATAAGAGGCTGCAAGATGGTCATGTACAGATTAAAAATTGATGGACAAAAACCTTATACATGAACAATGCAATAATCCATCTCCAGAACATATCGACGTTCCTATTACTTATGAATTGGCCAGGATTTAAATAAAAACAATGGTAAAGATCATGAACAAGCCTCAATCACATGCAGGTATGTCCAGAAGTGCTTGCACGATTATGTATTATACATTCATACTATAAGCTAAAAGTGCTCTATATATTAAAAGCAGCTAGAGCAGTTCAAATGCAGCAATACTAAGAAAATAAGCAGAGACATCAGAACAATACTCTAAGAATGATTATATAAAGAAATGAAAAAACAATGAGAAGTATTGATGTTGGATCTCGAACCAAATACTAAATTGTTTCACTCGAGAAAAGATTAAAAGCTTTGAGATATAAGTCCAGAGTGGCATCCATGGATGTATAATTACTTTTGTGTAAAGTTCTTTAGCTTTTTCCAGATGTGTTGCTTCCAACTTTGCATTTCTTTTGTCGAAACGAACTGCTGCAAAGTAATTCCAGTTTCCCTATCCAATTTTAAAACAAAATGATGAGAAAATGATGGCAGAAAATTTTGACAACATGAAAGAATAATAAGAATATAACTAGAGTACATTCTTTTAGGATTAATGCAGGTCGAGTCGTAAACACTTTGGGCACGGGATGCATTAAAGACCCCAAATGTATCAAGCATCACACATTGTCATTTTAACATAACATGTACTAACCAAACAAAGTGTGGCATAAGAATCTTTTCCATTGGTTGCATCATTTGCAGCTTTGAACGTTTCTTTTGCTTTGACCCAGTCATCATTTTTAAGCTCCAAGTCACCGAGCATTAGTAATGCATTTGGGCATTTGTCATCTATCTTTAAGGCATCACGAACCTGTTACATTAAAATATCCAATTTTTAAATATCCGCCAAACATTAAACATTGAAGGAACAAAAAGAAATGGATACATGTGATATCTAGAGAAGAAGTAACAACCAGTTGAATGCTTAGGTGAAAATTGTTTTGAGCTTTTGCGATAGCAGCGAGCCGGAGATGAGCATCTATGTACTCGGGATACTGTAAAAAATGGTTAGAAGACTTCTAGCAATAAATGCTAACCAAAACTTTGAACAGGAACTTGTTAACAACTACACATGCATAAGGAGAAAAATTAGTATCATAATATGACCAAGATTGTGCCAAACCCTCAAACATGATGCATGAATAGCATAGGGAAACTGAAACAACATTTATGGCCGCAACAAAACGAAAAAAAACACTTTCACATTCAAGCGATCTCCAAAAAGCCATGATAATCCCCCGGCAAAAAGGAACTTGCAAAATCCATAAAAATGTACCAAAAAATTTTCAACAATTTAAAGGAACAAAAGGTTAAAATATTTTTGTACTCAAGCAACGTAATTCTACGCTCCTAATCTGATTGTACCACCTTCTCATATCTTGCAAATCTCAGCCCCCTCCACTTAGCTACAGTATACTGTTTGCTGCTAAACAATCTTGGCATCATGAAAGATGCCACATAACTACTTGTGAGAGGGCAAGTATTTAAAACTCAGAAAAATCATTGGGTCCACATTCCATTGTCACAATCGCATGCAGTGCGATTTGTGCATATTGCTTCTGTTTTCACAAATTGTCTTTGGTGGATTTCAAGAAAGCCAACCCCTTTGAGGGGGGGGGGGGGGGGATAAATTGGGTGGTTCTTCAGTTCTGCACAGACGAACCAACCAAGTTGCGACACCTTTTTAATAGTCAGGGCTATGGTTTTTAGCCAAAACTGTGCAAGCTTAAAGAGTTTTTCGCTCTCAAAGAAGCAAAAGTGATGTATAAATCTGCCTAAACAAAGTTTGTGGGGCTGTTTGCTCCAGTGCTGAGTAAAAACTGGTTCTCGTTTGATCCTAAAATGGATAGATCTAAATTCCCCATGATAACTGTTTAAGAAAATCTGTTTCTAAAAGGAACTATTTGGTCACAGAGCTGAAGTGCAGTCTACTCATATGCCTTTAAAGTGTTTAATAGCCTCTTTATAAGTGTAAACAAAATTTGGAAGATATGTCTGTTGAACACACTAAAGCAAATCACCTAATAATGATGTGTTTATACATAATGACACATCTTTACAAAGACTGAAAAAACTACAGAAGGCAAAAGCCAATCAACAACATACCTTGAACAAGATCAGACGGTATAATATGCTAGCCATTTCAGTTCTGTGTAAATGCTCTAGTAGTGTGCCAAGGTTAAATAGTGGTGGGATTTTAATCCAAGGCAGTTCCACAGAAACTCCTGCTTCCTCAATCTGGCTGAACAACTGTGTGTCCCTATACTTCTCAACAGATGCACTAGCATCCAACGGCTTGTACAATGCTTCTTTGATAGGATCAGGCTGTTGTCTGTTGCCCTTAGTATCAGTATCAATTAACTTGCGCCATACACCATCACCTAGAGCCTCCTTAAATGCTTCTTCAGCAAGCTGGAAATTAAATAAGATTAAGTTAGCTTTCAAAATCAGAATAAAAGATTGTAAATACTGCACTCAGCAGTTCTTGTATGCAAGTAAAATAACAAAAACATACAGACCTCATACTCTTCCCTTTCAAAATGAAGGGCCCCAATATTATTGAGTAGATCTATCGGTATCTCTTCATGACCCTTTTTCAATAGAGCGCGCGCCTGTAGCAAAAAACTAATTTAACTTGAGCAAAGTTACATTTATAATATGAATATGTGATTCGGAAAATTGGGATGTGTGCCACGTGTATACTGCAATGAACAACAAAGCTTTTGGAATACACACTCAAAAGGGGGCTGCAGCAACTATAAATTATACAAATACATTCAGTAACTGTATATGCAAGATCTAACTTAAGCAATAAATAAAAACAAACAATAATCACGTATCTGAGCAACATATATATCTCAGCCTTAATTTCCACGTATTTCAAAGGACTACATTATAATAACTCAGGCAAAGTGTCTGCTAGTAGATATTTCTTTCAAAAGACACTAATTTAGTTGCATATCCCATTGACTATGATCTCAACAAAGAGATGGAGTGATGGACGCTGACATTGCTCTTTTACCTGTGATGCTCGGACCCGCCCGGAGACCCCGCCGTACCGGTGTCGACACGACACGACCCGGGTACGGACACGGAATCCGGATCGGATCCGTCCGGTGGAAACCGGACTCGTCAACTCCGGCGACTAAATTCCGGCGACACAAAATCGGCCATACTTCGTGTCTTTTCCATAACAGAGTTGAAAAGAAGAAGATAAATAAAGAAAGATGAAGAAAAGCGGAAAGAAGAAGGAAAATGAAGAAGGGCGGAAAGAAGAAGAAAGATGAAGAAGATGGGAGATGAAAAAGCGGGGAAGATGCCTCGATTAAAGAAATTTCTTTATTTATGTATACAGTACAGCTAATTGTACAGATATTGTACTCTAACCTTTTAACGATTTAATTTATTTATTTTTGAATTTTTACTTGATTTTGAAAATTTACTATTATAATTTTTTTCTAATTCCTATCAAACACATATGAATTATAGAAATAACGTGACTTTCATAAAATTTAAATTAAATATAAAACTTAAAAATTAAATATTAAGATTAAACTTGATTTTTGATAAAGAATCTAGGTAGCTTTTTAAAAAGGAGACATATAATATTTTTTAAAGGATAAAATTTGCACACTTAATAAATATAATTTTTGAAAAAATAATTTAATAATTTAATATAATCTGTAAATTTGGTTGAAGAAAATCAAATTAATGAAAATAAATGATGTTATCTTTCTGGTGTCCATATCCCCGTATCCAAATCCCGGTGTCCATATCCGCGTGTCCGATCCTTATGAAACGTGTCCCCGAGTCTAAGATTTCATGATTTGGCGTATCGGATACCAGGATATGTGTCCGTGTCGGATCCTTCTAGACGAGTCCGAGCATCCTAGTCTTTTACCAGAGATTCATGGTTTTTTTAATTTGCTAGCCTCTACTCTAGGTCTTGTTCCCCATTAGACTATCAACTTGACATAAAGCTGCACAAGTCCACCTTTGACTCCATGGATAACATAACAATGAGCAAATTGAGCACTCAATGCATTCAGTACTACTAGAAAGGTACAAGGACCATGATAAGAGACATGCTATGTGGATGAGGTTGTGAGTTGTGACATCTGTTGTTCCGTAGCAAGAAAAGAGTTCACAAGATAAGCTCTATGTTACTTTTTTAATTTGTAAAGTGAAAACAAGCAAGCAGGGAAGAAAGAGTCATTACACTTTTGAAGGCATCTAAAGCAGCTCCAGCATCAGTTGAGATCAGCAGCTCACCCAGATCTATAAATGCCTGTATAAAGTTTAGTGAAAGGAAAGAAACTAAAAAATATCAGCAAAATTTTGTGACAAACACCGTGGAAATCATAGCAAACTATTTTCACATTATAAAATGATATAATGTTTCAAAAAAGTTACTATTCTGCATGTACAATAAAGATAATTACCAAAAGAATTAATAAAAGTTAGTGCCACTTTAATGATTGAGGCATCAGACAGATGCAAAGGAATCAATACAGAGATAAAAGACTTCACAGCTGATTCCAGTAGAAGAGACCTTTGACACAAAGAACATGAATTTGAGAAGATATAAATTACCTCGTGATCACGTGGATGGAACTTTGTAGCTTTTTTCAGGTATTCCAAGGCCTTCTCAGACTGTCCAAGCTGAACAAATATATGACCAACAGCCTGAATTACAAAAATTTATATTCATGTCAGTATGGTAAGAAGAGAAAACAGATTGTCGAAGATGAGGGGTTTCTTAACATTAGATGAATGGAATGGAGATGAGTGGTAGATAAAGATAAAAAATATTAACATAATGATATGAGACATGGAAAGAAGAAAGTAAATGCGGGAGTGAAAGAGGGTGCAAGAATAATGAATACATGACAGAGAGAAAAATATATCGAATAAACCGAGATAAATGATGAAACCAGATAAAGAATCACATGGTTGTGCATGCAAGTTTGCCCTCTGATTTATATATATTAATATGCAAATAATTAGCACGGACAACAAGATTAAATTATTAAACAAAATAACCAAAAAAATCTTTCAACACACTCACTTTCAGAGTCTCACAGTTTTCAGGGGCCACCTCCAAAACTTTTTCATAGTTTGCAAGGGAACTTCGCAGATCTCCCAAATGCAATTGAACTTGTGCAAGACCTGTTGGAAGGTAAGCAGTGGTATTTCTCAGTAGCCATCAGAGTATGATAACAGAAGAATCTGAAAAATAATTAATGAGGTGCCAAAAAATAAAGTAAAGCTAATCATTTATTATCTATTACTGGCAGGTAAGAGGGGCGAAGCAAGATATAGTGTAACTATTATATGGGTCCGGTCCCTGACATATGTATGTCAGGACATACTATCAGCGGAAAAAACCCGCTTTATGGCTTAACCCTAAGTTTTTGATGAATATGCAGGGGGGTTACAGTGTCATCCAGTGAAAAACTGACTCATTTTTGGGTTTCTCTCGTCCAATTTTTTTCCGCAGGACATATGTTATTAACAATCAATTGTTTTGGACCAACACCCAAATATATATATAGGCAATTGCTCACATACAAACCAAATTAGAGTACAAACTACAAACTCCATCTAGGCCCTTAGATGAATCTAATCTAATGGCCCCCTGGAAGTCACCGCACACAATTAAAAATACACCCTTTAACACATGATCCCACATAATCCCATTCGTTTCCCACAATTCGTCTCTTGCTCTTTCCGTATATATATAACTTGTCTCTATAATACGACTAGGATATACAACCCACTAACACCTATGTAAACTTTCAAATTAATGAACCAACATTTGTATTTTTTTTCCTGCCTACTAGGAGCTATTTACTGTTGGTGTTAAATATTCCTGTGTAAAAGAAAAAAGGTTGATGAGGCACAGGATATGCAACCCACTAACACCTATGTAGCTCCGCCACTACATCTAAGGTTACTTTTGATGTCATCAAATCTCCTGATAAAATCATATCATTCTGACCAGAAATAAAACTGAACAGCTAGATAGCGAATCAAGAGTGGGTAGCCTACACAAATAATGCAGACAATGATGAGCCACTATGATAAGAAGCTTCAAAATTCACTCACCATAATAAGGTAAAACAAATTCTTTAGGCTTATCAATTTCTTTTACAGATGCCATGTAGTACAGTCCAGCCTTTTCAAAATCCCCCTACATTCAATAAGAAAATCAATACATTAACATTACAGTAATTAAATAAACTTGATCTTGATTTTAACAACATCGACAATTCAAAAGTGCAAGTAATCTTAACAAAAGCAAATGGGTAATCGTCACGAAAATAACAATAAAAATATTGAGTTCAAACAAAGAAAAAAGGGAGATGGAAATCCACACTTAAACAAGAACAAATAAAACTGTAGGCAAAAGAGATTAAGCTAATAATAGACATAAGAAGTTTAATCTTACAAACCTTACTATGGTACGAACGTGCTAGGTTATAATAAGAGTGTGCCCTTGTTGGCCCGTGATTAGTTACAGCAAGAGCAGTTTCAGTGAGTTGCTCAACCAGGAAATGTTGACCAGTGAAGAAGAAATGGTTTGCTAGATAATTAAGTGACGTTGCACAATACGGATAAAATTCAAAAGCTCTCTGCATCTTTTCCATTCCCCTTCTAATACCAGCAGCTGTGGATAAAGGTAATGTCAAAGTCCAGTCAGAATGATATATAACAGAATAAAATTTACAATTCATCCATGGTTTCAAGGATGATGGTTACCAGAAGACACTTAGTATCAGGATTTTTGATTTGGTTTCCCTATGTCAATATTTAAATATCTATATGGTTCTGATTCTGCATATATCCATATGTAACAAAGCGGCAGCGCACCTAATCTATAAATTATGGTTAGCATAACATGCCATAGTTTGGGCCAATAAACATATATGCAGGCCCAAACAATTGCATTGTTTATAAGACTAGTCTTAATATTTTCACATAAATCACCTTAAAATGTTTCAAAAAAAGCAAACCAATTCAGCCCTAATCACTAAAAGAATACACAAGTTACAACAGTTTTAGTATAAGATATTTATATTATTAAAATAGAATGCATATTGTAACTTATAATATGCATTCCTCTATTAAAGATTGAGAAAAAAAACCTATCGTACCCATATGTTCACTCAAAGTAATGTAGAACATATGCGCATACCCTGATTCAAGTCCCCCCCTGTCCTAGGTAACAATGATTTCAGATATATAGGTATTTTAAACTCTGAATTAGTCTATGCATAATAGGGTAAGTGTAATTGTGTACCTGTTGTAAATTTTATATACATTGGGAATAAAACATGGCTCACCTTCATTAATTTGCAAGTCCAAAATTCCAAGTGCCACAAGAGCCTCAACATTTTCGGGGTCCAACTGTAAAATTGTGTGATAAATAAAACATTAGCAACACCACATACTGTACAGTAAACAGAGAATATTGATCCATTACATTTCCCTTGCCTGCAAAACGCGTTTAAATGCTTGCTTAGCCTTTTCATGTTGACCCAATTTATAACGACACATGCCAATGCCAAGTCTTACAGCTGCAGGGCACTGTGGGTTTACTTGCAAGGCCCTCTTTACAAAAATTACAATTTGAAGTTAGTAGACGCAAACAAAAATCTCTATTTGATAGAACAAGAAAATATACAACCCCCCCCCCCCCACCGCATAAGCTTCGGAAGAAACGTTTAGATCTTGAACTACAAAACTCTTTCTCATACAACATAACAAATGACTGACAAACCTTGTACAACTCCAAAGACTCCAAATATTTTCCACGGCTGAACTGGACACATGCCTGCAAGAATTAAGATCCAGTCAACCCAAATAGATAACAAAAGATGCAAATAAAATCTTCTTTCTATGATGAGAAATAGCTAGACTAATTTAGTCACTAATGAATTAGTAATGCGAAAGAGGTTATTGAATCAATTTTAAGAAACACACTGCATCTATAGTCTGGCCTTCTGGCATTTTAAAAACTATTTGCCTATATTGGACACGGTAGAGAAACAGTTCTAATATTTGTGTCAACTTGATAGGATTTCTATGATTGACAAAAGAATTGAGCAATAGGCTGTTTTCACATGCTTATGCAATATGCCACCTTTGGACAAGTAGAAATATTGTGTTCTTTTTTCAAGGACATTGATTGACTACCAACGTGTTAAAGAGAAAGAAATTAATGACTCGGGAGTCAACTACTGCATATGCATTGTACTAGAACACCTAATCACTATCAATAAAAGATGTGCTGATAGAAAATGCTGATGACAGTATATACCTGACCAAGAAGGGCTGGAACATGTTCCCTATCTCCATCCAATACAATCTTAAATGCAGAAGATGCCTGGTCTAAATCACCTTTAGCTAGTAAAAGTTGACCTGCAAGCAAAAACAGACGTATTAAATTATAGAACAGTGCACACCTGTATGACACATATTAGCCTGGTAGATAGTTCATACATATGGTTTAAAAATTGAACTGTACACTAACATACACACACTCTTTATCAACTCTTCTTAAGGAGAATAAAGAGTAGCATCACCCACCGTACACCCATCAATAAAACTTGAAAAAAACAGACTAAGTTACTCAATTCTGAACATCAGCATCAAACATTCTTGCAACTAAGAAAAGGCAAAAAAATTCAGAATACATGTAAACATGGGTTATCAAAAGACAGTGCATGGAGGTAAAGAGAGGAGCATTACTAATTATGCGGTGTTGCTATAAGAATTATCAATCAAATGTCAACAAGAACTTAAATGGCTAGTCCATAGTAACTATGTTGTGAGTAATACTAACAAAAAAAATTCTGGGTGCTTATCATCATCATCCATACCTCCCTTTGCCCTCCACTCAAACTTTTGATTGTCTTATACAGACCATCAGATAGATAGCAAAAGACATACCCAATTTGTGTAAAATAAGTGAACGATTATATAGGTACAAATCCAAAAGCTGATTGTTACTTGGTTTTGGTTTGAATTCTCAACCTTGCTTCAGTCAACCCGCATTTAATTTAGATCAATGTTCAATATAGTACAACCTACATCCCCATCATCTACAACACAAACACACACACATATAAGGGCAACAATTACATTTGGACTTTAAATACTTAAACAGCAGCACAACTCAAAAGGTGGCTACAAGTTACATTTAAAAGATTATGAGCGTATCTTGCTTATCAAACCACAACTGCTCAGTTGCCTTTTTGTGTACATTTCTCATACACACTTTAAGCATTATCTTGAGGACTCCGCAAGCATAGAATTTGTAAGGAAAAATTTGTAAATTAGTGAAAGCAGTTGAAGGTTAGATACCTTTGCCAACCCAAGTAGAAGACTCGTGCATATCTATTCTTGACGCTTTATTGTAGTATTGTGTAGCTTTAATAAAATAATCCTCCTTTTCTCGTTTGGTCTCAATTTTCCCCAGGTGGCTATAGTAGGCTCCTAGAGCATTTAGTATGGCGATCCTCTCATATCTCACATCAGCATAGTACTCATCAATCTCTGTAAGTCAAAAACGCATATAACAGACTACACATCTTCAGTACCGGTAAACAAATTGCATTATGTGGTTATCTTTAACATATTCGAATATGCAATCAACATAAAATTGGCCTCCTAGCAAACCATATGTTGGCAAATGAGACGTACCAGGACTAGACCCTTCTTCCAATATTTGGCGAAATTGTTCAACCTTTCCTTGTTTAAAGTACTCCCTCTACATCAAGAGCAGTATATGCCGTTAAAATGCTATCAGAGAGGGATTTTTTTTTCTTCCTTGATTTTTAAAAATTTTATGGAATCGGATACATATACAGATTGAACATACACTGATCAGCTTAGATTCTCAAATTTTGAAACAACTAATTATGCATAAGCCAACGGATTGGAATTTGGAATTGGCAATATAACAGGAAAATGTCATGCGACCATTCAATTGCCTAAAATAACTATTAGTAGATACTCCCTCCGTCCCGTATATATCGTTTCCTCATTTCTTTGTTCGGAAAAAATTGTCAACATTAAATTAATATGGTAAATTACATCCTGAGTTTGTTAGATCTTTTTAAAAAACAATACACCTTTTTGGTAACATGTAGCTTATTTATTATGAATATTTGACTGAATAGAAAGGTGGATTTTGATCAATGGCCAAAAACAAGGGACGGAGGGAGTATAATTATTTGATTTCCTGCAACAAATTCTATTTATCCCTTTGCTGGCGAACTCTATGGCTACATTTCTCAATTATATATCTCTACTGGAATTTTAGCAGCAACAATATTCAAGCTATGTTACTCCGACTCTTCTATTTAGGTTGCCGTACCCGTGTCGGACACTTGGACACTCGGACACAACACTTATTTCGTGTCGGATCCTTTGACTAAAATGTGGACACTTTGACCAATTTAAAAATCAAATATGAGCAAAACTTACAATTGAAAAGAAATATGTGAGAAAAAAGAAAGAAGCGAGAATGAGATTTAAGTACAAAAGATGCGTAATTTGCAAAATCCCTTACAAAATCATGTCTAATATGAGTTTTATTGTTACTTTTTGTTAGGATGTCTAACTTACCATACTTGTTTATTAGTATATTACGATGTGTCCCCATACCCGTGTCCAAAAATAGGACAGTGTACCCGTGTCCCCAATTTCCATAGTTCTCACACTCAAATACGTGTCGTGTCCGACACTCCGTACCCGAGCCCGAGTAACATAGTATTCAAGTGATGAATGAGCTTATAATTTTTTGTTCTGTTTAGACCTGCGCGCCTAAAAAATTTCCCGGCCGACTGTTTTATGAACAGTACAAAACTCTTTAAATTAAATCTCATAAACTCAATAAAATCTTATCAAACACTTGTTGCTATCTAGAGTGTCCCCGAGCAACCAAATTATATCCCCCCAATTGTCTGCATAATAAAACATCAAACTAACCTTACGTTATCATACACAATCTAAATATCTGAGTCAATTCCATAAAATCAAACACTAATATTCCCATAGCTTTGAGTAGATAATTCTACACAAAACCTAAATTTAAGCAGTAGAGAGATATAGAAAACTGAGAGAAAGAGGGAGGGAGGAAGGGGGGGGGAGAGAGAGAGAGAGAGAGGACTGACAGCGATGATGAGCCAGAGATCAAGAGGAGCCTGTTCAGCTTTTAAGATATCGAGAATGTCGGTGGCGTCTCTGGGCAGCTGATCGAGAGAGACTCTGACCTCCTCTTCGGAGTTCTGTACCGGAATATAAACACACGCCATTCTCCTTTTGCTTGTAATAATTCTGCAGCTAATCGATCCAATTAAACCCTAGCTCTGCAGCTTCGGAGTAGGAGAAGAAGATGCTGCGAGGCAATAGTCTTTGTTCGTGTATTAACTTCTTTTTTTTAAAAAACTAGTGAATAAAGCCGCGCTTCGCTGGCGGCTTTATAAATTTTGTATAAATTTTGATAAGAATTAATATTATAATAGTATAAAAATTATTTTGAGTCATCTTTCGGTTAAATATATCACTAATAAAAAAAATATTATAATTAGTATAAAATTCTTTTTAAGTGGTCATCCTGTCAAACACAATACTAATAATAATATTAGTTCGAACCGCCTTCTCGTCAAAGACAATATTAATCCATAATTTTTATTTTTATGATAAAATTAAATATTGCAGTATAATTTAGATCAAAATTAGTTTGAGTCGCTCTTTTGTCAAACACAATACTAATAAGAATTATTCTAATTATGATAAAATTAAAGATATTAATTGGAAAAAAATTATTTTGAAGTGTGGTCCTGTTTTAACAAATAATATATTATAACATAGATAAACAATTATTTTAGCCATTTTCCCGTCAAACATAATACTAATATAAAAATTATTATTATTTAGACAAAAATTAGTTTGGGCCGCCTCCCGTGCTCGTCAAACACAATACTAATCAAGAATCATTTACATTATCATAAAATCAATATATGATTCCTATTTTATATATCCTATTTTATTTTATTAATTATTTTTATTTTGTGATTCCTATTTGTTAGTTAAAAATAATTATTCTTTTATGGTTCCAATTTTTTTGCTATTAGTTTTTTCTAATGATTATTATCTTCACAATCCTTCATTTTTTATTCGAAATTTAAGAAAATTATAAGACTAAATCGAAAATAAAAATTGTACGTATTACCTTACAAATCTTAAATATAAATTGTATTTTATCTATGATTGTTAGTTTAAATAAATATGAAAATTATTCTAATTATGATAAAAATAAAGATTATGATTGGATAAAAATTATTTTGAACCGTGGTCCCGTTTTAATAAGAAAATATATTATAACTTAGATAAAAAAATTATTTTGGCCACTTTCCCATGAAATATAATACTAATAGAAAAATTATTATTATTTAGATAAAAATTAGTTTAGGCCGCCTCCCGACAAACACACTACTAATCAAGAATCATTTACGTTATTATAAAATCAATATATGATTCCTATTTTATATATCCTATTTTTTTGTTAATTATTTTTATTTTATGATTCCTATTTATTAGTTAAAAAAATATTATTCTTTTATTGTTCTAATTTGTTTGCTATTAGTTTTTTAATGATTATTATCTTTACAATCCTTTATTTTCCATACGAAATTTAAAAAAATTATAAAACTAAATCGAAAATAAAAATTGTACGTATTACCTTACAAATCTTAAATATAAATTGTATTTTATCTATGATCATTAGTTTAAATAAATATAATCCTACTCTTTTTAGGATTTATAAATAAGAAAAGAATTGTATTACCTTTAGAGTCGAAAGAGAAAAGAGTTGTATTAACTTTTGGAATCCTTAACTTGATTTTTTAAATATAATCCTATTCCTTCTAGGATTACTAAATAAGAAAAGAATTGTATCATCTTTAAAATTTAATAAGAAATACTAAATAAAAAGGAAAAGAATTGTATCGCCTTTAGAATTCAATAAGAAAAGAATTGTATTACTTTTAAAATTCTTGAACCTGATTTTTTGAATTATAATTATATTTTTTATCCGAAATTTAAGAAAAATTAGAAGAATGAATCGAACAATTCTAGAGACGTCTGCATCCTCCTTTATATATATATATTGATTGTTCGTGTATATAACCTGTAATATCTTTGTATTTAGACTAATAGCCTGTTTTTTCACCAAGTTCACTAATATTCCAAAATATCTTTTATATAATTTTGATAATTATATTGATCATATAATAAATACTCTCTTTGTATCATTTACAAATTTATTCTCTTATTAATATATAATCTTTTCTGTTTATAATTATTTTGTTTTGGAAATATATTTATGTTATAATAAACATAAATTTTATAAATAAACTAAGTCATATATTTGTAGTTATTATTGCAATTTATTATAATATGAGAGTCATTTTTCTTATCAAAATATAATCTGTACCCAACGTCTAATTACTTTAGCTAGTGGACTTCTAAAATATTATTAGTTTAAAGTTAAATGTTTTGACAAATAATTCTTCATTCACCAAATTATTTTACAATTTAATGATGAAGTCACAAAAAACTCTATTCTTTTATTATAAACTATATAAAAAACTTCATTTTTTTATTCAACCAAAATTAAAAGTAAAGTCGAATATTGTTAAACTGCGGAACGTTATCCTGCCATATCACAATGTGATATGCTTCCAATGTCAATAAAAAGTAACTCATCCAATAGTATTGAACATCTAAAAAATTTCAAAATCAAATGCGTCCCAAGCCAAAATATCAGAAGTACCGCCCCATCCCGGGCCACACACTTTATGGGGTTGTATAGACTAAAAAAATCGTGATTGCTTCCGATCTTGCAACTAAAGTAAGAGTCTTACCAAAATAATCTTTCTTCCCCTTAAGAATGACCTCTAGTAACCAATCTAACATTGTTCCTTGTAATTATGTCATTTTCGTTCATATTATCTATTGAACACTCATTTTGTACCTATAACAAATGTGTTTTTTAAAACTGGTTTGGGTACCCTTTTTAGGTTGGTTGTTTAGTTTGTCCTCCATGCAAATTGCATGAGCTGTTTTGTGTGGCATCCTTCCAAATCCCAAGTCCCGACCTGTATTGTTTTAAACATGTCTCATCGGTGGTGTTCTCAAGTTTTGCATATATTTTAGACGAGAAATATTAGAGTTTCCAAAAAAGAAATTCAAAAATTGTCTTCTGATTGATTCAATCTTCATATAAATATAATGGACCCCCTCATATACATCACCCCTTATTTTAGGCAAGAAATGTTAGAGTTTTCAAAAAGAAATTCTAAATTTGTTACAAACATTGAGTTGTCAATTTGTGATTGATTCAATCTTCCCCAAAACAAAAATGCTCCAGTTGTCTTTTAGTAAATATTTTGGGATCTTTGGCATTGCTCTTTTGAGTCAAGTCCATTCTGTTTTACGGGATGAACAGACTTTAAAATCTTGTTAAACTTGGCAGCTGACACTTGAAAGAGCTAGAGTAATACAAAGCCCAAAAGTGGTTTTTTGTACAAGCAACTCCCCAGAAGCTCTTACCTCAGATGGCCTATTCACTTTCTGTCAGAGTAAATTATTGCACTGCAATGCTATATAATTTACGAAAAAACAAATACACTTGGAATGCAATTTATTTATATAGTGCATAGAGTTCAGGCAAACCATCCAATGTCAAAAAACATGCTTGACAAA
This sequence comes from Daucus carota subsp. sativus, assembly GCF_001625215.2. NCBI lineage: Eukaryota > Viridiplantae > Streptophyta > Magnoliopsida > Apiales > Apiaceae > Daucus > Daucus carota. The sequence goes on along the minus strand of NC_030387.2, from coordinate 23,473,637 downwards.
TTTTGCCAGTCTATAAAATCACAGATATAGCAAGAGAACCAAAATTGATATTTGCTTTAAAACTTTCGAGCACACCCTTGCTACTATGAGCTTTAGAGTTAAAATTTTGTATTGCTATAGTCCAATACACCAAGTACCCACAATAAATGATACTATACAACTTTTTAAAACATAGACATGATTAAAATGTACACGGCAGATAAATCAACAACCCTGCTTTCAGTCAGTAATTCAGAATCCTTCAGTGAGGGCAAAGACTCGGCCAGCCAAAGGAGGAAGCAGCGCAGAGACAGCATCTTTGATAGCCTGATCAAGTACCATCACATAACATGTAATACTATAAGTCTATTTACGAAAAGTGATCTTATTTATAAAATGAACACAAGGTTCAACTTAGCACTCCAGGAAAGGTAGACCAAGTTTCATGCCTAACATGCTGCAGAAACAAAATAGAATAAAGAAAGCTCTATTACTGCCGGCGATGTTATCGCATCATACGATCTTGATTATAAACATTTCTTTTCCGTTCCTCCTATCTCAAACATGTGTTTATCATTTCCTTCATATAGTAAAACTCTTCTATTAACATGTATTTTAAACATTGTGGACTGGAACTGGTAATAGCACCAAGCCAACAAATATAACACTTACCTTTAATTCATAGCGAGCAGAAAAGTGAATCAGAAGAATTGCTTCGTTCTCAAATCTATTGGCATAGTTAATTATCTGGTAGAAGGTTATCAGAAAAAATATATGTAAGAATAAAGTTGTAGCTTGAGTTTCACGTATAATAATAAGGACAAAATTCAACCTCAGACAAATGAACATGGCCAAAATCTCTGGCATGCTCTACTGTCACTAAACTATCGACATAAGTTGCCTGCATGAATAACAAGAATCAAGGAACTAGTGAGGAAAGTACTGAAGATATAATGTAATAAGTGTTTCGAGGAAGAAAGATATCCAGCTAGAACATAATACTATGCAGTTTCTATATATAAAACATCTCATGACCATCACATGTATAGCCAATGTACAAAGAGAAAAAAAGCTAACAGCTCCAAGTTGTACCTCCATAACGAGAATCTTTGCTTTCAAAACATCACTGTTAGTGCTATCTAAGATGAAGTCTGACATAGTGTCACCGGTAAAAGCAATTTCAGGCGTTGTAATAGTGTAGGTGATCTGGCAAAATACAATCCTAAAACCATTAGAAGCTGCATACTGAAGTAATAGCCAAGATAATTATACCAAATACCACCGAACATATATATAATTTGGGTTCAACAGAGAACTCCGGCGAACTCTTTTTTTTTTAAATGTAAAATTTAACATATTTTTTTTATTCAAAATACACGTGTTAAGTAATTAAACACAAAAAGTGAAAAGAAAACATGCATTTACAGGAAAAATTTATGAAAACTATTTAATGAAAATGTGTATGTTAATTGTATATAGATAGTATATATAAATTACTATTAGAGGGCATTTTGAAACTTGCATTTCATTTCAAATAATGGATTTCAAATGACAGGATTTGAATTGTCATTTCAAATTCTCAGGCTTATACTAATACTAGCTTATAACCCGTGCAATGCACGGGCGGTTATAATATTTGCTATCTTATTGTATATTTTTTAACTTAAATTAATATTATTGTGAGGATAAAATTATGATAGAATACTATTATTATATAAATTTTTTATTTAACAGCTGATAAATTCTTAATAGTTAATTCCGTCAAACGGCTAATAAAAAATTAGGTTGAACATATATATTTTACTGAGAATGTTAAAATATATTTTTTTCATCTTATAATTTAAGAAGATCTATAAAATCATGTATAAATCAACCAATCAATCTTCTAATATTTCGTTATTGATAATTAATAATATAGTATGGAACATATTATAAGTTAAAAAAGACTCGTAAAACCAAATACCGACCCATTATACTCTAATTTTTAATGTTTTGGTTTAATAGATAATAAAAAATATATTATAACATGTTATAAATTAAAGAGGTTCATGGGTGGAATACCAACGGGCTCACCGAACTCGACTGACCGACCGACTAACTGAACTTTTCATGTTTCAGATTTAACAGTATAATAGTATATTATAGATTTATAATATTACTTTTAAAGTGAGTCCATTAGAGTTTTTAAAAATAATGTTAATGTGGTTTGGTTGAAAAATATCACAAGTTATTTATTAATAATTATATATAATAATATTATATTTTTATATATATTAGTCCGTGTTACTTGTAGAGGATCCGTTTTTTAGTGAAAATATATAAAAAAGATAATGTGTTTTAGTTAAAAAGGTAATTACTATATTTTTCGATGTTATTTTAAATAATGGAGTTTTTTTAGTTAGAAAATATAAAAAAAGATGACATATTTTAGTTTAAAAAAATAATTGGTATATAGATAGGCCCGTATTTTGGCTCAAGTACCGACTGACCAAACTTTCAATGTTTTTGCTTAATAATATAGTAAATATAGATGCATATATATTTTTTAAGGTTTGACTTTAGTTTTTGGTAAGTCAAATATGTCTTATATTTGTTTTATGTTTTGATCTTATATTTTTTTTTTTATATTTTGATTTGTTTATATTTTGTTTGAAATCCACTAATTTTGTTTGAAGCCCGCTAATTATAAAAGTCCGTATAAAAGCCCGTGTTCCGACTGACCAAATTTTTAATGTTTCGGTTTTAATAATATAATATTTTTTAAGGTTTGACTTTAGTTTTGGTACAGTCAAACAGATCTTATATTTGGTTTATGTTTTGATCGTATATTTGTTTTATGTTTTGATTTGTTTATATTTTGTTTGAAGCACACTAATTTTGTTTGAAGCCCGTATAAAAGCCCGCGTACCGACCGACCAAACTTAGCCCATTAATTTTGTTTGAAGCCCGTTAATTATAAAAGTCCGTATAAAAGCCCACGTACCGACCGACCAAACTTTTAATGTTTCGGTTTTAATAGTATAGTATAGTATTTGAATGCAAGGATTTCAAATGAAATCCAAATACAAATTCCCAAACAGGTTAATTGATCAAATCCAGGATTTCAAATGAAATCCATGTTACCAAACAGGCCATTAGTACTATCAAATTAATTAATACATGTGGCCGAGCTACCGAGACAATAGTAGCTACAAGATACTCCAGTACTACAACTAGATCAAACATTCAAGTACCAAGGCTTGGAGAAACAAACTATTACCGTGTGAGTTTTTGATGATGATTCTCATACCTATATCACTTCCACCTATACATTGCATTAAGAACAAAATGGAACTTGCGAGAATTTTGCTTACACATCACAGACATTGACAGGACAATAGAGACTTACCTTCACACCTGAATTCTTCAATTTTTTTATCTCATTTCCAGGGAGCCCTAAATATTCCTGCTTAAGTTTCTGTTTTACAGCATAGACTATATAACCCTGCACATTTTACATGCAAAGCTAATTAATTCTTTAAATACTCAGAGAGTCCTATTAGTTAGTTTTATTTTCATAAATAGAAGTAGATGAATAAAATGTAAATCAAGATGAAAACCTGGCTTGGAATGCCATGATAAGTCTTGAATGCTTTGACTTTCAAGTCCTTTCTTAAACAAAATTCTTCTCCTGCAGATGTAGAAGGTACAATATTGAGGTAAGAGAGTGGTCTCAAGTCCGTAACTTTGCAGAACCTCAAAGATTCAGATCAATGACATGTATAGAATTGTAGATGAAAACATTACCAATATCCAAGCCTATAAGAGTATGCTTGAGCTCTGACTGATCCATCGATCTGTGTACATCAAATAGCTTTTCAACATTTTCTTTTATTACTTTGGGTACAATAATTGTTGGGGGCTTCATTCTGTATAATCCTCGAGTTGCAACATACATAGGCAAACCACCCTGCCACAGTTGTTATGTCACGAGCAGTACTTGTACATCCAGTAGGTGCAATAGGAAGTAGTCTACTTATTATTCATAAGACACTTGCATAATTCAAAATGTTTCTGTTCTAGAAATGCATTAACAGTAGAATCAATAACAATGTAGTGAAAAAGAATGCTGAGTAATAAATTAGGTTTAAGAAAACAAAGACACATATCACTAATTATGCTAACATATTGAATATTGAAACTCTATGTAATTTGAAAATTCAGTGGCAAGAAAATTAGGGGGAGGGGGGAGAGAGAAATGGGGGGAGGGAGGGAGAGAGAGAGAGAGATACAATATGATCCATATGGGCATGAGAGATGAAGAGATAATCTTGAGAAACAGCACGCTGAGGGCACTTGCCAATGTCGAATGCTAAGCTAAGACTAGGGAAAATGACACAAGTCTCGTGGCCTGCAATTGATAAACCCTCAATTGGGTACCCTTGTATATTCATCTTTTGTTTTCTGCTTGTGTTTTCTTCTTTCTCTATACTCTTCTCTTCATTCTTCTCCATGTCTCGAATTTCACTCCAGCACTAAGCCATCTGTTAGGGCTCTTGGAAGGAGCTCATACACTTCAATACTTCATTTTTACTCTCTCCAGCGACTTGCGGAATTTACATTCAAGTCCTTTGACCCTAAAAAGAGAGTGCGTTGTTACTTATTATCACTTTATCTTAATATGCCCGGTTCTCAAGTTATAATTACGGAAACGTCCTGCTCCGAGTTATAAATAGGAAAGAAAACACGTGAAAGAGATCACTCTTATGCTGTCGAGTTTTTTAAAAGAATTAATATCGGATACAAATATAGCATATTTTCACTCTAAAAGTTTCACTCCAAAAACAGGATGAAAGTGAAAACACATTTATTTTCACTTGCATTCACTTACTTTCTCCCCCTAAAAAAACTCGAGAGCAGGACCTAAACACTGGATTCTGAAAAATTATCTCAAATTTTATTTATTAACGCTACATCGTAACGTCTTTTTTTTTTGTGTTCTAGATAAAGTTAGTTTTTCCTTTAACTTATGTTATTTTTAAAAAACAAGTTTTTATTTTTTAAAACCAAAATATCTGGTTATTTTATTTATCAAAACAAGTACTTAATTTTATAAAATAATAAATATAAATGACAAATGTAGTAGTATTTATTTATCAGAAGTATATAAATACAAATTATTTACAGAAAATAAATTAAAAATTTTGAATTTAGCTTTTTTTCCCAACAATGCCATCAATGTTTGACTTTTGATCTTCAACTAAGAAGCCGACTACATACTTAAAAAAAAAATTAAAGGGCTTTTACTTTGTGCAGTTTGCTGAATTTATCTTCAACTCCTTTGAATGAATTAAATGAGGACTTAAATCACAGCATTTATTATACATAATTCTCATGATTACTTAAATTGAGGTCGATTGCACTAATTTATACGTCCGATCGGATTTTTTTAAAAAAATTAACAATTACAACTGCTTCTTATTTGATTATATGAGCTACTATGTTTTATATTTTAACTCTTCCATTATTTTATTTTCAAGTGATATCAGATTAAATAAATTTACAAAAATTATTATTCTTCCAAATCAAATGTTATAATAATATCAAAAAATATCTTTTAATTATGACATGCTTCAATAACTAAAATAATATATATTATTATGTTATTTTATTATTTTTGGTGACTTATGCTATTTTTCATATTCTTATTCTTTCATGATGATAAAAGATAGAGATGTTGGTCCGAACATATATAATTTGAGTAAATAATGTCTTAAATATCATAGTTAGAGAAAATGGATAGCACGTATAAACTCAATACAGTGTAATATTACATAAAGTAACGTTTGAAAGACTCTCCTCGTCGTGACATCTAGAACCATTTCTCAAGATAAGACACCGAAAGTTGCGTATGTGTGTTCATTTAATAAAATATTTTCTAAATCTCACCAAATTTTTTTATTAATATTTATGCTAGAAAATATTTTTTTTTAAAAAAAATATACTTCATTTACGAGCAACCAGATCTTATAAAAAAAATAATTAATTTTTAAAACTTATTTCTAATATTCTATTTTGAAATATATTTATTTTAATAATTTCTCTTTAGACAATAACAAAAAAAATGTATGATGAAAACAATTAGTGTAGTTCAATTGCCTTTCGTAATTTTATTTTACACTTTTATTTTTATTTTTATTAAATATAAAAATTTATATACTTGAACTAATGTCAATAAATTTATTCTTTTTAAATCATGCATGTACTAATATTTTCTTATGAAGTTATAGTTAAATAATATTTAAATATTTGGAATAACAAATTAAACTCTATCTGAAAATATTTCAGAAAAAATAAAAAAATAGAAAGATTTCTTTTGTCTAGAGAAAATCGATTAAATATAAAAAAACATAACTAATTAGAAAAAATAGCAACTAAGTTAAGTTTACTTTGACAAAATTATTTTATGAACTTTATTTTCTCGATTATCCAAGTAAAGTTCCAGTCAAAAAGAGGATTAATATAGCAAGTTTCAAGATATTAGCTTAGGGGCCATTTGATAACGAGTGGATGAGACCAAAATAGCTGAACCATGTATCAGTCATCGTCCAGATCATTTGTTTCAATTTTCCAAACTTCTGGACGAGTCTAGATTATTGCTGGACGACATGGCCATCGAATTGTATCTGAATGGTTAAGGAAACCACGGCAGCCAACACTTTATGGTCCTGTTGGTTTTTATAAATTTTAAATTTTATAACTTATAATATTTTAAATATAAATTAGTTTATACTCCCTCCGTCCTCCGTGCTTGTTTACGTTCATTGTTTGCACATATTTTAAGACTTCAATAAAATATAATTTCATAATTTTTTTTAAAATTTTTCATTTTTTCATTTTTTGAATAAAAGTTTAAATCTCAAATTTTTATTCAGAGAATTTTTTTTTGAAAAATATATTATGAAACTAAATGAAAGTGGAAAAACGTGCCAAAAAATAACGTAGAGAAATGTGGGGGACAGAGAGAGTAATCTTTATTTACATACTTGCAAAAAAAATTGGTTATATTATTATCTACATAGATATTTTATTTGTTCGGAAATTTTATTCTGATTTTTTACTCATCCAGAATTTTAATTCAGATTTAACAAATGATAAAAGAAATTATTCGTCCAGAAATTTTACTCCTTCAAATTTTTTACTCATCCAGAAATTTGATTCAGATTTAGCTTAGTGTCATCATAATGACGACCACAACTAACCTCAAAGCTATATTAGTAATCACCAGTAATCACTCCAAACTGTAAAAAGTAAAATTGTGCATATTTAGCAATTATGAAATTAAAAGAGTGAACGAAAACAAAACACAAAAAACAATTCTCGCTGAGGTTGATGTTAGAGAGCTAAGGAAGATTTCCAATTGATTGCGATTATACGTGCATCTCTCTCTCTGAATCCAACCAATATGCCTGTGAAATGGTAAAATATACACCCACCCACCCACCCACCCACCCCCATTACATGTATCATACACTCAATTGTGTTACTGAAACAATTCTTGGTTTTATGTTTTGTATTTCTAGGGTTTTGCATTGGCAACCAAATGCAGGGACAACAGTGAACAGTCAAATCTTGACTGAAGTATCTCAATGTGCTGAGAGTATCAATGGCATTAAAGGTGGAAGATGGAAAGCTACTCTGAATTTTTACAGACCTATGCTTAAAGGTCTAAACTTTACTTGCACGTCTTTATATCTGTAAAGTCTTGCTTTTTATCTTGTTTTTTTGGTCAGTTATAGGGATTGATTGTTTCTAGTAATTCAGTTGTATGTAATTGAGTAAGATTCAAGTTATGATGGCTAATTTTGGTTGTGTTAATGGTTTGAATTATTAGAGCAAGTTAATCCGGTGGAATTTCCGCGTGATTTTTTGGGGATTTCACTCCAAGAGCAACCTAGTAAATACTATTTTGTGATTCGAGGACAACGGATAGTTCTCGAGGCAGATTCAAATATTCAGAGTATAATGGAGAAACTGCAATCGTATAAGTCCAGGGTGGCTCTTAATTTCGAGGTGTGTTTCTTTGTGATATCTTTTAAAAAATATTGATATTGTTTATTTGTGGTAACTGGGAAGTCATAACGCCTCAATGAAATGTAATTAGATTCACTTGCTACTTCTGTTTAATGTAATAGTCTCGATGGTGCTATAGCTTTTTTGAACTCACAATATATGCAAAATTAATTAATTAAATGTGGTTAATGGTATACGTATGAAGTTTAAGCCGCCTTTGTTTGCCTGGAAAAAAATTACTGGACAGATTTGTGGAACTGATGGAGACAAAATTTAAAGTCGAGAAAATAGTTGATCTGTCTATGTGCGAAGTGCATGTTGTCTCGAGATGTTTGATAATTTTTGGATGACAAAAGTGCAGTGTTTGTGAAGGATGTATGAAGGATTTTGGAACCTTATATTGCTTTAATAAAGTGATAATTTTGGTGTTATCGATATAATACTTGAATGAATAGTAATTTTCATTCTGTAATTCCATATTTTACTTCCAAATCATGCTTAAATTGTGACACACTATAACCTGCAGGGCTTCCAATATCAAATTGGAGACTTCCAGTTGAGAGTCGGGAAAGTTGTTCCAGTTCACTCGGAAAGTTTGAGGGGAATAGTGATGGAGGTATATAATTTTTCTCCACAATTGAATTTTTAGTTGGCTGCCTCAGCTTATAATACTGATCATTGATATTATCTATCTTTTGTAGTATACTCCCTCTGTTCCCTTCAACTTGTTCCTTGCAATTTTCTTTATTGGCATACTGGAGTAGTTAGATAACTACTTTGATAGACTACTAATTTGTTAAGCTTAGCTAGGAGATCTTCTAATGGTGAGGAGGTTTTGGTATCAGTGATATTGGGAAGATTTTGGTTCCAGTAGTAGCAATATCGTGAAGAATTCGGTTTGTGATGAATTAATGATATTGGAAACTAGGATGATACTCATTGTGTTTTCTCTTTTAATTTATGTTTTCTTCGGAACATTTACGGGAATAAATGGGATGAAACAGGAAGAGTTAGGAACCTCATATATGTAGTAATCGAGCTTTGGCTGTAGAAATGGTAGTGGTACAGGTCTCTTGAACATCTCATTTAGCTTTTGTCAGTGAAGTCCTCCATTGCTGTTTCTTTTAGTTTGATACGTTAGTGAATTAATGATATTGGAAACTAGGATGATACTCATTTAGTTTTCTGTTTTAATTTATGTTTTCTTCGGAACATTTACGGGAATAAATGGGATGAAACAGGAAGAGTTAGGAACCTCAGATTTGTAGTAATCGGGCTTTGGCTGTAGAAATGGTACAGGTCTCTTGAACATCTCGTTTAGCTTTTGTCAGTGAAGTCCTCCATTGCTGTTTCTTTTAGTTTGATACGTCAATGCGGTGTATCATACTAATACCAACAAGTGTAAATGTCTATCAGTATTGTACATAGTCGGCTTTTAAGGAGTAAACATACTGTCTCAACTCTCACACAATTTCTTATTGGGATGTGGCCACAAGATACCGATAGAATAGCGTCGAAGTCGATGGAGAAAACTTTTACAGAAATTAAAAAGTTGGAATAGAAAAACAAATCTTCTGTTTTAATAAAGAGGAATGACTGCGTCTACGGCTCTACGCTTTTGCTCAATTGACATTCTTCCCCCCTTCTGCATGTTCTCTTCATCCTCAAGAACCACATTTTTCTTCTCTTTCTCCCCATTGTAGAAACCCTAGTTGTCTCTTCTTCCGAATCAATCCATGTCTTCAGCTCTCCAGATACATCTCTGTATCCGAAGAAATCGTATTGCACTACGAGCTTCCAAAAACTATATCTTATCATTTTGATCTTCCCCTCTTGCTGAAAAAGCATAATCATCCTATTTTCACAAAATCAAGGTACTTTTACCACAATGTAAACCTTAGCCCCAATTAATCAGCCAATTAAGTTGATCGTAAAACACCATTTTTTAAATAGAATTTAGTATGTGTCAACAAAATTAAAGGGACAAAAAAGAAACAGATGAAGACCTACATACTCAAGAATCAGAAAAGTCACTTTATAGTGCAGGAAAATAGGCTATACTATTATATAGAAAGATTAGTCTATATAACTATCAACTAGGCAACGCCATAGTTATCAAGAGTTCGTCTGGGCTACAGCACTATAGTTTGGGAAGGCAACCAGATCGCCTTGAATTCACTGCGCAAGGCGATAGTTTTTGGGCATTCTTAAGCATCTAGACGATGAGTAGGTGAAACCTAGGCTCCTTTGGGCATCAAAAAATTTTCGGCCATTGTATTATTGTTTTGGGGGTCACATATGTCTCTTCTGATAAATCATATTTCAATATTACAAAAGTTTGTTTTGGGGTTTCTAAATAAATTCTAGTTCATAAATATTATTCCAATTTTGTTCTAGTTTTTGACAGATTTTAACCTCTTAAAAATCATCTTGCTTTTATCTCCTCATGTGTTCACAAATGTGGTTCAATGATTCAACTATGATCAATTGTACATTATAATCATAAGCTGATTGAATTTTTTTAATACACTTGCCAGCAGTACGACTTGAATTTTTAAAAATATTGGCAGAATTTTTTTCATGCAATACTCTGAATTAATCTTTAGGCCAACCCCCCCCCCCCCCCCCCCCCCCCCCCCCCCCCAAATACTTTGATTTTAAAGAAATTGATGATGGAATTCATTTCTTTGTGTACTACGTACACATATTCATGTGTACTACTTACACATATTCATGTGTACTATGAATGTACAATAAATCAATCTATACAGAGTTTTACTTGAGTTAAGCTCAATTGTTGAGACCCTGCACCAGTGTCTAATTATGGTCACCCTACACTCATACCAAAGTCCTGGTAAATTAGCAGGGAAATTCAGTCACTATTCATAGTCAGCTCAAGTTCATGGTTAAAGATGCATTTTAAGCTAGCACCAAACCTCCCATATTTTTCACACACGTTAAAAGTACAACCGGAACTTATATTCTTACCGAAAGTAATCATCTATCTGTCTTAATACTTTATTTCTATAATTATTTATCAACCAAGTCAAATTCATTATATTCAATTTTAATGGGGCAGATTTGTTGTCTAAAAACTTATAAAATATCTTTAAACCAAAAATGGAGCATATTTTAACATCTTAAAGTATAAAAGGAGCATATTCAGTTCTATGCCATTCTATAGATGTTTCCTTTCTTTTTGACTGCTGTAAAATGGATGCCATAAAGTTTTGCTGGCATGCTAGGCATATAAGCAACACAAACTCAGGGAGTAAAACAGTTTATACATACAGTTTATATACCCTCAACATTCCTGGGATACTTAACCTCTGTTATTTCTCTTGTGACAATCGAAATCTACCTATACATTGTATGTTTTACATGATAACAGCTGTACCAATAAACAGTCGAGCAGTAAAGTGTAATTCAGTAATTCTAGATGAGAAAAGTGTATGCTGAACCTTTAATGCTCCAAGAGTCAATGGTCGTTTATTTTGCAGATGGATTATCTACCCATTTCCTCATGGGAGAAGTCTCACCAAATCATGGCGGAGTTTTATGATATATGGCAAGAAGCTCTGCAGAAGAGATCATTGCCCGGACACTTTGCTCGCATGGAACCAAACTTCGGTGAGTATGGCCTCGGGGACCAATACACTTTACCGCACACAGCGGTTCAGTATGCTAGTATCATGCTCCAAATGATTGCAACAGCACAATCTGTGAGAAACTAGATGAATAAGGATTCTACAAGGACATGTATCTTGTTTTGTGAAATATGTCAGCTGTGTAAACTATATTGTTGATGATCAAAGTTTTGTTATACTTTAAATAAACCAGCATTTAGATTTTATTGGGCAATCTAAGTGGACTGTGCCTGGCTAATAACAGAGTTCCAGACAATGCACAAAAATAAAAAACTATGCTAGCAAAAATATATAAGACATTCTGTATTGCTGTAGAGGCTTATCTCTTGTGTGATGTCTCGGCGTTAACTTCCAGGTATGAGAACCTTCGAATCTGTTCCTTGTCATCTAGAGCACCCACAATGGTGTATGCCCATTTCCCCATTTTTTGAGCCTCATTTCAGGACCTCACCAGAAAGTGGCTATGACCACCAAGCTGTGAAGTCTCTCCCACCCCATTTTTTGAGCCTCATTTCACAGCACCAAAATGGCCGTGAGCCCCTGACCACCAAGCTGTGGAGTCTCTCCAACACAATACAAGGAGAAAAAGAACAAGGTCAGTTTACGTGGCCATTTATTCTTTCATATTATGTTGACTAGATACCAGTTTTTTAGTTATAACTTGTGTTGAAACAAATAAAGTGAAATAACCAACCAGATTTTAATGCAATCTCAATAGAAAAAGTTGAAGTAAGGTTTTTGGTTCAGGTTTGACTTGTCAAATAAATTGCGCTTTGTGTGTTGCTTTTAGTTTATCATGTGATAATAAAAATGAATTAAAAAATGTTAAGAAAACAGAGCAATGATACATTAGTAAAAATATATTAAATATTAAAGATAATTGGTATGACTTGTAGGTAAAAAATTATGTGTCATTTAACATTATTAGCTCGTCATAATCATACTCCTCCGTTTGGAGAAATACTTGTCTACTTCGAAATACTTGTCTACTTCAACTTTGAATGTAAATTTATATTTTCAAAATCAACCATATTTCATATGTTATGTTCAACTAATGACTTAATATAACTTATATTTAACAAAATTCACTTTTAATATGCCTGAATTTTTGAAGGTAACATATATGTTGAAACGGAGGGACCATTTGCATTTTATGTACTTAAATGTGAAATTTTATTTTATACTAATCTTCAAGGTCTGAAGTTTATATATATTAAAAAAAATATCACATGAAAACTTAAAAGTGCTACTTGTTTTGTATTCTATCGTGTAAACAAGACGGGGAGTCGGGAAGTATAAAAGCGGTTTTTTTATTGCCCGACCACTTGATAGTTGATAATAATGTCTGGGTGGGGCGCCCAAGTCTGTGTTGATTATGAATGCCAGATTAGAAATAGTTGACACTGCACAGAACCAAGATTTGTGAATCAACCAAATATTATTTGATTCAGACATTTCATGAACATATTTCTAGCTAATTATATTTCCCATTATCTCTTGTCTACTGAATTCGATGTGTTTATACTTGTACATATTATTTTAAAAATCTTTAATTTATTAAAAATTCTGTTTTAATTTTTGATTAATTTTTTTAAAATTTTATAATTAATTTATCGATTACATTCAGATTTGACTGTAAATCTCTGATCTATCCCAAAAAAAAAAATCCGATAAATTCTCAATTAATCCCAAATTGGTAAAATAACCGATTAGTTTTGATTCCTGATTTTTACATGTTTGTACATATAAATTAATGATATGAGTTCAGGTAAGTAATTGAAATCATTTATTAGTGAGTTTTTTATGAGAAAAGATATCAAATAGTAGAAACTTTATTCGTGAATTTAGAAACTACAGTAAATATGAGGAGTCATTATTTATTCCAGGGATTCTATTTGGCAGAGGAAAAAACCCACTTATAATTACCACAAACAATCATGAATAACGAGCATTTGGTATCAATCATTTCTGAGTCCCATATTAATATTAGTGGCGTCACTTGGTTCAACGTCCTAAATAATGGCATAATATAGTGCATGGCCGCACAGGTCACGTCCATCTATATCAGTACTTAAGCTTCGAGCCCAAACAGCTTACGACGCTGTCCGTAAGGGTTTAAATCCCGGAGTTAGTCATTTTTGATTTTAACTTGAAAAAATATTTGTTTGTGTTATAAGTCAGAAAATTTTTTAAAATTAAAAATAAGTCAGTAATTGATTTAAAAAGAGAAGTTAGTTTAAGATCATTTTTTTGGTGAATTAAACTTTTTTTTGATGAAAATTATCCATGAGAAATAAGTTGTCCATAAATAATTTTCATTATTATATTTTTAATAATATAAATCATTAATAAGTCAAAACCACTCGACATTTTAACACTTTAAACTCCTAGCTTATCGTACAAGTCAAGGTCGAGTCACAAGTCACATCAAGTCATAGATCATAAGTTCAATCAAACGGGCATTAACAGATCTAGGAAGAGGTATGTGTAATTTTTTAATATTTTTTATTGTTCAAAATTTTGTAAGATTATAGCAATGCTCCCATAACATTTTAATATAGGGTCAGGTTCGAGATAGAACCAAGTTATTGTTAGAACTTAGAACTCGCTAAGGACCATTAGATCTAAGTATATTATATGGTTGAGATTGAAATTACATTTAATTACGAAGTACTGTATGCATTAAATATGTACATATTTATGACCATTAACTAATCACTTTAAATAAAATGACTTACTTACCATAACTAGTTTTAATTTTAAATATAATTATTATATATTGCTGCAGTATACTATCTTTTGTAAATAGATTATACTGCAGCAATATATAATTATTATATATTGCTGCAGTATACTCTATTTTTATGTCATATATTCATTAAAACAAAAAATACTATTGCGATATATCATAAATTATACTCTTACATTATTGTCGAACTAATACAGAAATAACATAACCATAGTATACACCATTGCAGTATATGTAAGTAATAGATAAAATAATAGATTCAATTCAGAAACACGATATTAGCCAAAATGAAATAATTAGTGAATTCATTATTTTATTGTAACTTAAATATACTGCAATGATATACCATAGTATATTTATAAATTGATTTGAATTTTTTATCTATTACTTAGATATACTGCAATGGTATACTATAATTATATCATGTGTGATATATTTCCTGAAATAGTGAGATATGATATATAATTTATTACCTAATATAATGTGAAATATAATGTGTGCTTTAATGAGGGAAGATATTAAATGATTTAATATAAATGCCCTTTAGATCATAGCCATAGATTTAAATAAATCTGACGGATGCCTATGGTCCTAAGTTCTAATTCTAGTATAGGTTCTAATTTGAACCTCACCCTTTTAATATATATAGGTTTTTTCCAAAAATTACATATGCTGAAGAAATAAATAATAAATCTCATAATTAAATAAATTTTAATGATTTTTTTTTTGAAAGTATAAATTTTAATGATTTTATTTAAAATTTAGAGAATGGGCTCGTCACAGAATTAAATCATTCAAAATCTCTCTGTTGAGGTTAACAGGCTAACAACAAGGATCATTTTTTCTTCATGGTCATCGACTTCTAGAATATACTTCTGGAGAACAACTGGCTCCGTTTGGTAGTAAGGACGCTGGCTCTCTTGCTAGATCTCTGTAACGTGAGGATGACATCATCTCGGATAAATTACTAAATTTCTTCATGAAATCATCTCAGCTCCAATCTATTTCAGTTAGCAGTAGTTTCAGCATGGTCATACTTCTCTAAGATTTGTATGTCTAAATCAGTTGTGGTAGCATGTTGGTTTTTAAATAAAATTTGAAGGGTAAGATGTTGTGGTAGCAGGTTGGTTTTTAAATAAGATTTGAAGGGTAAGATGTTTTGTCAGGTCTGTTTGTTTCAGTTTGTAGTAGTTACAGTTCGAATTTGTAAAACTAATCAAGTAACATATTTTGAGAATAATCGAAAAATTAAAAGTGCCCCCCTGAATATTTTGTCTGGCTCCGCCACTGAGGATGTGCACTTTTTCAAAAATCGACACCCGTCGTCCAATACTCCAATCAAATATCTAGACTCTGCTTATACTTTGATGAAATAGAGTTTGAGAAATGAAATTTATAAATAAGTTCTGAAAAATGTATGAGAAAATAATAAATAAATATAACTGACTTTAAGTTTGTGGATGGAATGGACATTTCTTTTAAAATATATGAGTAAGATCGCCAATTCAAATAATTTTCGAATGAAGTTATGAAACCATTAAAAAGATGAAAATTATATATATTCTTCAATTACCTCAATATAAAATATAAATTTTATTTAATTTTTTCCATGTTTCATTTCATTCTATCCCATCCAAATTCAAACATGACTTTATAATTATAGTTTATGAGTATTAAAATTATATAAAATATAGTCACGCAAAATTTGTTCTGCCTTCAAATATATTATATTTTAATGAGACTACTAATATTTTTTTTGAAAACCCCCATTTATATTTAATGATAGATTTGAAATAGTAGAGTAAAGTAGTGGGTGCAATAGTATTTATATTATTATAGAATAGAAATACCGGAAGAAGAAAGTAATAGATGTAATAATATTTTATATTATTAAAAATTATTATTTTTAGAAGATATAAAAAAGAAGGAATAGTCTAAAACCGTGAAAAATGTATAAAAATAAATGAGAGGAAGAGTTGAAAAATGTATAGAAATGAATAAGACTGATAGGGTACGTGTAAAAGAAGGGGGACAGGGATTGTTGTTCCCAGCTACAAAGCTTGAGTAAGTGGAAACCCCAGAAGATGAGCTGAATAAAAAAGAAGCTGGCTGCTGACGGCTACCAATCTCTAGTCTCTACCGTCAAGTGCGTAGCACCTACTAATTTAACTGCGCCCTTCACACATGTCGTAGCCAATTACCAGCCACGAAAGACGAGGGCACTCATTTTTGTACACGTATGCTTTACGTGTTTAGTTTACAAATTACAATTACATTAATAAGCAGGTGTAATACGTGTAGTTAATGGGGACACATATCACGTGGAGTACATTAAATACGCCTACGCTACACTTGCTTCACTTGCTTGTATATAAATAGCAGTCCTGGTGAGCCTAGAGAGAGTGGTTGGAGTAAAAATCGGAGAATGGGGAGGAGTCCTTGTTGTTCAAAAGTGGGGTTGAACAAGGGAGCGTGGACCAGTGGGGAAGACAAGATCCTCGCCGATTTTATTCACCTCCACGGCGAGGGGCGGTGGCGAAATCTCCCCAAGAGAGCGGGTTTGAAGAGGTGCGGGAAGAGCTGCAGGCTGAGATGGCTCAACTATTTGAGACCGGATATCAAGAGAGGCAACATTTCTAGTGATGAACAGGACCTCATTATTCGCCTTCACCGCCTACTTGGTAACAGGCAAGCTACATTATCATCTCATCTTTTTCCTCCGTTTTTCAATCTGTTACGTGCATTCCTCTCAGAAGCTTCTTTCTCCGCGTTAGAGCTTGGCTAATATCGTGCCTGTTTGACAATCAATTTTTCAAGAAAATAAGTCCTTATCTTTTTTGTAAAAAATGCCTTTGTTATTTATATTTTTTTTATATATATTATTTGACCTAAAAAAGGACTAATTTTAGAATAAAATATAAAGTTTTGTGTATTTTCTTCCAAAACTAAGTCTTAAATCTGAAAAATAAGTCCACCCAAACGGCTCCATAAGTTAGGAGTTTAATATGTTTGTTTGAGTAATTTTGATTTACGAATTGTTTAAAATGTAATAATAAAATAAAAATGATTTATGAATAACTATGATTTTTGGACAATTTATCAATATAAAATTGAAAAAAATTAAATTACCAGAAAAATACCTTAATCTAACTTATGACTTTAAGTTAGTTTACGACTTATTTTCAGTTTTAAGTCAATTTATATCATAAATAGATATTTTTTTAGTTTAAAATTAAAAACCGCTTTAAAGATTCTAAATCAGGACAAATAGGCTCTGAGTCAGAAATCATTTTAATCAGAATTAGCTTATTCGTGTCATTTGTGTAAAAAAATTGTACAAACAGCCCTTAGATGAATAATGAAGCTAAGAGTCTTCACTCTTCCTTGCAGGTGGTCTCTCATAGCTGGGAGGCTCCCTGGCCGAACAGACAATGAAATCAAGAACTACTGGAACACAACTCTGCGAAAAAAGACTCATGTTAACCAAACTGCATCTACTTCTGCATCTCCTCCTCCAAAGTCCTCCAGGACCAAACAATGCAGCACAGACAAGAAAAGGAAAAAGAAAGACAAAAAAAACGTGGAGTCAACTCACCAAAATGTGGCCTCCTCGCAAGTCACTCATCACTCACTAATCACTCCACCCAAATCAGATCACCATCCCACATTAATGGACACTACTAGCCCAGAGCCACTAGCCGCACAAAATTTAATGCCAAAACAGGATAGCAGCAGTAATGGCCAGTCATTGGATCTCGTGCCAGACGTTGACTCCAGTGACATGGGATTCAAGGAACTTCTTGACTTTGATTTCTCGGGTTTATTAGACACTAATAATGATGATCAGAGGGACTCTGAGATTGAAACTACTTCACTCATTTCTTTGAATGAGAATCCTTTAATGGATGTTTTGGTGGATGAGTTTTGGAGTGCAGTAGAGGAACCAAATCTGGCTGCTTGTAATCCTTTTAACCAATATTTTGCTTCTGAATCAGACTTTTTAGGAGATTGGTTAGCTTGATAACTCAGAATGTGTAAACTCTCCTCTGTTTTGCACTGTATCTAGCTGGCCTTGAATAAATAGTCTCAACTACATTTGTGTCAGTTCCTTTGTAGAATAGGATTATCCTAAGTTCATTAATCATGGTTATTGATATTGTTTGTTGCAGTTTGTGCACAGAGATTTGCATGATCTTTGGTTGGTCTTAGTAGTTGGTACTAGGGATGGACATTCACCCCGCCCCGCTCGACCCCGATCCGATCCCCGCACCGAACGGGGCGGGGAATCGGGGAATTTTTCGGGTTCGGGGTCGGGGTCGGGGGATTATTTCTAAAAATTTTCGGGGTCGGGGCGGGGTCGGGTTTTTCATGATCCCCGCCCCGAACCCCGACCCCGACCCGATATAATACCCGAACCCCGATCCCCGCCCCGATTCATCACCCGAACCCCCCGAACAAGAAGTGTTATATAAAATATATATGTTTAAATGATGATGCGTGAATTCATCACCCGAACCCCCCGAACAAGAAGTGTTATATAAAATATATATGTTTAAATGATGATGCGTGAATGTGGTTTTGAACCCCTGACCTCCCAGGAGAAATGAGATATGCTGACCACTGTGCCACATGTTACCTTGTTTATATCTTGTCAACTAAACACATATGAATACACCAACTCTTCAAAAAACAATTATACACATACATAGAACAAAAATATTTTACTTTTTTTCTATTAACCGGCAAAATTATGTTACTTTATTTTACCAACCCTTACTAAATAGTTTTTCCTTTAAATTTAAATCACCATACATTTTGTGTAATGTGATCATTAATCTTAATTTTCAACACAATTGAATAATATCACTAATAATATTTGTTTACAAATGAAAGACTTCAACTTTTATGAAAAGGGAAAATGAATTTTTTTGTCCCTAAACTATTTACCTTTTTAGAAACTTGCCACCGAACTAAATTTATTTTCATTATAGACACTAACGTTATATCTTCTTTTCATTTTAGCCATTCCGTTAACTACTTAACGGAAAATTCAGTTTTTCTTTTAAAAAAAAGGAAAAAGGCTAAAAAAATTCAAAAAAACAAACAAAAATCAAGAGGTATCTTTAAGAGGTCATTTTATTCCTTAAAAAAAAGCAAAAAATCTCATTTATAGTGAAAAAAAATCTGAAAAACAAAAAAATCTATAAGAAAATGAAAAAAATAATTCCATTTATAGTGTAAAATCACTACTTCAAATTCTGAACAGATTTTTCAACTATATATAAGAAAAAGACATAAATGATTGAAAATAAAAACTCTTAAATAAGTTCTTAGAAATTTATTATTAAAGAGACTGAAAGAGATGATATGTAAATCCAATCAAAATTTTAAGATTTTAATCCGAACTGTGATTTTAAAATTGAGCCCAAAAAAAATTGAAAGAAAATTCGAAATTCGAAAGAAATTTGAAAATTTCGAAAGAAAATTCAAAAAATCTGATTTTTTTAAAACTTAATATTGTACACTATAAATGGGATATTTTGGGTTTTTTAAAAAAAGTGATTTTTTAAGATTTTTTTTCACTATATGAGGTTTTTTCTTTTTTTTAAGGAAAAATGACCTCTTAAAGATACCTCTTGATTTTTGTCAATTTTTGTTTTTTTTTTAAATTTTCTGGCCTTTTTCTTTTTTTTAAAGAAAAACTGAATTTTCCGTTAAGTAGTTAACGGAATGGCTAAAATGAAAAGAAAATATAACGTTAGTGTCTATAATGAAAATAAATTTAGTTTAGTGGCAAGTTTCTAAAAAGGTAAATAGTTTAGGGATAAAAAAATTCATTTTCCCTTATGAAAATAAGATGTAATTGAATAAGAAAGACTTCAACTTTTATGAAAATTAAGATGATTTTTTATATGAAAAAAAGTCATTCATAAAAAAATTATTTCAAGTTATTTGTGTACCTTACAAAATGAGTTAATATATTTGTATGAGTATTTTGTTAACATATACTATTATTATTAAATCATATATTTTATTAATATTAGATCATATATTTATAACTTTTCTAATATGCTTATATGAATAACCTAAAAAACATAATGATCAAACATGATTAAAAAAAATTAAAATCGGACTCATAATAAACTAAATTACAAAAATAACTAATATTTATGGAACTGAAAAAAATGTAAAACTTTTTTTATATTTATGAGATAAAATGTATGAAATAAAATTTTATGAAGAAATAAACGTAGCTTCAATTCAAAACTAATTTAAATTATGTAAAACCTAAAATATGTATAGGTTGATATATAATTTTAATACGTTTTTTTATTATTTAGATTTTGTCAAAATAATACATGTATAATCCGGTTAAAAAATGTGCATGTTATGTTTTTATTCACATGACCTAAGTTAGCTTTGCATCTATGGCCAAGAAATATGAAATGAAATATTTATATAAGTTTCTAATAAGCTTATATGATTTTCCAGGCATATTACTTACTAGCAGGGGCCAGGGGGAGTGTTTCTGGAATTTTTCTTTGCAGAGCTGCAAAAAGCTGCAAGTCAAGAAAAATTTAGCATGTTAAATTTGAGTTGTGTAATATTCTTATCATTTTGTAACTTGAATTCCATTCTTGAATATTTTATTAGAAGTTACTTGTGTGGACCAGATGATATGAAAGAATGTTGCTTTGTTTTGTTAAATGTTCATGACATATTACTCTTAACTACTTCTTGTATGTATTACAGGGTGTTATTGTGATTTTATTTTTGTCATGGTCACTGGAGCATGTGATCAGGCTACTTTTTTGTTAAACACTCTAGTTATAAGTCAACTTTTTCTTTAAAATATAGTATAATCATGAAATTTAAATATATTTTAATATATTTGCAAAAACCCCGAAACCCCGCGGGGATCCCCGTTCCCCGTTCGGGGCGGGTACGGGGAAACAAAAATACTCCCCGTCGGGGATCGGGGCGGGGTCGGGTTATGGGTATCAATTCGGGGATCGGGGTCGGGGATAGCACTCCCCGGTCCCGAAGTGACCCGATGCCCATCCCTAGTTGGTACTCAGGTACCCCACTCCACGGATGTTCCATGCACATACTAATTGGACATCATTTCTGTGAGCCTGCCTGGGTGTCTGCTTCATTTTAATTTTTTAAAATTGAGTATCTAGCTGGGAAAAGGGCACAGGGTTTATATATCTATCTGGGGAAAAAACATACGGTTTAATGGGTTATGATAGAGTTGTGTTTTCTAAAAATAAGTTAGGTTACGTGTGTATCCAATTGCTCAGATACAAATGATTAAAATATGAATAAAAACACGAAATTACTCAATGATGTCTTCTGGGAGGGCTTGAATTATCTTTTTTGAGTTAGAGACCAAACTGTGAAATGGCAAGCATAATTATGAGTCTACGTGACGTCTTGTGAGGTGGTGCTAGCAACATTCATTAAATTAACTGGAAATTAACCGGGAAAGTCCACCTTCATGGCACATGTTCAATTACTGTTGTATTACCTAGTCAGTGACCAAAGTAATTTCCCAGAAGAAAAGAAAGCATCGGCCAAATGTAAAGTTTCAGTGAAACAGATCTGTAGTAAATCTAATACTATAGTCTGTGATAACTCCTTTCCTCGTCTGGGGTCCGAACAATGTTCCGGAAAGCTGAGGTCCTGTCCTAACCTGCAAAACAACGCCGCACGGGATGTGTCTGGTAAACGTAAAGTGCCTCCAACGTAATAATCAGCGATCGGAATGCTCAACAAGTAGTGACATCATTAGAATTGAAACTCTAAATATGAGAGAAAATGCTTTCGGTGGAGTATTTTAAGGGAGAACTTGCACCTACTTCAAACATGGGCTGAGGAGCCTTTAGAGCAAGTCCAAGAGTGCCTCAAATTGATGTCCTAAGTTAAAATTTAGGGCATTTGTTCAAAAAGACTGCTCCAACAATGTCCTAGTGATGCCTTATATCACTAGGACAAATCTTTCAAGCCCTATTTTTGAGGCACTCTCTCTCCTTGCCCTATCCCATATTTTATAATAAATTCCAATCAACACTCTCTTTCTCTCTCTACTTTATATTATATTTTAATGATGAAAATAAACTTTTAATAATAAAATATGAAACATATAGAGAAAATAAGGCACATTATTGGAGTTGAAGTTAGTTGAATATGTCCTAAACTACTAGGACATAATTTTTTATATTATATTTAGGGCTTCAGCAAGGACACTGTTGGACTTGCTCTTATATAGGTCCTTGTCCGCTATTGTAGCTACAGTAGCGGGCGCGGACCCATGCTTCTCCCCTGCATGGTTACTTACATGCCTGTCTTTTTGTGTGTCCTTTTGGGATTTGTGCATACTTTTGTTCTTATTTGTCTTGTACTTTGTAATGATGAGAGTTGTTTTATGGTGTCCGTGTACTATAGCGGGGGCGGACACTATAACGGATACTGTAGCCGGGTACCATATCAGTCTTGAGTATTACCTCTACTGATTAGTATTAATATATATACACAGATTTGAATGAAGATAAAACACATCTCTTTCTGTGAGTCCTAGTTGATGAACCATACCTTTTAACCGGTGTAATACTAAAGTAACATTGGTCTTGATTCTTAACAAATACGAATGTAAAATAGGTCCTGATTCTGACCATGATATATGCAACAATTTATTCTCGTTTTTTTATCGTCGAAAAAAGGAGTATCTCGTTTTTTACAAATGATCATTGCTTATCTATGATTAACAAGTACGAACATAAGATGGATCTGGATCCTAACAATAAAATTTGTAACAATTTATTCACGTTTTTGAACACCGAAAGAAAGAGTACTCATTTTTCACAAATAACCATCACTTATCCACGTTTTAAATATGTATTCTAGGATTTATATAGTTCTAACATAAAAGGCCGAAATCCTGTTTAACATTACCATTAGCATGTACTCAGCTCATATTTAACAGATTAAACGACTCAAATTTATACACACTTCCCACTTCACTCTGTTCATTGAACACAATCCTATTTACAATCTTTAAGGGCCACTATATGTCACAAACACCATAGTCACCGTCTAACTGATCTCACAGACATGCGTCTCCATTTAGTGTTACCAAAGTCTTCAAGTCTGCGCGGTGTGTGCATGCGTATTTAGATTTTATGTAAATCACCTTATTAAACAAGAAGAGCTCCGGCTCAATATACTTCTGGTTGTGATTCAGCAACCTATACGCCATGAAGAACTATAATTCCCATATTTTCCATACATGACTTCTTCAGATAATCAGATGGCCAGGCAGAGCCGTCTGGGAGAATTTTGGGGCCCTGTGCTATAATATGAAGTAGGCCTCAAATAATAATAAAAAATATGTATATTATAAAAATAAATAAATAATAAAAATATTAATTTTTTATAAAATTAAAACATGTCACTTAAAATAAGATAAATAATGTTATTAAATAATAGTAATTTTAATATTTTAAACAAAATTAATATGAATTTATATTAGATATATCTATATGTCATTGAAAAGAATGAAATTTATAGTACATATGAAAAAATATCATATGTAAAAAACATTATGAAAACATTTAATAAAAGAGAAATTATTATATAAAAAGTAAAGATACAACATAAAAGATTTAAAATGCAAATAGACATAATAAACTAATCTATTAGATTATGTAATTATTTATCTATAAATAAACAGAATTAAAATAAATATATAATTTTTAATTTTCAATTTCATTTTCGAAATTTAATTTTATTAAATAAAACATTGATTTCTAAATTTTGAGGCCCCTATAGTTTTGGGGCCCTGTGCCGTCGCCCACCTTGCACGCCTCAAAAACCGGCCCTGTGGCCAGGGAATTGTCAAAAAGCTCCTCAATCTAAAATTATGAAAATCAGCTACTTGAATTCATGGTCATTATCCATATAACCCATGGTCATTATATCTGCTACTCTATTAGCCCTTGTGACCTTTAACCTCATTCTTTTAATGGTCATTCTCTGTCTGCCTATTTAATGCATTCTACAGCCTCTAAACAATCAGTTCCAGCATGTAACAAGGAGGATATGTCCAGGCCCGAATTTCAACCATTGAAATAGCCTATGATTCAGCTGAGAGAGGCATATGTCCTACTATGGTAGAATAGCCAACCACATTTGAGATCACTTTTAAGACTTCTACTGGGCAATACTTGGTGAGGGGTAGGAAATAGTTGGGGATCATTAATAATTTCAAAGTCTCCACAGGCTCACGTAGTCAGTCATGTGTATTCTAGGTCCCTCACCTGTAATTAATATATACATAACTAAAAATAATAGATACATATGCACGACCAATAGCCTATATATGAAACCTTGTCAATTGTCATTCAAAGGAACTGTACAAATGCCGATTAAATATCATACAATCAATCAAAACCTTGTTACAAAAGTAGCATCTATAAACAAAGAATGACCATCCTTTGCAAGTACTTTGCGCTTCAAACCGAGCCACGTTATCCATTTAAAAGCAGATATGTACATATCAAGTTGGCAAAATTTATAGTGTTGTACGATATCTAAGATTACTTGAACTCTTTGGTATTACGGTTGCTGAACCCTAGAATTTGATCAAGACATTTATTCTAGGTCGAAAGTTAGATATCTCAACTAAAATTTGGGAATTTTAACTTGCTAAAAGACCACAGATGAAAAACTAGGAGTCAGATGTATATATAGAGGATAAGAAGGGGGGAAAAGGAAAAGAATGAATAAGAGGAAGATACTGCTGTCACTCATGCAAAAGGATGCACTTGCAAAAGGTTCGGTAAAAGATCACTTGTAATTTGCAAAATCATGTTTAAATATAACATTTTGTTTCATATTTGCATTTTGCTACAATATCTAATTTTTAAAATTTATTCTTACGAAGTTACTCAATGCTGCCATCCATGACCAAATATTGAAAAAAGGTTCGGTGTTGCAAATTTTGAAAAATTTCAGGTTTGACAATTGGATGTGTCATGTCGGTAATTTAGTGCTCTGTCCGATTAACACTAAGTATATCTGAAGTCATTTGAGCTTATGCCGATGTAGTGTACTTCGGTTTCTCTTGTTAAAAATGCCTGGCTGTCCTTGCTTTCTATATAGCAATTCAGAACTATTTCATGTTAAATGTCTTGGTGATTGTGTCCATCGAAATAATCCATATTGGCCATTGCAGCATCAGAAAGTAATAGTCATCCACCAAACAATACTCCACACAGATATTCAATATCATAAATCACAGTTGACAAGGCAAACAACGAAAGGAAATGACCATATTAATAACACATACACCATAAAGGCATAATCGAAAAAGAGAAGTCTAAGTTTTCGCTAAGAAATACTATATATCAGCACAACCATCACAAATATACGACGCATATATAGTCAAAATGCAGAGTCAGCATTTGAAACATGTTCTAGAAAAAGGAAATAGTATGTATACCTTAAACCTAATGCTGATTGTTGCATCAAGTGGAACTCGATCAGAATCTGCTAGAAGCTGAGAGGTATATAACCTAGGCTTACCAATCACAATAATCTTTCTACAACATATATAAAATTCAACTTAATCTTAACCAACATTATATGATGAACAACATTTCCCAATTGAAGTAGCAAATTCCAATTAGCATTGTATCATTATTCATAACGACAAAAACAGACAGTTCATAAGATTCAGAAACACCTTAATCATCAAAGACTAGCCGACTGCAGCTGCGGCTGAATAACATAATCAAGCACCAACACACTCTCCAACATATCCCTAGCTTTCTCCTTCTCCAACTCGGCTCCCGCGGAATCCAATCCATCCAATTCACTCAAACCAGGAAACACAGCTAGCGAAGCAATCGAATAGCCTTTGGCTCGATCAGGCGAAAAGTTTTTACCAAACGTAATCTGATCAATCACCGGAAACTTATCCTTTATTCCTCCAATCACTCCCAACACTTGATCACTTTCTTTTTCACCCAATTCTGGTTTGAGTTTCAAAAAAGTCAATCGTATCGCCGAGCCGGCCGGCAAGGCCACCGGTCCAGTCAAATCACTACCAATCCAATCAACGGCCATGATGTCCTCGGCGATGGGCTTAACACACTCGGTAACCACGCTAACATGCGCAGGGTGCGCAGAATAAGCTTGAAGGTCTTGTTTGGAATTGTAACGGCTGTGAAGCATGTGAGTGAAAGAGAGAGACGAGGATCTGGTGCGGTGCAGTGCACCAGCGGATAAATGGACGACTTGATCGAGTGAGGTGAGAGAATTGAGACCGTCGATCATGGATGCGATTTTGGATGGATCGGTGTCGGGTTTGACTTTGAAGAGGACTATGTGTTCGATGATTTGTGAATTGGTTGACATTTTGATCGGAGAAATGGACGGTGAGGATGAGCTGCGGCGGAGACTGAAGTTGAAGCCTCGTGAAATGGGAGGAGACTTGAGTTTTGATGAAGATAAGAAAGAGAAATGTGTGCGTGTGCACAATCGCCCACAAATCATGCTTGCTTGCCCAAGTTGCTTTCAGTGTTTTCGCAAATTATATTGGACTAGGGAATTATGCCCGCGCTTCGCGAGCTCCCTTTAAAATAATTAATAATTCATAAAATTGCTGTATTATGGATTTATTTTGTAAAACTGGAAGCATATGGGAATTTATACTAATACTGAAAATAATTACATCAACAAATGACGACCACGATAAAACATCAGTAGAGTCCATGGGTAAGACGGAGTATAAGGCAATATATTTGCCTGATACTAAATTGCTTTTTGACAAAAATATTCTCTTACGTGAACACAGCAGAGCAATACATATCAAATAGGCTCTCTGATAATTTTCTTGACAAACACAAAGACGTGGCTCCAGTTCTTAACAGCTATGATCAAACAATTATTTTAAACGTCTTTACTATTTTTTCTTGTAAAGCTTCTCAATCAAATCTGCTGCATCTTGAACTGTGGCAATGGTCTGAGCACTTTCTTCTTCCACGCTGATCCCAAACTATTTCAAGTGCTGGAAATTTTTGAGTTTCCAGAAACCTCAGTAGTATCGGGGAGTCCCAATTGTTTCTTCACAATCTCACAGAACTTCTCCACTGTCTTAGGCTTAGCAGCACATTAATTGCACCAAAAAACTTGGCTTTAGCAGAAAATGAACACCGGGCAAGACCATTATGACTTGCTCAAATATGGAAATGACAATCCATTTTCTTGGCTTTAGCACAATCAGTTTAGTTTTCAATGTAGCATGGTGGAAAAAAATTTGGTTCTGTTTTCTTGGTTCTGTCCAGTAATTGTGTTTTTTGTAATTTGACAGTACATACACATTCTGGGTAAGGACAGACAAAGGTGAATGGACATTTGGGACGTATCAATGGATCTTGATTGAACTAAAGTAATACTCTATTCAATGATGTATATTCATTCTCAACCACGTTTACTAAGTCATATGTTTGTTCTCTTGTACAATAAGACTATACACCACTTTTAGATATACATATGTACATGATTATACCCCAGAAACATGAATAAAATCTAAGTGAAATTCAACTCACATTGTCAAAATCATCTTGCTTTATAAAAAATCCTTCAGACTATACATCTCAAATAAAAAATGCAATCATGCTCTTTGAAAATTATAAAGCAGACATAGTCTAATGAAATAATAAAGCAAATGAGGTCATCTGATAAAAAGAAACTTATGAAATCAAAGCCTAACTGGATGAACAGAATTCATTTTTAACAGAAAGAAAATCCTAGGATGAAACCCAAAACAATAATCTGAATCAAGGAATGATGCGGCACAAATCTGCCTCACAGCAACCCAGTTCTTATTAGCTCCCATGTCGTACTTAGCATCTAGTTCTTCAGATCAAATGATAGGTCAAAACTCCATGAAGCCATCATTGATCAACCTACATATAGAATATAATATGGGAAAAATAACACAAATTTGATCCATCACATTAAATAATAGATTTGTTTCATAATATAAAAAGACAAAACTTGGTATAATTTTACCATTGTCTGAACGTTGTCACTTCCGGGCATTCAAGGTTCACATAAATCTTGGTGGACGAAAGATTAGTTATCTTAATAGTCCCTGTAGAAGATATAGATGATTTAGCACAAAAGGTAAAGACTTTAAAGCTTAATTTTTTGCAACGTAGCAACTTCTCTTACCTCTAAACTCAGAAATTCTTGTGCTTGCCATTATGACAATCTTGGGATTTGCAAATTGATCGTCATACAACGATAACGCGTCAGGGTTGAAGGGTCCCGATATATGCACTTTGTGTCTAACACTGATTTCATATTTATAAAGATGTTACAGTAAGAGGTTATAAGTTATGCACTTATACAGTAGTAAATAGGCCAAAATTATACCTTCCATCATATATTGTGAATTTTATAATTTCTACTGGACCATGGTTTGTCTGGAATTCCTGGATTGGTTCAAGATCTTCCACGATTCCCATTACATCTATTACAACATAGTACATAGATTAATGATACAGAATGGAAATGATTAAAAGATTTATGGTAGCATACCGACCTATGGAGAATTCATTTAGCCAATTTGGATTTCCTTCAACAACATGTTCCTGCAAGTCTTCCAGTGGAATAATTTCAAACCTGTGCATTTGAATTGTAAATTCCTCTTCCGGAATAACATTGATTAGGGTCGCCTCTGTAAATGCTATTTGGCGTGGGTGAAGCACAGGTCGGAAAATGCCATTGGCAGGTATGACACTGAAATTCCTAACCATGCACACAACTCCTTCATTGATTAAATTCTGGAATTGAATCCATATTTCAGGGGTAGTGGATGCATGCACGTGAGTGTTCTGGATTTACAGCAAATACAAAAATATTAGAAATTGTTTTCATGTCACGGACAACAGAAATTTATTTGTATTACCTCTGAATCTAACAGGAGCAAGTTCCATCTGACTATGACACCATTTGGTATTGTCGAAGGCCATATTCTTGTAACACGGACCCTTACGTTCCATGTCATCTTGCTTCCATCCACAACCGCGAGATGATCGTGTGCATCCATGAACCAACCTGTATGATCGGTTTTGGCTGACCTACCAAAAAATAGCCTGCCAAAAAATATACCAGCTGGTGGCTCTTTGTTAGGGCTATTCAAAGTTTCTCGAGAATTTATCAAATTGTTGACACCAGGACCACGACCTCGTTGCCTTGGAGCTGCAATTTCGTACTCATAATTGTCGATTATAAAATACAATGCACATAGGCTGCTAAATGTGTATCATATTAGGCATCCTAATATATATTATATTTATGATAATCCAGGATGTTTTGATAGGGAGTGATACCTCGATCTTTTAACGTGTGCTGGCCTGATATATTCTGAGAATCATTGGCAAGTTTTTTTTTAAAAATATTTTCTATTCCGGGGCCTCTTCCTCTGCGTCTGGGAACTGCGGGTGAACTAATAACTGTGTACAAGGGCTGAAGTCTCATTTATCTGCGCAGAGAAAATAACATTAAAGTAAAACTATATATTTCATAGCTCACCCTCTGAATTAGCAACTCCATCCGCAAATGAAGGACTGTTCTCCTTGTCACTGCTTGTCCTCACGTTGAATGCTTTGTCCTGAACATGAGGATGAACAACGCGGCTACCACCTGAAACCGTGGAATGTTAGTGCATAATACCATGATGGTATAAGAAATTAGTAAAAACGAAAATGAGTTTTTTCAATTTTTCCCTACACGGCTGGTTGTTAGTTTCTTTACTGATATATCCATGCACATAAGCTTGTTCCTGCTGTCCACGTGCGTTGATGTT
Organism: Daucus carota subsp. sativus; assembly: GCF_001625215.2. Taxonomy (NCBI): domain Eukaryota; kingdom Viridiplantae; phylum Streptophyta; class Magnoliopsida; order Apiales; family Apiaceae; genus Daucus; species Daucus carota. Next base: position 23,443,330 of record NC_030387.2, on the reverse strand, counting down.
AATATTTCCGAGTGGCTGCCTTTGTGAGTCAGAACCTGGAAAAACCCAAGAATAATAATAATAAAAACCCAAGAATAATAATAATAATAATAATAATAATAATAATAAAAATAATAATAATAATAATAATAATAAAGACCTTTTTATTTGCACTACTCTTTGGCACTACTCTTTTTAGTTAGTTGTACTCTCTCTTATATAAGTAGGGACCTTAATCTGTAGAGTTGTTAGTTATTTGCAAAAATTGATTCTTGTAACTGTGACTTTCTCCATCAAATAATTAGCTTTACATATTTGATTGATCCATATTTTCAGATTTGAGAAGGCTGTAAAAGAGGATATAACGCACTACCTTGTTACATCTGCTCTAAAACTTTCAGCTTATGGAAAGGTTGGTTTTTCATATGTTATATTTCACCTCCAGCTCTCTGTTACAGTGGAGTAACTGTAAATTTTCGCTGCTGTTGAATATATTCTTATTGTTGTCATCCAGCTGTGGTGGCGCAGCACAGTTAGAGGGGATACAATTCCAAGTTGGTTATTGTTTTTGTTTTGTGCAGCTAATGCTTCTAACACATTTTGAAACATAAAAATGCCTAAGTTCTTAAGATTAAAATGCAAGTATATATGCTTACTATTTGTTATATTGTATATGCAAAATATGTATAAGAAATCAAAAAATTAACACGAAGAACTTAGGAGTTAAATCAGCCTGGATGAAGGTATTTTTCGATATTAATAATAGTCATACACGGTTACCTCCTGTTGTAAAGTTTTGAGTGATACACGGCTGCCTGTGAGTTCCCTCCTGGACACATTCATGCATAGATACTTGTCGTTGAACACCACGTGAGTTGCTGTCAATATTTCCGAGTGGTTGCCTAAGAGTGAACTCAGAACCTGCGGATGACATAAGAGAAGCACATGATCATACACCCTCACACCTTTCATTAGTTAACTTGAAAGGTGAGAGTGTGCCATTACCTGAATTAGACTCCGTCCTTGTCTTGTCCTTCGAAGAAGCCATTGAAAGCATCCTTTTTTGCAAGAAATCATGAAGAGCTGCCCCACCGCCACGTCGTTTGGCACCTAACGTAAATTAGCATGTTTTAATCAACAAAATTCTAAATGTCTAAATGCCAAACATCAGGTGTGCAACTGGTGCGTAAATAAGAGTATACCAGACTCATTTTCATCATCACTTGTCCTAATGAAGCGTTTGCGTCCTGTTGCATCACCATGGTTAAATACCTTCTTGAATAATATCTTAAACTCGTGTCCTGGCTGACGAAACAAAAACATACCTGTAGACTCATTTACAGAATCGTGTGCACTGTGTTCTTCGCTATTAACATTACCTACAAATATACACAGATCGAATCATGCTACGCAGCCCTGGTAGATATATAGTAGAAGACAATGATGATCATCATCGTTGACAATCTTACCTGGCCTCTCCATGGAATATTGGCCTTGCAGTTTATAACATCATAGATGATCTAGCGAAGCCTTACCTGTGTGGTGAGTGATCTGATTTGTCCTGGCGGTTTTTACTGATTTTGAAAAGAAAGCAGAGAGGGAATAAGTAACAGAAAGCGTGTATGTAGGCAGAGTGGAATTTTTGACTTCAGAAACAGGGCTATTCAAAAACAGGGATATCGGGTCGGAGGTGGTTACTTTGTAACGGGTAAAAAGAGTGGGTAAAAATAGGAGGCTTTGGCAGCGTGCATTAAGAATAATATAGATATAGATTGCTTCAGGGCATACGGGCCCATAATGAAAAGCCCAATTCTATTTTGGACAGCACTAAAAGCCATCCCAAACTGAACTGGACTGTCAACGCGTAAGACCGTAAAGAAAGAATAAATAGAAAATAATAAATACTCCATCCGTGATCTGTCTCACCACCAGATTCTTTACGTTACTTTTCGACACATATTTTAAGACTCCTATAAAATATACTTACATTATATATATATATTTAAAAATCCTGAAAAAAATTTAAAGTTTAAACTTTTATTTTAAAAAAAATTAAAAATAAGTTATAAAATTATATTTTATGAGAGTCTCAAAATGTGTGCAACAGTGCACGTAAGCTTCCTGGCGGGACGGAGGGAGGAGATTCCAAGCCCCCGTTACACAACACATTACATTGAGGATCAAAATGCATCTCAAACAACCTTATTCTATCTTTAGTTCAAGCGATTTCGTATGGCCAGCTAGAAGAAGAATACACATTTGGACATTATAAAAGAGTCCTAAACAATATTAGATCAAGGACAAACTTGATCGGAGGCTCGAACAGATTGGTCAATGTATCACGAGAAATAAAAATAGCATGCAGATCATCTAAAATGATTTTTTGTTCATAAAAAATCTAGCAAGAGTCAAAGGACTCGAATGTGAGATAGAAATAATATCAGGATGAAATACTAGTTAATAGATCTCCTTCAAAATGTAAGAAATAATTCAATTGCACTGGTTTTTATGTATATAGATCTTATTTTTTTATTAGATAAATATTTTCTAAAATTTTAATACATAAGTTAATTTAAATGATTCGATAATGTAGTTAAAAATAGGACTCACGAATCGAGTCAGGTTGAGTTTTATTGAGTTCGAGCCGAGTCTTTTTTTTTTTATTGAGTTGAGCCGTACTCGATTATTTTATCATTTTTTTTCGAACTCGAGATCGGTAACAACCGAGTCGAGTTCAAGTTCTTAGCGAACCGATTCGATCGAGATTTGGAGATGGAGATAGCACTTCTCGACCTCGAAGTGACCTCGTTTCCATCCCTATTAATGAGTTCGACAGTTTATCATCTCTGGTGCAATAGTGCAGATGCATTATTGTATTTTAAAAATTGTATTGGTGATGGGAGATCATATTAGTAGTTAAATGACCGTTTATTATTAATCCATTATTTATCTAAATTATATAGAAAAATATATTTTTTCTAATATATATAGCTTATCGAGTCGAGTTCGAGTTTAATAGGCAGAACTGGAGTTCGAGTCGAGTCAGACATCTAAAAAATTAGGATTGACTCATTAAGCTTATCGAACAAATTTGGTTGTTCGTCGAGCTTATTAGCGAGCCGGGTCAAGAATCTTACTTTCTTAATAAAAATTACTGATAAATCATAACTCATTCATAAATCACTTTTATTTTTATTATTACATTTCTAATAACTCTTATCATTAATAAATCAAAATTACTCACAATAACATTCTAGACTCTATCTTATCACATGGACTCACGTTATGTCATGGGTCATAATTTTAGCGGTGTATTCATCTGGGATTTTAAAAGATTTATTCTCATTCATGAAATCCAAATATATTTAACTTGGATTCTAAAATGTATCAGAATCTTGAGATTTTAAATTATGTTGTAAATCAATAAGATTTTAAGTATTTTATTTAAATTCTAATAGAATTTATATCAACTCTACAACATTTTATCAATAATCCACATGAAATCAAAATAAGATACAATCCATTAAATTCACATTACAATCTCAGTTGAATACACCTCTAAACTCAACCAAACATACTCTTAGGGAGTGTATTCAACTGAGATTTCAATTGATTATTTTTAATTTATAGATTTTAATGTATTGTATCTGATTTTGATTTTATGTGGATTCTTGATAGAATATCATAGATCTGATATAGATTTTTTTAGGATTTAAGCACAATGTTTTTAGTGGAATTTAAAAATCTTGAAATACAATGAAAAATCTCATAAAATCCATCATTTTATAAAATTCAAAAAAATTCACCATCATTTGAATATCATAAGATTTTAGTGATTTCTAAACAATTCCAACTGAATACCATCAGATTTTACTGTATAATTCAAACTTTTGATTAAATATTATCAGATTTTGTAATATAATTTAAAATCTTGATTAAATATCTCAAGATTCTGATAATTTTTTTAAATCTGTGTTGAATATATTCAAATTTCATGAATGAAAATATCCATTAAAATTTCAATAGAAAGGATTAATAAACCAATTCCGTCGTAAATATTCCAAAACGTTTCTTTGTGCAAGTACAAATCGACTTATTAAAATAGATGACACATAAAATACTAAATTATTAATTAGAGGACTCCACGACAAGTGGAAATATAAAGTATTAAAATATATACATATGTTTATTGTGAAAGATAGAGAGGGTGGGGTTGGATGTGAATGCCAAATCTTAGTACATACAGACACTCTTCTCTCTCTAAAACACTGTTTGCTCTCTCTCTCTCAAATCCAGATTTCAGAAGAACAACTGAGTCTTTAAACATATCTTAGATTGGTTTCAAGCCCTCATCTTCTTTCTCTCCTGGACAAATGTTCCCAGATTTTTAAGGTACGATTTTGTATACTTATAACACATTAGCTGTTCGTATGTGTACAGTATGCATACATGTATATATATATTATTGTGATTGTATATCTGTGTCTTTTATTACAGTCATTTATTCGGTTCTACTTGGTTTCCAAGTTGATAGCTTCGTTAGAATCGCAAAATCTCTCCTACAATTATTGAATTCCCACTTGTTATACTTGAGATTTCTTTTTTCAGTAATTATTACACAATTATATATTTCTTTTAAATTTCTTAATATTCTGTGCAGCCTGTGCTTGAGATTTTCTTTAGCCTTTTTGCTTTTGGCAAGCAATTGTAATATTTATATTCTTCATTCTTGTTTGCTCAATTTCCAGAACCTCAGAACTTAACTAGATGGGGTCCACCCGTTATTCTCTGATTTAATATAAAAACATTCATGCATATATGTAAGATTACAGATATACATGATGAAGTGATGTGCATGTGTCTGTATTTTCATTTGCTTTGTATTCACAGTTCTGATAAGTGATAATACTCTTAAGTTTAAGCTTCTTCTCTCAGCACTATTGAGTATTGAGTCTATTGACCAGCTGTGTTTTGTTTGTTTCTTTGTTTTTTTTTTCCTAAAAAAAAGTTATAAAAGGACTTGAGATTCTTCTTTTCACAATCTGAGCTTTTTTAGCCTTTAGGTGTGTATTTTTCAGTACTAATTAAAAGTAGCCCATTTATAGAAAATGGAATCTCCTTTTTTTATACATTTTCTCTTGTTCAAATAATAGGCATTTTAATCTCTATTTCTGTATTGGTAAGATTAATAATATTGGTGGTTATATGAGTTAATTATAGATTTATAATTAGATATGCTTAAGGACATGTGTGTTGTGATCCTTCTGCGAAAGAACCAAACAAGTTGAGGTTGTGATTTTATAGTTCAGACCTTGTCTCTTGTGCATAAATTGTACTTAAAACACAATTCCAAATCTTATCATGTCTTGTCTGGTTTTCTATTAGTACAGTAAGTACAGGTAGGAGTATATTTTGAATCTTTTTCTTATAATATTATTAAATATTATTTCAATTTGAATTCTTTCTTTTTTGTTGCAGGAGTGTTCTTGATCTGAAACTTATCTCATTCACTAGTCCATCACTGAGACACAAATGGAAGGGGATACATTCTCGGGCCTACGGAACGCTAATCAAGTAGATGGCAAGGTAGTCCAGACATTTCAAAAGAGTTTTGGTCAAGTTCAAAACATCTTGGATCAAAACAGGCTCTTAATCAATGAGATTAATCAGAATCACGAATCAAAAGTTCCTGATAATTTGAGCCGGAATGTCGGTTTAATCAGAGAGCTGAATAACAACATAAGGAGGGTGGTTGATCTGTATTCCGATCTTTCCAGCAATGTTAGCAAATCTGTGGATTCATCCGACGGAGATTCAAGTGGCGGTTTGAGGTCTGATAGCAAAGGCACTAACAAACGAAATAGGCCTGTCTAAAAGCTTTCTGTTGTTAATGTTGTAACCGGTGGAAGGGAAATGATAAAATGCACAATTTTCTCGAGGTACTGGGATATTATGTGATTACATTGTGCAACAGTTTTCTTCCTTGATGGACTTTCTAGTCTTTTCTTTAGTAACATTTCTCACTGAAATAATCGCTCTAGTCTGTCCTATTGCATATCTGTAATATGGTTCTAATTGAAAGTCAGTCATGTTTTTAAATCAGTTTCAGGCTTCTTTATGTTCTTTATAATGTATCTGATGAACAACAAGGACGTAATTATCAGAAAAGGTAATCCATTAAATTTCTCCATTATTTGTTCGAATGATGTTTCTTCTACTTTTGGCGAAATTCCCATATTACTTTTTCCCATATTCTAATAGGAGAACTAGAGTGGTGGCAGATATACTACCATTTTAGTACTTTACCAAGAATTCAGAACTCTTTCTGTCTTTGCATTTACAAATGTAATAATTCCATATCAAAGACAGTATTATGTGGAGAAATGGATGGGTTTATATCCGAATAAAATGATCCCGGACCCAACTCTGGACAAACCAAAAAAAATATGAACAAATAGTTTTGAGTAGAAGTATCCGGTATCACCCGGATCATTTTACGTGTTTCCAATCACACCCCGCCACAGGTACATAATCTCAGATAAGAGATGATGATGGGCTTTTGACTAATAATATTACTATGTTTTTTGATTGTTTTAAAATCTAAACCAATGAAAATGTAATGGATGGTATTGAAAAGGAAATTTATGTAATAACAAGTGAGAATGGGGAATAAGAAGTAGGTTTGGGTAGTTGAAAGACAAAAGCCACTACAGAGTTTCATGAGACAGACAGGTATTTCTGAATAGTGACCTCCAACAACTTGTTAGGGCCCCTCGAACTCAGACCTTTCTTTTTTACTTGCAACTGAACTACTTACTACTACAAAATGCTTATCTTTTTCTTAAGGTTCCCTCTTTTCATTGGGTGCTTGATTGTCTTTTTATGAATTATCATCAATGCATTCTTTCTTTCGGATAGTTAAGTCTCATCTTCCACGCACAATCGGACACGGAGTAGTTGGTTCACACGTTCAATGACATCTTAGTTACCCTCTTATCTCTGTTATGTTTCAAAATTATGGTTTTGTTACATCTAATTACATTATTTTAGTACTCCCTTCGTACTAAAATAATAGAGGTATATAAATCTTTAAAGTAAAAAAATTGACTACAAATTATGCATTATTTGCTTATAATTTTATCAATTTAAAAATATTATCCGATAATAAATCCAAAATACCTTTTCATGACATTTTTCCATAACTTTTGTGTGTAATAATAACTATTAATTACTCCCTTTGTCCCCTTTTACATGTCCATTTTGACTTTTGACCAGTTAAATTGACTATATTTTGACTGAACTTTACATGTATTTGATGATTGAGAAAAATAATAAAAATTATATCATTAGAAAGTATATTTTGTCTGCTTTAGTATGCAACTTTCAGATTTTAAAAATAATAAGTAGATAATTTGTAATTTTTAGTCAAAAATTCATTAATTTGACTTCTCGAAAAGCAAAATGAACATGTAAAATAGGACGGAGGGAGTATTAGTCAAACTTAGTTTAGTTTGGCTTTCAAATTTTACTTCACTCGACGGGAAGAGTAGCATTTTAGAGGGCATAGCCACCTAGAGCAAGTCCAAGAGATACCCGTCATATATTATTAGAGCAAATTCAAGAGTATCCTAGTTGATGCCTTAAATATAATATAAAAAATTATGTCCTAGTGATTTAGGACATATTTAACTAATTTCAACTCCAACAATGTGTCTTATCCTCATTACATAATTAATATTCTATTATTAAAAGTTTTCTTTCATCATTAAAGGACAATAAAAGGAAGAGAGATAAAAAGAGGGTGGGTAATATTTTACTATAAAATCTAGGATAGGACAAGCAAACATGTGCCTCAAAAATAAGGCTTGAAGGGCTTGTCCTAGTGATATATTAAGCATCAAGTCCAACAATGTCCTACCAAGTGCCCTGTATATATAATAAAAAATTATGTCCTAGTGATCTAGGACATCATTTTAATATAAGAGCAAGTCCAACAATGTCCTACCAAGTACCCTATATATATAATAAAAAATTATGTCCTAGTGATTTAGGACATCATTTTAATATAACAACTCCAACAATATGTCTTATTATTGTGCCTTATTATTTAAATAATAGTATATTTGAATTATTGTTAGAGGGAAGTGAAAAAGAAAGAGAAGAAATGTGTGTTGGAATGTGAGTAAACTAATATTTTATTGATAGAAATGGTTTAGGGCATGCATGATTGTGCCTCAAAAATAAGGCATTTGTTAGATTACCTAGTCTTTTGAGGCATCATTAGGACATTGTTGGAGCACCATTTTACTTCAAATGCCCTAAATTTTGATTTAGGACATGATTTTAAGGCACTTTTGGACTTGCTCTAAGGCATCTCTTGGACTTGCTCTAAATTATGACTTAGGACATCATATAGGACATCTCTTGGACTTGCTCTTATTTAGGGCATTTGATGGAAAAAGTTGCTCCAACAATATCCTGGTGATGCCTTATATCACTAGGACAACATCCTCAACCCCTATTTTTGAGGCAAATCTCTTCTTGCCCTATCTCATATTTTATTATAAAATCTCATCAACACTCACTTTCTCTATCTATTTTTATATTATACTTTAATGATGAAAGAGAGTCTTTAATAATAAAATATTAAAAATCTTGTAAGAATAAGTCACATTGTTAGAGTTCAAGTTAGTAAAGAATGTCTAAAAATACTAGGACATGATATTTTATATTATATTTAGGGTTTCAACTAAGAGCAAGTCCAAGAGTGTCCTACTTCAAGCCCCAAATATAATATAAAATATCATGTCGTAGTAATCTAGGACATACTTTACTTATTTGAACTCCAACAATGTGTCTTATTCTCACAAAATGTCTAATATTTTATTATAAAAGACCCTCTTTCATCATTAAAGTATAATATAAAAGTAGAGAGAGAAAAAGAGTGTTGATAAGAATTTATAATAAAATATAGAATAGAGCAAAGAGAGATGTGTCCCAAAAATAGGGCTTGATGTTGGATTAAGTTTTTTCATCAATTGCCCTTAATTATAACTTAGGACATGATATAGGGCATCTATTGGACTTGCTCCAAGACACTCTTGGACTTGCTCTTAAAAGTATCTCTAAGAGCAAGTCAAACAGCTGTCTCAAATGATGTTCAAAGTCATAATTTGAGGCATTTGATTGAAAATATTGCTTCAACAGTGTCCTAGTGATGCTTTAAATTACTAGGACAACTTACTCCATCTCTATTTTTAGAGTTCACCTACTTGAGCCTCATCTCATTTTTAATAATAAAATATTATCATTCTCTCTCCCCACTACTTTTCCCTCTACTTTTTCATTCAAAATATTAATATTTTAATAATAGGACTTGTAGATAAGGCTTGTTGTTGGAGTGAATGTATAAAAGTGATGTCCTAAACTACTGGGCATCATATCTTATTATTTTTATAAGGCATCTATTAAGACACTCTTGGACTTGCTCTAAGGTGAATAGTTAAAATGGTTAGTTAAAATAATATAAAATTATAGTTATGCAAAATTTGCAGAACCTTCGATATGTAAAATTTGGAGAACCTCCAAGGTGTAGTACAAAGGTGTAAGTTACAGAGTCGTTTGGGTGAGTATAAAATATTTTTTTTTACTTTAAGTAAAAGACTTAATTACCAAAAAAATTATTAAACTTATGTGATTTTTTCATTTTAACCATAAAACTGTTTTTGTTGCAGAATAATGCAACTAAGTAATACAAAATCAATTTGACATGACCCAATTTTAATGAATCTCTAACCATGGTTAATTCATAGCTGACATGAATGTCACATGCAGCACAAGACATCAATTTTTTTAATTTAATTTTAAAATTTTACATAATTTATTATACATACATAAAAAGTCAGCTATATTTACATTTCTTTTTGTGTATGAGAATTCAAATAATAAATTTTTATTTAGAAAAACATAATTAATGAAACTAAATTTTTTAGAAGTATTAAAATGCGTGTCAAACTCTCGTTTTCAGATCACCAAAATATTGCAAACTACAACAATATTTTAATAATACTAAAAAGAATAATATAGTGTTAATAATCAAATCCGAATCTAACATCAGTGACAAAAAAATGATAGTTTAGTGCTAAGTTTCTAAATACACAATAAGTTTGGTGGCGAAAAATCTATTTTTCTTAAATAAAATTATCAATTCGATATAAATTAATATAAATCGCATGAAAAATAATCGATATACAATACCTGATAGACGATGGTTTCAAAAAATCAAACTAACATCGTTGCTTTCGAACATAAGTTTTAGTACGCTCTGCATCTATGTAGAATGTGAATTAGGATTTTGACCGTTAATGAGATAGTAAAAGTATTAATAAAACCCATGTACCAAATAATTTAATTAATAACTTGATAATATATGTGGCATCCACCTTAATTTTAACTTAACCATGGTTATGAACTAGTGACATTGGGTTTTTAGAATAAAGTTTTATAAAGTTACTTGCATTATCCTGCAACAAATATACTATTATGATTAAATTGAAAAAAACACTATAGTTATATAGTTTTTTTGGTAATTAAGTCTAAGTAAAAAAGTGAAGTAGAAGTCCGAAGCAATTTAAGACTTATAAGTGATTAAAGTGTTTGATAAAAAAAGTAAAAGTCATGAAATAAAAGCTATTATTCTCAACTTTCGATAGGTACTTTTTGAAATTTTACACAAACGGTACAAATAAGTGTTTCCAACTTATAAACTCAAACGCTATTAAACCCGGCCAAACACCCCTGTTACAGTTAGTTATATTTCAAAAATTAAATGTTATTTATTATTTTTAGTACTTAATGTATTAATATATTTAGTTTTAAAATTTTAATGCACGGAAATGCCGTGGTCTGTGGAGTTCGTATTTCTGATAATTTTTTTAATATATTTTCAGAAACAAGAGTTTAAATATTAAACTTCCGAAGAAATCTCTTTCTTGTGCTATCCATGATTATTTGGTGAGTTTCCTCGCAAATATGCTTTTGGATTTCTATGATGGCTTTTGCAAAAAAAGGGGAAAAAGTTAGAATTACTGTGACTGTAAGTTTGTGATGCCAAGGTCCTTGCCCTTTGGGTTAACTTGCCAATTTGGCATGGGCCTCAAGTAACGAGCCCAAAAGTGGTGTAGAATCGCAGCCGTTTAAAGCGAACCCTAAAACATGACTACGCCGTTAGATGAAAGCATAACCTTGAACCCAACACCATATATACCCAGCCCACACTCCTCTGCAAAACCCTAGGCACAAATCAGATTTAATACTTTCCGCCTATACGCATCCAAAAAAAATGGCGACTCAATTGAGCAAGAAGAGAAAGGTAACTGAAAACGATTATATTATTATCACACTCACGCAAACACGGCAAATACGATTATATTGTATTCACTGTGCGTTTATAAGTGATTGCAGTTCGTCGCTGACGGAGTTTTTTTCGCCGAATTGAACGAAGTGTTGACAAGAGAGCTAGCTGAGGATGGATACTCCGGTGTGGAGGTTAGGGTTACGCCGATGCGCACTGAGATTATCATCCGCGCTACTCGCACTCAAAATGTTCTAGGTATTGTTATTTTTCGTTCGTTGATTAATTTGGTGTTTGTTTAGTAATTGTTGATTGATATGGTGTTTGTTCAGTAATTGTTGATTGAGTTGTGATACACATTGTAGGAGAGAAAGGAAGGAGAATCAGGGAGCTCACTTCTGTTGTACAGAAGAGGTTTAAGTTTCCTGAGAATAGCGTTGAGCTTTACGCTGAGAAGGTTAATAACAGGGGTCTCTGTGCTATTGCTCAGGCTGAGTCTCTCCGATACAAGCTTCTCGGAGGACTTGCTGTCCGCAGGTAAATTATTTTTGTGTTTATGTTGATTTTTGCCGTTTATATGCTATGTTTCATCACATTGTGTCATTGTCACCTACAAAGCAATTTGGAACCTTTATTTACCAAATTTGTGTCGGAAGGTGACAACATTAATGTTATTCCTCTTTGCCATGACACTCTTGAAATACAATAATTGCTCTAGCAATTGTAGAGAGGGTTATTGCAGCGGGATCTACACTATTATTACATGAATCATCTTGATCTCTTTGCTTGAATATGTTCATTCATTATAACAGATACATATGAATTTGATTTATTTTGATATTCACCCCAATGAACTTGCTTTATCTTATATTTACCTTCTGTTAGTAATTTGCAATGATCAAGTCGAGCAATTGCTGCATTAAAAATTCTCAAAGGTTTTGTTTAAGATCTTCTAATCACAAATACTGCAAACTTAAACCATAATACATCGATTTGTGTGTGACAGAAAGAAAAACAAAGAAGTTTAACACATATATACAACAGCATTATGTGCTGAGCTTTGTCACCTACAAAGCAAATTGGAATAGTTTGGTACCAACTTTGTGTCGGAAGGTGACAACAATAACCTAATTCCTCCTCCTACGAGCCAATTAAAAATACATTGCTTCCTTGTGTAGTGACTGTAGAGTTGGTTATGGAGGGGCAATTTACATTTTTTTACCCGCTGCTCTTTGTCTATTTGAGTTGTTAAGCTGTTTCTGGAGTGCTTCATCCTTGGAATTTATACCATGCCATCTATAAAGCAGATTGCTTATATCTTTACCTGATTTTTGTTGCAAGATGGCTATAGACAATGCCATCCCATGACTTTTTGGATGGTCTGCTTCTTTGCTTACTAAATTATGCTTGGATTTGTTTTGTTTTTAAGATACATATGAGAATGTAAGGTTGAGGATATGAGTGTTGTATATATAATTTCCTTGTTGACATGATTGTATTGAATTACATCTCTGATGGTGATATAGATTTTTTATAAATCTTGCTATAATAGACATCTTAATTGTTATGTCCTGACTGAATTGTAAAGACCTGGAGTGCTGCATCATTGACCCTTGCACCCTGTCATCTATAAAGCAGACTGGTTATTTCTAGGCCTGGGTTTCTTTTGATTGGGCAGTTTGTTTTAGAATATGTGTTATTTCTTATTGAGATGTCTCATAAAAGAGCCTGTTATGTGCCATGAGTTTTATGCAGATCTTTTGATGTCGAGTTTTTTGACCTGTCATAATCGGTTCAGTTTTGATTGTTATTTAGTTGAATGTCATTTGGCCTGTAACTAAATAGGAATCAACTTATTTCAGGGCCTGTTATGGTGTCCTGAGATTTATCATGGAGAGTGGAGCAAAGGGTTGTGAGGTGTGTATCTGTAATTGACATGTTCCTGATTCCCTGCCTCGTAATATTATCTCTTTGATTGTGTTCATTTATAAGGTTTCTATTGCTTTACTAGGTCATTGTTAGTGGGAAGCTGAGGGCTCAGCGTGCTAAGTCCATGAAGTTCAAGGATGGTTACATGATCTCTTCCGGTCAGCCAGTGAAGGAGTACATTGACTCAGCTGTGAGACACGTACTTCTAAGACAGGTCTGTCTTGCAAAGCTTATTTGTTCTCTTTTGCAAAAATCTATTGAAGTGGCATACCAGTGTCAAGTGCCCCTTTGATAACTTGGTCTGTTTGTAACAATTATCTTCTTTCTGATGATTGTTATGGATGTTTAATGAAGGGAGTCCTCGGTATCAAGGTCAAGATAATGCTTGCCTGGGATCCCAAAGGAAAGCAGGGTCCAATGACTCCTCTTCCCGACCTTGTGACTATTCATCCACCAAAAGAGGAAGAAGAATATCGTCAACCTATTGCTACTGCGGTGCTGCCCACAGCTGACATAGATCTGGGACCTTCACCCATTCCCGGGCAGATCCCAGTAGTTTAAAATTTTGATTATCAAAGTTGTGAACCATGATATAATTTGAGCAGATTCTAGTGTTCTTTGAGCTGTTATTTATTAGTTTGTGGGAATGTTTGATATCTCATACTGTTATTTTATACACAACTTTTATTCTCCAGGTCCCCTGCATGTTTTTTGACTTGCTATTTTTTATTTGGGTCCTGGTCCCTGACAACTGGTTGTTAGGGACAGGTTATTTAACACACACTTCCAGGGGCGTCGGATCTATATTTCAAGGGTACGGAAAATTATAGCGGATACTTAAAAAAACAAGTTTCAATCCAGATCTTTGAAATACAGATCTGATGGTAATGGAGCTGTGTTCGATAAAGCCACCTCATTTGTACCAAAACCCTTTTTATTTATAAAGAAGTTTTAATATGGAAATATCTTTGTTACATTATGCACAGGAATATGCATAGGTGAGTAGTGTTTCCTTTGGAAAGTTAAAATGACCCCCATTTAAATTGAAAATTGAAATAACAGTAGATGTTTATGTATGGGTGTGCCATACATATCTTTCACAGAAATATTCTTTAAACGTTGGCCTAAAAAAGTCATAGAGCAGGAGAAAAAAGTATAAATCTTCGCGCGCGCACTTAAGCCCTACTCGGGCACACACACATACTTGAACACTAATCGCACGCTCTCGTGAAATTAGGATCAGCCAGAGCATCTCCAACAGAGAGTCTCTAGGCAGAAAAAAAGGTCCTAGGGTCTCCAAGCAGTAAAAAAGTCCTGGAAATAAAGTTTCCAAAGATCTATTCTCTCTTCTGGAGCATCCTCATCCACATGGCTCTCAACTTATTTTTTATAATAAAATATTAATTTTCTTCTACCTGTCTATCATTTTTTCTTCGTTTTGAGTTCATATATTAATAAATGTAAAATAAAGGAGTAAAACTATTGTGAGAGTTGTAGTTCCCATTCGTATATGTGAACTTATTAAGAGTCAAGCCATGAACAACATAATCCTACAAGAAGATGTTTCTTTAGTCAGTGATGCAAAGCTGTGTCTGGTGGGACGCTTTCTTACGAAAGGAGTAATCGATTTTCAGGCGATGCAACAAACATTAGCAGCGTTATGGAGACCAGGGAAGGGCGTACACATCAGAGAATTGGATGTTAATCTGTTCCAATTCCAGTTCTATCATGAACTCGATATAAAAAGGGTGATTGAAGGTAGTCCTTGGAGTTTCAACAGGAAGGTACTCATCATCTCACGGATGCAGCAAGGAATCAATCCCAAGTGTATCCCCCTAAACAGTATTGATCTATGGGTTCAAATTCACGACCTCCAGCCAGGGCTTATGTCAGAGAAAATAATTACAGAAGTGGGAAATGAAATTGGTAAGTATGTATGTTCATGTCCAACAAATTTCAAAGGAGTATGGAGGGAGTATATGCGAATTCGAGTTACAATGGACTTATCTAAACCTTTAAAACGCCGGATGAAGATTAGAAAGTCAGGGAAAGAATGGATTTGGATTACGTTTAGGTATGAAAACGTCCCTACCTTTTGTTTCATTTGCGGTTTATTGGGTCACTCTGAGAAGTTCTGTAATCAATTGTTTGAGAAACTAGAAAACGAAATTGTCAAGCCGTATGGCATATGGATGAGAGCTCCCTTGAAACGACAAACTAAGTTGATCGGAGCAAAGTGGCTGTGTAACGGAGGAGAGGATTTCCAGGCGTATGCGGACGCAGGGGAAAGTTCCAAACAACAGAATCCCGTAAAATTGGCTGATGGAGTAATTCAGGGAGCTAAAATCTCGGAAGTCAATGAAGACATAAATGAAACTGAAAGAATCCTGGATAAGATGAAAGATACTGGAGATAATTCAGCAACTTCAAATTCAAATCCATTGGGTGGTGTAGATAAAGGCGGGAAGGTGGTGTAGATTGATTAATGAAATCATTCTCTTTCTGGCAAAAAAAAAAAAACAAACTCTCAGATATGCTCTTAAGATCATTTAGAACAGTCCATTAAATCATTATTTACGAAATAATAATATATATAACCTATGTTAATACATCAAATATCGTCGCAATTCCGCCGCTACATAGTGGAGTAATAATTTTTCACCTATTTTGAACGTAAAGTTAAGATCTTGTTTCAAAAGAGATGCTCTTAACGATCCAATTTTCTATCATTTCTAACTCCTTCCTGTAAGTGTTATTTTCTATATATATGGTGGCATCATCATCTGTATAACCCATTTGCAGAAGCTCTATCTCGAAAGAGGCCATTGTGGTAAGTGGCTAATTCAAGGCGGGCGTGGACTTCAGAAGTAGTGCCTTGAAAATTAATGTGTTGTGCTGTTCTGCTTAAAAGTACTCCCTCGTCCCCCTCATTTGTTTACATCGGAGACGGGAGCTTGACACGCATTCTAACGCTCTCCTAAAATGTAGTTTGACAAATTATTTTGAAAGATACTGGAGATAATTCAGCAACTTCAAATTCAAATCCATTGGGTGGTGTAGATAAAGGCGGGAAGGTGGTGTAGATTGATTAATGAAATCATTCTCTTTCTGGCAAAAAAAAAAAAACAAACTCTCAGATATGCTCTTAAGATCATTTAGAACAGTCCATTAAATCATTATTTACGAAATAATAATATATATAACCTATGTTAATACATCAAATATCGTCGCAATTCCGCCGCTACATAGTGGAGTAATAATTTTTCACCTATTTTGAACGTAAAGTTAAGATCTTGTTTCAAAAGAGATGCTCTTAACGATCCAATTTTCTATCATTTCTAACTCCTTCCTGTAAGTGTTATTTTCTATATATATGGTGGCATCATCATCTGTATAACCCATTTGCAGAAGCTCTATCTCGAAAGAGGCCATTGTGGTAAGTGGCTAATTCAAGGCGGGCGTGGACTTCAGAAGTAGTGCCTTGAAAATTAATGTGTTGTGCTGTTCTGCTTAAAAGTACTCCCTCGTCCCCCTCATTTGTTTACATCGGAGACGGGAGCTTGACACGCATTCTAACGCTCTCCTAAAATGTAGTTTGACAAATTATTTTGAAAGATACTGGAGATAATTCAGCAACTTCAAATTCAAATCCATTGGGTGGTGTAGATAAAGGCGGGAAGGTGGTGTAGATTGATTAATGAAATCATTCTCTTTCTGGCAAAAAAAAAAAAAACAAACTCTCAGATATGCTCTTAAGATCATTTAGAACAGTCCATTAAATCATTATTTACGAAATAATAATATATATAACCTATGTTAATACATCAAATATCGTCGCAATTCCGCCGCTACATAGTGGAGTAATAATTTTTCACCTATTTTGAACGTAAAGTTAAGATCTTGTTTCAAAAGAGATGCTCTTAACGATCCAATTTTCTATCATTTCTAACTCCTTCCTGTAAGTGTTATTTTCTATATATATGGTGGCATCATCATCTGTATAACCCATTTGCAGAAGCTCTATCTCGAAAGAGGCCATTGTGGTAAGTGGCTAATTCAAGGCGGGCGTGGACTTCAGAAGTAGTGCCTTGAAAATTAATGTGTTGTGCTGTTCTGCTTAAAAGTACTCCCTCGTCCCCCTCATTTGTTTACATCGGAGACGGGAGCTTGACACGCATTCTAACGCTCTCCTAAAATGTAGTTTGACAAATTATTTTGAACTTTTTTTTCTTCTAAATAGAAATTTGATGTTTAAATTTTTATACAAAAAAAGAAAATTTCAAAAATAAGTTATAGAACTATGTTTTATATGCGCTTTAAAATGCGTGTCGAGCAGTGTGAAAAAACTGTAAAGAAATGAGAGGGGCAGAGGGAGTATTATTGTAAAACATTGCACATTGGCACATTGCAGAACATGTGATATCTGATCAGTTGATAATACTCCGTTAAGTAATAATATATGAATAGTGATAACAAGAAGTTATATTTATCTATTCAATGGCTGAACCCTTCTCATTATTGAGAAGCAAAAAGAGAAGATTTGCAAATTCCCATGGTTTATAATATCTTTCATACTATGATTTCCCCTGTATCGCAAGACTTATTCTCATCGTTGGCCTGGATCTGCCAAACCTTTCATCTTTTCTTCCCTCCAAGCCACTTTAAAATGACTATAGTCTAAAACAATGTTTAGAGCAGATAAATTTAATTTACGCACAGCTTGTAACTTATAATTACACAGATTTTTATATAAAGTAGAATAAATATATAGTCTTAAATTTTAAACAACTAACTTGAATATATGATAACCCCCTGTTAGTTATCTCTGGAAACATACAATCGGAATGCATGACTTTTCTCCAACCCAGGAGTATAAGAGGTGTCCCAAAATCAGCTGGTGGATATCTACGGTAAAAGTGTTAAAAGATTAAATTCACGTTCCAAATTCCATGAACATTCGCCGTGTTGGTTGATATTTAAGATGTACTCCAGGAAGTATCCATTATATGTTATCAAAGATATGGTGGCTCTGAAACAACAGAAAAGTATGATTACATATATTTAAATTCATCAAGTAAAAATAACCCATTCATAACCTATATGGCATTTAACAGGGGTTTAACAATAAATATGGATTAAACATACATGATTTTATGTAAAATTCATCATGCAATATATATCTCTATATATATATAAGATTCTATTTTGGATTCTATGATGACTCTTTGCGAGATTCTATAACATTTGATTTTTATGATTTGGATGATATTCGATATGTTAGGCTTAATTGTTGTTTGACTTTATGATTCTAATCTTAACATATCATGTTCTAAGAAAAAATAAAGCATTATGATAGTTTTTTTTTGTTGTTCTTTCTTTTGTTCTTTCTTTAAAGTGTTCTTTCTGTTTATAAATAACAACTAAAATGCCCACAAGACAATGGTAAGAAGCTACATAAGACACTTATGAGTCATATTTATTAAAGCCATAGACCTCTTACTGAGATTCAAATTGCAATAAAAAAAGTGTCAATACAATAAAATGAACATGAAGTCGGAGAGAAATGCCAAAAAATGAACATATGGCACAAAAACACGAAGAGCTGACCAGAATGTCAACTTAAGTTACCTACAAACCGAGGCTCCGGATGGACTCCTGTCTGCAACTTTCTCTACCTTCCGAATAACTGCATAACTGTGACACAAATGCGTGAATCCTCAATACTTATGTAATACACAAAGATAACAAACACGCGAACAATATAATTCCAATCTGTAATCTTCACCATAAGAACAGTAATTTAATAATTATTACTATTATGAATTTGGTGCAGTCGAGGATAATATCCTTAAATATTTAACACTATGGTAAATGAAATAAATTCATCATTATCACAATTCTTAGAGTATAGGTTACCATAATGAAATCAATTATTTGATTTAAAATAGTATGTCAAGTTAAGTGCGACTCCTATATCAGGATTCATTTTTTAAATAGAATTACTTGTGGGGCTGATGCAGGAACAGAGGAGCTAGAATAGAGTAAACAAAATACACACACACACACAACTTAAGTGCGACTCCTATATCAGGATTCATTTTTTAAATAGAATTACTTGTGGGGTTGATGCAGGAACTAGGAGCTAGAATAGAGTAAACAAAACACACACACACACACACACCCGATTACTCAATTACCGCAATCATAAATCAACTAAGTAGTATTTGGTGTTTCTTCAAAAAATTCCTTTTTACCTTCTAATTCCAGCTGGAACAGCATTGTGAAGAATACGATGATGAGCTGGGTCTAGTGAATCGCTGACAGAGTGAGGTAGGAACGACCCGAGAAAGCTATTTGATCTTCTGCTTCTGATAAAAATTGAAATTGAACTTTCAGAGAAGTATAAATACTTGTACCTTAGAATCTATCAGATGAGCTGCAGGTGTAAGCTAAAGCCTAAAGGTGGTTATAACTAAGCATCCTTATAGTAGTTCCTGGTTACGTTAAAGTTCCACGAGCGAACAACCACGATCTAGAACAAAGGAATTACACTACACAATATTTAAAGACAGATCTGAGAAATCATAAAGAGAGCAGCATGAGACTGATCACATACTGATTAATATGTCAATTATAATTGCTATGGTGCAGACGTGATTGCCTATAATAGTGAGAGGTATTACATCCAACTTGGGACATTATCATTTATAAAAATCTGCTATAAGGGATATTGGAATATAGAGGCATCACCTTTGATTTATAGCTAATCCAAGCGAGAAAACATGCAGGGAACCTGAAGAACTCGTGGCTGCAAGTATGTCTGGAAGTTCCGTGGCTGGACCAAATGATAAGGAAAATATAGTTGATGGGTATGTACCCCTTCGGAAGCTATAAGACTGCTAAATAAAAATAGTTGGGAATCATGCAAGAATAAATATAAAGAATCTCTATCTGACAACTAAAAATATTACGAGGTTACGATCGAACAAACACACACACAGACGATGGTACTCCTATATAGTAACTGATTTAATGCAAGTGAACACTAGCGAGGCTGGGGAATGAATGCAGTACACCACTTCTGTGTTACACTTTAATTGAAACTAATCCAGTGATCTTTTGTGTGGTTTACAAAGTAAATTATCCTTGGCCTTGCATGCTTAAGTAGCTGTAAATTCTATAGCTGTAGATTCATGTCTGAATGAAACAAACTGGAGGGATCACCTTAGTAGCTTCTGCAATGAGATGAACTCTAATAATGGTCCCCTGTTCAGATGCAGTTGCTATGTACATTCCATTTGAAGAGAGAGCTAATGCAGACAATGGCGAGTTGTGAGCATCTATCTGTGTGCCCAATCAAGTAAAGAGATTTTAGCATTGGTCTGAGGAGATATTTTAACTGATAAAGATACACAAACTCATGGACATCTATCTAGGGACATAATTATGAAGCACAACCTCACAGTGTGACTGGAGGTCCATGACATTGTAAACTAACACAGATCCTTTTGTTGCATTTGCAGGAAGAGCCAAGAAGCAGCCATCCAAACTAGGTGAAAAAGCAGAAAGTCCTGCAAACAAACAATTTGTAGTAACAACAGACTTTAGTACAACTTAGGACCAGTAAATCGACCACAACTTTGTGTAATTTACTGGCAAAAGTATCTCATATTGTATTATACTGTTACTATCATTAAATAAGCAAATTTTACATGCTTTCATGTCGTTTATTAGCACATGCTAACATGAATGTCAGTGTAAGGTA